>NC_081550.1:6422078-6476464 GCF_901000735.1 Corylus avellana
TTTAATTGTCAAAATTGAAATCGCACGAAAACCCTAATAACTTAATTAGAAAAACAAAAGGGGAAGCTAGTAAGATTTGCTATAGTCATGTTGAGGCCTTAGTCTTTGTGGCTATGGTTTTATTTTCTAGCAAATCATCAGAACTGAAAAAGAGAATAAAAACAGGTTATTGGCTGGGATAGCTTTTAAGTTGTGGGGGCTTTTTGGAGTGGGAGTGTGAAAATATATAAGGAGGAGATGATATTTTTTTCTCTAGATTTGTTAGATTTGAGGTGGAAGATGGGTCCAAGGTGAGGTTTTGGCATGACTTCTAGTGTGGGGAGCAACCCTTGGAGATTTCCTATCCGGATTTGTTTAGTATTGCACATTGTAAGGATGCGTGGGTGGTGGATTATATACAATTCCGAAAAAGAAATGTACATTGGAACATATGCTTTTCCATAACATATGGAACTCAAATACTCTTTTTTTGAGCTGGTGTATTCTAATAGAGTGAGCAAGGAGGAGAGGATGAAATTTGTTGGATCACCACCAAAAGGTAAAAGTTTGAACTGAAGTCATTCTATCATGTGTTATCCATTCTTGTAAGTTCTCATTTTCCTTGGAAGAGTATTTGAGTATGTTGAGGGTCCCTTAAAAGTGACATTCTTTGTGTGGAGAATGTCACTTCTTTTTAAATTTTTTAAATTTTTATACTTATCAAAAAAAAAAGAAGAAGTGACATTCTTTGTGTGGACGGCGGCATTTAGGGAAAATCTTGACTTTGGATAATTTGAGAAAGAGGAACACCATGGTGGTGAATTGGTGTTGTATGTGCAAGAAGAGTGAGGGATCTATTGATCATATTATTTCTCCATTTTTGAAATAGAAAGAGAAATATAGAGTTCGCTTTTCCTTTTGTTTGGCATTGTTTGGGTCTTGCCTGAAAGCGTGAGAGAATTGTTGGTGAGCTGGAGGGGACAAATGGAAAGTCGTAATGTTTTGGAAGTTTGGAGGTTGGCTCATTTATGTTTAATGTTGTATTTGGAGAGAGCGGAATGTAAAGAGTTTTGAAGATCAAGATACTTAGGTGTTCGAGCTGAAAAATACTATGTTCAAATCACTTTACACATGGATGGCGGCGTTAAATAGTCTGCCATTTTCTACTTATCTTGATTTTTTGGAGTTTTGTTCTTCTTTTTTACTATAGTAGGGGGTTTCTCTTGTATACTTTATGTGTACTAGGATTGTAGCCTTTACGCTTTTAATAAGATTGAATTATGTATAAAAAAAGCAACTTGGTAGACCCAAAGTGCCACGTGGTACCAACATGAATGAAAAAATTAAGCAACAAAATTTGACAACTAAATTTAATTATTTAGTAACTAATGTGGTAGTCCATATAAGAGTGCCATGTGGACTACCACATCAGTTTGTGAGGAACTTGTAATAAGAGCTATATTACCCTTTGCAGCACTTTTAGGGTAGAAAATATAGAGGGTCTTAATCTCAACAAGTGTTGGCTTCAGATTGTTGGATAGTGGTAGAAGGAAAAATGTACGTATAGAAGTAAATGTTTGATTAGTGGTTTTTACATGTTTTTATGTGTATGTATTCATATGCACGGGTGGGTGGGTGCACACACGGTCATGTATAGCCATGTCATTAATTGTTTACCTGTATAAATGTGGGGTTTGTAGAGATATGTGTTGATTGGAGTAAAGCATAAACTAACTTGTTTGTGGGATAGCTGATAGTGCGATCGATCGCACTCACTACAAGTAAAACCTCTCTGGTGGTGCGATCGATCGCACTACGTGCTGAAGCCCTGATAGTGCGATCGATCGCACCACCTACAAGTAAAACCTCTCTGGTGGTGCGATCGATCGCACTACGTGCTGAAGCCCCATAGTGCGATCGATCGCACCACCTACAAGTAAAACCTCTCTGGTTGTGCGATCGATCGCACACGTGATCGTCTGAAAACTTGTATTCCCACTGCATCTCTCCCTTCTTCTCTTGTGGTTGCATTAAACCTCTCTTCTTCTCTTGTAACCTATTAAACCTTGCTTCTTCTCTTATTATTACTTGTTTATTAGTATTAAGTCTTATTCTTATATTAGGATTATGTTATTAATTTTCTAGTTCACATCAACTTATGTTATCAAAGTTGGTATAGTACATGATTGTATTGTCTTTTCCATTTAAGTTCAATAAGAAAGCAGCACAGTAAACTTGAAGCAAGACAACATTCTATAATAAATATCAAAGCTAACAACAATGGTAAAAAATGTAAAACTGTCATTGAGCTAAACAAGTAAATAAATTACAAATAGAAATTTGTTCTAAACTACTAACCCACTTCTAGAATATTTTGTTAGGTAACATGGCATTGAGCTAGCATCAATATTTGAGAATAGACCTCCCATTTAATTCTATTAATTCTTAGGAATCTGATTTTCTAATTTCCTTGTGTGCGTACATGTACGTAACAAATAACCTCTAATAGGGACATCAATATAGATAGGAGTTGGATGCGGGAAAGTACTCGATGTTCAGAGAGATTTCAAAAAGGTGTGGAAGAATTCATGGGAATGACAGTTAAATCAGTTGATTCACGTGATATGACAAAGTGTCCATGCTGTGATTGTGCAAATCGATATTATTCTCATATTAGCGAGGTGAAAGGTCACTTGTATATGAATGGATTTACTCCAGCATACACTCGATGGATATTTCATAGGGAAGAAGATCATTTTAGGGTAAACACTTCTACAAACATGCACACACATACAACTGAAATGATGGAGGAGGTTGATGCAATTGAAGAATTGTTAGACGATGTATGTATGGGGACATTTGTTGATGCTAACATCGGAGAATCCTCTACTTCACAGGGCCCCACAACTGATGATCACGAACAAACAAGCTCCTTCTACCGATTTTGGGAAGATGGTTTACGAGAACTTTATCCAGGCTGCAAGAAATTTACACAAATTGCTTTTGTACTGAAATGCTTCATATAAAGGCGTTCTGCAACATGAGTAACAAGGCGTTTGATATGATGATTGACTTGATAAAGATGGCCCTCCCAGATGGAGAGACATTGCCACGCTCGTATAGAGAAGCAATACAGTTTAGGCGACACGTGGGATTCGGTTACGATAAGATACACGCATGCAAGAATGGTTGTGTGCTTTTTTGGAAAGAACATGCAGACAAAGTGGTATGCCCAAAGTGCAACAATTCAAGATGGATTGATGGCAAAGGCAAAAAAAGTAATATTCCTTAAAAGGTCCTACGGTATTTTCTAATAAAATCAAAAGTACAACGGTTGTTTATAACAAAAGAAATGGCCAAGGAAATGCGGTGGCACAAAGAAGGTCGAGAAGATGATGGCAATACTCTGAGACACCCTGCCGATTCTATTGTATGGAAAGAGTTTGATAAAAGACATGAGTGGTTTGCAAGTGATTCCCGCAATGTGCGGCTTGGTTTAGCAAGTGATGGTTTCAACCCATATGGTAATATGAGTACAACATATAGCATATGAGCAGTAATGTTAACGGTGTACAATCTCCCTCCGTGGCCTTCAGATCCCGAAAAGAATCTTGATGTATATTTGCTCCCATTGGTTGATGACTTGAAAGATTTATGGAATGAAGGCATACGCGTGTACGATGCATCAAAGAAAGAGACATTTCAATTGCATGCGACATTACTATGGACTATAAATGATTTTCCTGCATATGAAAAATTATCTGGGTGGTCTACAAATGAAAATCTTGCATGTCCAGTATGTAATAAGGATACATCATTCAGGTATTTGAAGTATGGGCATAAGGTGTGCTTCATGTGTCATCGTCGGTGGCTTCCTCAAGAGCATCCATGGTGCAAAAGAGGAGATTTGTTCGATGGTACAGAGGAGCATAGATTGGAACCTGAAGAATTGTCTGCAAGTCAATTGTTGAAACAGCTAAGGGATGCTGAGGGTTTACAATTTCGAAAAACAAGCGGGAGAAAGAGAAAGTACACAGATGTTGTGTTGAATTGGAAGAAGAGAAGTATTTTCTTTGAGTTGCCTTACTGGTCAAGTTTGAAAGTACGTCACAATTTAGATGTAATGCATATTGAGAAGAACATATGTGAAAGTATCTTAGGTACATTGATGAATATTGATGGGAAGACCAAGGACACAGTCAAGGCACGAAGAGATTTACAGTTGATGGGTATACGTAAAGAATTGTATGTGCAGCCAAATGGTGAAACTTATAAGATGCCACTTGCGAAGTACACATTGACAAAAGATGAGAAGAAGAGTTTATGTGAGTGGTTGTTAGGTGTTAAATTTCCTGACGGGTATGCATCTAACATTGGTCGATGTGTGAACAAGCCTCCTAGTAAAATTTCGGGTATGAAAAGCCACGATTGTCATGTCTTCTTACAACGCTTGCTTCCTGTTGCAATTCGAAATTTTTCTACATCGGAAATACGAACAACATTGACCGAGTTGAGTACCTTTTTTACGCAGTTATGTGCACGGACGTTGAAAGTTGATATCCTGAAACAAATGAAAGTCGACATTGTAATAATTTTATGCAAAATGAAAAAAATATTTCCGCCAACTTTTTTTGATGTTATGATCCATCTAGCACTTCATTTACCTTGGGAGGCCGAGCTTGCCGGTCATGTACAAAACCGTTGGATGTATCCGTTCAAAAGAGAACTTGGAAGATATAAGAAGTGGATGCGTAACAAAGCGCGTCCAGAGGGGTCTATTGCCTAGTGTTACCTAGCTGAGGAGAGCTTGACCTTCTGTTCCAGGTATCTTCAGGGGATTGAGACAAGATGGAACCGTGAACGGAGAAATGTTGATGTTGAGGAAGTAGAAATGAGCTAGTGCTTGGATGTATTCTCCCAACGAGTTCGTCCGTTAGGAGCAGCTAAATTAGTAACACTGGATGCTAATGATTTTGGTAGGGCACAATGGTATGTGCTTACCAACTGTAACGAAACGGCCTCATATTTGGAGTAAGTTTAGTAATGGTCTTTGTGTTTTACCTGTTACGACATGTTATAATTTTAGCGTTGATGATCATTTACGAATACGTTTATTTTTCATGCAGTGAACATTATAATATGATCAAAAGAGAAGGCGGCCATGACATTGATAAAAAACATGAGGCTAACTTTGAACGTTGATTCCATAAATGTTTATACAATAGTGGGTGTACTGCAGACAATGGCTCAAAACAATTATATGATCTTGCATGCAGGCTTGATTGTCATGTTAGATTATATAGAGGTTGCATCGTGAATGGGGTTAGGTACCACACGAAAGAATGTGCAGAAACTCGTACTACCCAGAATAGTGGTGTTTCTGTTTCAGGTGAGGACGAAACCTCAATAACTGAGTATTATGGTAAGTTAAAAAATATTCTAGAGTTACGTACCCTGGCCAAAATCTCGTGTACTTGTTTGAGTGTGATTGGTGGGACACTGGGAGTGCAACAGGAGTACAAATGGACCAAGGATTCACGATTGTGAATACTTCTCGTACATGGTGTGAATCCGACTTGTTCATCTTAGCATGTCAAGCTTCGCAAGTATTTTACTTGGATGATCCCAAATTGGGTGGTAATTGGAAAGTGGTGCAGAAGTGGATCAATAAAGACATCTATGATATTCCAATAGTACAAAAGGGAGATAATACAGAAGATGATGAAAGACTCAGTGATGACGTATACCAAGAAGGTGAATGTGTTGGGGGTAATATGGTCTTTGTTGATGAAGCAAATGTTGAAGCCTCCACTCAATTAGGTAGAGATGATGCGACAATAGCAATTGATGAATTATATATTCAACTTGATGCAAGCATATTTGCCAACGATAACTTGCCGAGCGAGGACTATGATACAAACTTTGATGAGGAAGAGGAGTTATGTAGCGACAACGATATAGACTCTGAACACGAAGAGGACTCTGAACACGAACAATCATCTTCAAGTAACAGTGATACAGATTCTGAATATGAATCTGATGATGATATGTGTTGAACATAAGCTCACATTTGGTGTAAGTACAAAGTGTATTAGCATATTTAATAAAGTTGATGCTCTCTCTCTCTCTCTATATATATACATGTATTGTGGTGTTTGTTTTTTTTTTTTACTAGCATAATTATTGTATGTTTATCAAAAATATTGAACATACTATATGGTTATAATTTGGCTAATACAATTTTTTGGTTTTTGAGTTGTTTGCAGATTGATCATAACAATGACAACAATAGGACGTAAACGTGTTCCAGCAGCATGAGGCCGAGGCCAAGGTCAAGATCGGGGCCTTATTGACGAGCATGAGAGTCCGACTCCCAATTCTGGGTTTGGTGATACAGATATGCAAATGGTGCCCTCGCCCCCTTCTTCCTCGAGTCAGTGGATAGGCATCTTTCGCACGAGTCTAATGATCCTATTCACTCAGTGGCAGGATTGGATTAACAGGGAGGCGCCCCTACTGCATCTTGTAAGTTTATGAATTATATGTTTATGAAATGTTATTTTTGTATTATTTTGGTTTGTTATAGACATTTGACAATATAACTTACTACGTTACCATGTTTTGCGTAACAGTTACCACGTCAGTCAGAAGTGTAAGGGGTAAGGCCAAGTGTAAGAAGTTGAGTGAGCACGTACTTAAGAATGGTCCCTTAGTGCTAAACATCCCAAATAGACACCGGGCACATGTAGGCGATAATGCATCATGGTTTGCAAGCAAGATTGAGGAGATTATTCATAACATGTGCGAACTCCATCACGGTGAATGGAAAAAGGTCCTAGTTGAGGAAAAAAGCAAGTTATTATTTCATGTTCAGGTATGAATATCAATGTAATGTTTAAGAATATGTTTCGTATGAAAAAATAATGTGACACATTTTTTACTATTGTTTTCTTATCTATTATGTATTAGTCAAATTTCGCACTGAATATGGGACGATACGAGCACGTCAAAGCTGTTGAAAATAAATTGGGTTGTGCATATGTTAGGATTCGTTCGAACTTGTATAAAGACCACTACAAAAAATATTTTGAAGGCATTGATAAAGACGATGATGAGGGGATTCTCAAGGCTAAGGCTATTGGGAGGGAAAACGTGCCAGCAGGATATGGTCCTGAACAGTGGAACCTAATATGTGACTCATTTGATGACGATAAATTGAAGGTAAATATATATTATTATACTGATTAGAAAATTCAAATTGATATAATTTGCATGCACTTGAGGACATTTTATGAATAATTGTGTTTTTTTTTTCTCCAAATTTTATAGAAAAAGTCTGCATGAAATATAAAAAACAGAAGTAAATTGGAAACAAATCACACAGCTGGCACTTGTTCATTTGTTAACGTCATTTACAAAAAGGTAAGTATCTCTTTTTTGTAATTTAATTAAAGTAACATTATTTAGTGTAAACTTTGATTATATGTATTATGTGTAGGAACAAGAAACAAAAGTGAAGCCCAATCCTGTTGAACTATATGAGGCTACCCATACAAGAAAAAATGATAAAGAGTTTGTGAACGACAAATGCAAAAGTCTATATGTAAGTAAATGTTTACGCTTCGATCATTAAGTTGATTAGTGAAGTACATGAATAGTAAACTTGCATGAAGTATACATTAAACTAAAGCCAACTATGACTTGTGCAGCTTCAGATGCAAGAATTAACAACCAGTGAGGCCTTAAAGGAAGGCAGTGTGGAGGGGACAAGTGTCGAGGACCGAATGCAATAAATAGTTACACAAGTGCTAAGGGGCCGACGATCTGGTCACGTTAGAGGAATAGGATGCGGTCTTATTCCTACCCCTTTAAGTACTTCATCTCAAGCGTTCACCTACTTCGACAACCATGACGAGTGTAGGAAAAGACAAGAAGATACTCAAAGCGAGATTCAACAGACTAGAATCGAACTTCATCAGTATAGGGAGAATTTGCAAGCCAACGTTGAGGAAACCAACAAATTGAAAGCCACTGTTGAGTTCTTAATGTCACGTATTGGAGGGTTAGTGAAACTATATCTATGCATTAATTTTACAAAAATACACATACTAAGTAATCGTTAAAAAGGTTATTGATCATTATATGAAAATTCTATTCTTCTTAGGTTTGGAGGGAGCTTGCTTGGAGGTGCATCAAGTGAAGCCAACAATTGAGGGAGCTTTGGAATAACCATTTATTTAGGATGTACTTTTTGATACCATCTATTTGAGATATATTTTTTTGATACTATGTATTTGGATAGTTGTTGGTACTTTCTATTTGCTATTGTGTATTTGAGTATTTGTTGATCGTGATCTGTTTGGTAATGTATATTTGTTGGTACTTTTTATTTGGTTTATATTATATTAAGATATTCGCAAAATTTTTGGTTCAAGAACTTTTGAGTTAGTAAATCTCCCTTGATATGTTTATCAAGGTTAAAGAGCTTTGAGTAAACAATGCAAGGGAGTAATAATATCTTTCTAAATTTTATTTTTAAGTGTATGCAGGATGATAAGAGTACAAGAAAGTTAAACTACCCAAGCAGGTTCTTACTTTAATATGTTTCATGAACAAACACATTTTTAGTATTTCTTTCTCTATCATGTTGGGTTTCATTCTTATTGTCTTTGATATTATATATTGGTTCATTGTGGTAGATTACTCAAATTGCTTATGAGGATGAATTGGCAAGGAAGAGGATGCAGATAAGTATTTTATTTTGGGTTTTGGAATTTTCCTGGCCATAGATTGTAAAACATATATTTAATAGTTTTCTCCCATGGCAGGTTTGGTTCATGGGGCAGTTCTCACATATTTTTGATGATTTTGATGAGGTTAGTCATTTTAAGTGACGTTACTTGTGAGCATTTAGATTAGTTTGCAGATTGTTGTCTGATGTGGTGAAGTAGTGTTAATGCATAGTAGTCTTCTCTAAAAGGTGTTAAACTTTTAAACTTTGCCAATATTTGTGGTTTTCGGCTTTTGTTTCCAATGATAGGTGTCGTTTTGTAGTTTTAAGCCATTATTCATGATATGTTTGCCCTTTATATTATATCATTTTCATAATTATAGGATAAAGAGGTATAAGATGTGTTAGTTGTGGTGAATGAATGGGAGAGAGTGGTTGATGGGTTTGTTTTGTTTTGGTGATTGATAGCGTCGAGAAGGAACGAAGCGGCGGGGTGGCTGAGGAAGATGGTGGGAGTAGTGGGGGCGAAGGATTTGCCGGCGGAGCCGTCGGAGCAGGAGTTCAGGCTGGGATTGAGAAGTGGGATCATTCTCTGCAATGTGCTCAACAAGGTTTACTCTGGAGCTGTGCCCAAGGTTAGCCTTTTCCTCATCCTTATCTTCATTTAAATTCCGTGTCTTTTTTGTTTTTTCAATTTGGGATGTTTAAGTAGTAGTTTGATTTCTTTTTAGGTGGTGGAAAGTCCACGTGATTCTGCTCTGGTTCTTGATGGGGCCGCATTGTCCGCATTTCAGTACTTTGAGAATGTGAGGAATTTCCTGGTGGCTATGCAGGAAATGAGAATTCCTATGTTTGAGGCGTCTGATCTGGAACAAGTATGTATTCAGGGATCAGGATTCTCAAAGAATTAGGGACTTTAGTATCTCAGTTTTTCATTAAAATAGAAATTTCTGTTACTTTTAGCCCATTTTTCACATACATCAGATGCCGAGGATAGAACATATATGGTTTACGGATAGAAATTTGTATAGTAATTCAAAATAAATTTGTTAAATTTCAGGGAGGGAAATTTGGTTGAATCTGTGCTAAGTAAGGTTATGGAGGAGTTTGAGCATTGCATTTCAAGCCAATTTGAGCTGGTATGTTAGCTTTGATTATCCAAAACAATCATTTTTCTTTCATTATTTTTCAGCAGAAGGAAACAATTTGGGCAGAGAGATCCTTTTTCAATATGGATTAGGTGATCAAATATGCTTTGACATTCAACTTAGGACTAGGAATTGATGCACATTCCAAATCAATAAACATGTTCTCTTGGATCCTAAACAAGTTTTTTTTTCCTCTACTTTTCCTATAACTTAATTAATACCTATCTGACTCGTTATTTGTTCATTTATTTGTAACCATTATTCTTCTTTGTTGTGCTTTGACTTTCTATGTCTTGGTTTGGTTACACTTGTTAACCAAGTTTAATAAACCTTTGTTGGTCAGTTTTTATGGAGGGTAGAATGTAGTGTGGGCCTTTTATGAAATTTTGAAGTATCTGATAGGATCTTCAAAATGATGGCCTCTAGCTTGTATTGGACACAGTCAATCTTTGTGGCAATAGAAAGGATAATTTCAGATAGGATAGAACAACAAAATATATAGGATCATCAATTGAGCCTCTTGTTTGCATGGGAATGTATTTATGTGGGCAAACATAATTTGTTATTGAGGTCCATAAACCAACCCAGTATACAGAGATTAAGGCTTAGTTGAGTTGACTTTAAAGCTTCAAAGTGTGGATTTTTTTTTTTTTAAAAAAAAAATATTTTGGCTGCTGTATTTTATGCACAGAAAAGGAAATATTCTGATAAGTTAGGACCTCAATGGAGCAAGGAGGAGCTTGAGCATTTTTATGAAGCCTATCGGAAATATGGAAAAGACTGGAAGAAGGTATGCCTTTATTTGACATTGTGTTTTATTTACTCTTTTGGGATTTACTTAATTAGCCATAATTGGTTGTCTTTCATTATATAAGCAGCTTCTAATTTTTGTGGTGTAACTTCATATCTAATTTGGTTATGCATACATATGCAAACATTTTTCATGCTTTCTCCCTGTAATACTGTTTACAATAAAATTTTCTGTTCTAATGAGACAATTTATAATGTGCTCCAGTTTTGTTTTTGGTCTCTTTTCTATTATTGACTTTTGTGCATATCTAGGTGGTTGCTGTAGTACATAATGGATCCATTGAGATGGTGGAGGCTCTTTACATTACAAACTGGGTTGGTAGCATCCATTACTGTTAGATTGATTTATAACTAGAATCCGTAAAAAACAAAGCTTTCTGTAATTTAGGAGTATTATGGCAATTATACCAACAGTTCTGTATGTGACTCTACCTTTTCCTTTCCTTGCATAAGCAGTGAATATTCTTCTTTTCATGCAAGCTAATTTTTAAAATTAAGCACTATTTTCACCTTTCTTGTATAATCTATTGCGCTTTATTTTAATGTAATTGATTTGCATGAACTAATGATCAGGGTATGACCTGGTTTAATATTTCTTTTGTTTTTTTCTTAATACTTGTCAATGCTTTGTCTTGAATGCATTCTTATAGATTTGAATAAGGGTCATAGTGCTCATTTACTTCTATTAATTGCAAGCTGGAGGATTGAATCTACTAAACCTCTTGGCAGAAAATAGTTTCTTTTGCATCCCAGTTATTAGATAGTTTGGAGCGGGTTTGTCATTCAGTTAATAATTTCTTCTAGTTTTAGTAGTTAGTTATGGTGAGATTCTTGATAACTAAAGTTAATAAATTTGTATGAAATTTGATCTTAAATTCAGAAATGAAACTGGTTTGCATATGTAAGTAATTTGGTTCCCTGGGTCTGGGTCTGCGATCGATCGCACACGATTGTGCGATCGATCGCAACATCTCAAACACCTTCTGGTACTGCGATCGATCACACACAATTGTGCGATCGATCGCAAAATCTCGAACACCTTCTCGAACACCTTCTGGTATTGCGATCGATCTCACAAGATTGTGCGATCGATCACATATTATTTTTTTTAAAATTTTTTTAGGAGCATTAGGGTCCACTTTGTGGACGCTAATGGTTAACTATTAGCGTCCACTTTAAGTCGACGCTAATGGTTAACCATTAGCGTCGACTATGGCTTCCTTTTACATCACCTTTAGGGTCAAAAAATTGTGACTTTTAGGGTCCATAAAGTGGACGCTAAAAGTTATCATTAGGGTCGACTCTAGGTCGACGCTGATAGATAATTTTTTATTTTTATTTTTTTAGGACCATTAGGGTCCACTTTGTGGACGCTAATGGTTAACTATCAGCGTCCACTTTTATTTGGACGCTGATAGTTAATTTTTTTAAAAAAATTTTTTAGGACCATTAGGGTCGACTTTGTGGACGCTAATGGTTAACTAATAGCGTCCACTTTAAGTCGACGCTAATGGTTAACCATTAGCGTCGACTATGACTTTCTTTTACATCACTTTTAGGGTCAAAAAATGTGACTTTTAGGGTCGATAAAGTGGACGCTAAAAGTTATCATTAGGGTCGACTTGAAGTGGACGCTGATGATCACAGGTATGAGCATTAAGGTCGGACTATTAGCGTCGACACCTTTAGGGTCCAAAAGTTGATGCTGTTGGCAACAGCGTCCACTTTAGGACTTTTAGGGTCGACTTAGAGTTGCCCCTAAAGACCTAAATTCTTGTAGTGTGTATAAAGAGAAGGCACCAAGGAATGAAATCAGTAGATTAAAATTGTGACAAGAATCAAAAGATGAAGATGGAGCTTCAGATGAGATGAAGCTTGAGATGAGATGACGACCGAGTTGGTGCTTAGCATGTAATATTTGTGGGCTTTACGTAAAATACATGTAATATTTGTGTATACTTCTACTTTTTCATTTCATTGGATCTTCAGAGTTGGTACCTTATTTTTGTTTTTGGTGAAACTCAGATATGATTGTTGTTCCTGTTTTGGTGTCCAACAAGCTTTTCCTACCGGCTAACTCCATCACAGGACACCACCAGGGATGAAACACAATTTTAGGAGTGAGGGGGGGCAAAACTAAAAAAATAAATTTTTTATGGCAAAAATAAATTTTGGGGGTTAATTTCATTAAAATAAATTTTAGAAGAAATTTTTTAAATATTTGTGAAATTTTTTAAATTTTGGGAGTCCAAAACCCCAAAGGCTAGGGGGGTTTCACCCCGGTCGGACATCATGGTGAAGCTTCTCTTCATTGGTGCGATTTCCCTTCCTTTCATGTGATTTATTGTTTGTTGTAAGTATTGCTATGTAGGTAGTCATGTCTCCGAATTATTGCCTCTTCAAACTGTCCCATGTGGCGGCCCTAGTTTATCGAATGGCTCTGGTCATTTATTTGACTCATTACCAATAGTTTTTATTTATTTATTTATTATTATTATTATTTTTTTGAACTGATTTCTGGTTGTCTTTGGTGGCTTCGATCCAACCAATCTTAGTGTCATTTCCCTTGTTGTGGTGCGACTTATTGTTTGATGCCATTGTTGCTATGTAGGTAGTTATGCTTCAAAAATATTTTCTCTTTATACTGCCCCTTGTGGCAGCCCTAGTTCATCCAATGGGTCGGTCATTTATTTGACTCATTTTTAATATATATATATATATATATATATATATATATACTATATATTCGTATTCAGTTATTTTGATGCTCTTGTTTGGATTGTGCACCCTTTATTTATAAATAGTTTCTTGTAATCTTCTCTTTTCCCTTCCCCTTTATTTGATAAGGAAAAACAAAACTAATTTTTCAATCTATGGCTCACTCCATGCAAAATAGGTTTAAGTGAATTTAGGCCTTTTCGAGTGTAGGTCCTTCAACTACCAAACAAGAGGTAAAATATGAAATTGTACCTTTTGGCAATATGCATGTCATGAGTGGGGCATATACTCTAGTTTTTTTCATGGTGTAGATTTAATTCTAAATTTTTCATGAGAAAAATAGAAAGAGAACGTTGCCAAAATCCATTGAATACAAAATTTGTGCACATTTGACTCAATGATCATGACCAAGTAACCAATCCTCATAACTTTCTAATAATTGAAGTATGACCAAATATTTCATACTAAGCTATGCTTTTAAGTTAGCAAAAACAAAAAAAAAAGGGTTTTAACACCAGATTAGGAGGAAGGCAACATCATCGAGAGTACAAAAGAGATAATTGAACACGAAATAGTAAACCATTACCCATAAGAAAAGACAACCATTTCAACAAATCTTTGATGCTTTTGGTGTTTCCACTGACCTTTTAACTAGATTCAAGTGTTCAACCATGAGAGCTGAACATGTTTCAGATCTTACCATTTTGCAGACAAAGATTTTGACAGTGATTGGAGAGCTGCTTCACAAGTAAATATAAAATAAAAAAAGGTCAAGAAATGCTACCACTGCCACACGTTGAATTTAAGTTCATCTCTTTTTTATTTGGGGTTAAGAAATTATGAATGAATATTGGGGAGAGTTTCATAGAAGCTAGGACAGCTCAAACATATACTTCATCACGATACTCCAACGGAATTTACTAGGAAACACCCATTTTTCTTATTGATTTTCTTTTCTTTTGACATCTTACCTCGTTAAACTATTACCCGTTTTGCCAATCGGGTGATTGATTCCCTAATTTGAAAAAAAATATTACAATTTACCCTAATTGGTTTCTATATTACTATTAGTACTATTAAAATAGGTTTCTATATTATTATTAATAGGTTTCTATATCTTCATTCGCTTGAGAAAGAAACATTTTCCCTTCACCATTGATTATTTGGTGAGAGGTAAATAATTCCTTAGATCTTTCTTCTCCATTTCTTTTTCCTCAAACCAGCGCCTCTGTCCTCTCAGATCTCACGAACCACATGAAACTAGAAACATCAGGAGAACCACATGAATTAAAAGTTTCCATATATATTAAAAGGAAAATGACAAACAAATCTTACAGATCTGAGAGGACAGAGGCGCTGGTTGAGGAAAAAGAATGGAGAAGAAGATCCAAAGAAATTACAAGATTGACAAGCGCCACAAGTGGGAAATCCTTGGGCTGAAAATGAGAGAAGGAATAAATGGGACGTGGTTGTTTTTACACGCTCTTCTTCATCTAAAGGCTGATTTTCATTGCTACACCATTTCAGTTCTATTATAATTGAATAACAATATACTAAATAGCATTACTGAATAAAAAATAAAAAAAACATAGGTTAAGGTTTCTCAGATTGAGTGACAACTCATTCAAACAACAATGTTAGTAAAAAAGTAAAAAACTGTGAGTTTTAAAATTATGAAACTCAGACAATTGCTTGCATCAAATAGCTTAAAAATAACACTAACTAAAAATGTAGCATTTTTTTTTTCTTCATTATCTTTCATGAACTTTCTCAAACAAAGGACTGCAATCATTTTGTAATGTGGAAACATGGAGGATTTTCTAAAAAATGGGACATGTTTCTTGGAACAGTGACTTCCCAACCGATCGACCATAATTGTTTGCTTGGTGATTAGTGTGTGTTTGACGATTCCAAGTTGGTCTCCAACAAGTTATTGCAGCACTCCTTAAATTCCTCTCCATCTTCAACAGTCTCCAACAAGTTATTGCAGCACTCCTTAAATTCCTACCCATCTTCAACAGCCTCTTCTATCTATCAATCTCTCCTAGCTACAAAGAAAGAAACAAAGTATTGATATCAGATTTTATATATAAAATTATAATGGGCCTTTCAAGATCTTTCTTGGCTTCCTTTCTTCTTGTGTTTCTTGGGCTATTTGTGGCTAATGCCCAGCTTGTTCCTGCATTGTTCATATTTGGGGACTCTGTTTTTGATGTCGGTAACAATAACAACCTCCACACCCTTATAAAGCTAACTTCCCTCCTTATGGAAGGGACTTTGTCACTAAACAACCGACCGGCAGGTTCTGCAATGGAAAGCTTGCTGCTGACTTCACTGGTTCATCATTCTCAAACTCCCCAATTTTTTTTTTTTTTTTTTAATTATTATTTTTAATATATATATATATAACGCTCAAGCTTTCGCTTGCAGGTGTAGCTAAAAAATTATTTACAGTCAATGGGGTCGAACCTTAAACCTGATGTTTCATGAGACGCCAGAGCCAAATGACACTCAAGCTAACCCCTTCCGGGTTAAAGTTTCTCTATTAATTATAGTAATGCTTTCTATCGGCTCTTTAATGGAGTTCTCGTTTGTGTTTTTTTTGTTTTTTTGAAATTACAGTTGAAACCCTAGGCTTCACTTCTTATCCACAAGCTTATCTTAGCAGAGAAGCGAGTGGAAACAACCTATTGATCGGTGCAAACTTTGCTTCAGCTTCTTCTGGTTATTTTGATGCTACAGCCGACCTATATGTAAATACATTAACAAGATTAAAATTCTAGCTTATATATATATATATATATATATATATATATATGACATATGATGTGATACGATATGATATGTTGTTGTTGATTTTGGTGATCTATATATGTAGCATGCGATCCCATTAAGTAAACAGCTAGAGTACTACAGGGAGTATCAGCGTAGGGTGGTGGAAATTACAGGGAAATCAAATGCTTCAACAATAATATCTGGTGCAATCTACTTTCTTAGTGCTGGGAACAGTGATTTTCTTCAGAACTATTATGTTGATCCTCTTCTTCACACCGCCTATTCTTTTGATCGCTTCTCAGACATTCTCATGCAATCCTACACAAATTTCATTCAGGTCCCGCCTTTTGTTTTTGTTTTATTTATTTATTTATTTTTTCGAAATAAAAACATTAACAAACATTTGTAAGAATTAAGAAAAAAGAAACATTAATTTGTGACAGGGGCTATATGCATTGGGGGCAAGGAGAATTGGAGTGACAACACTACCCCCAATGGGATGCCTTCAAGCAGCCATGACAATATTTGGGTTGGGTGGGAAAGAGTGTGTGGAAAGGTTAAATAATGACGCAATTTCCTTCAATAACAAGCTCAATGCCACATCTCAGAGGTTGCAAAATCACCTTTCTGGTCTCATATTGGTTGTCCTTGATATCCACCAACCTCTTTTCAATCTTGTCACAAATCCTACAGCAAATGGTAGGCATGAGATTGAAAGGTGTTATTTATTTATTTATTTTTAATTTTAATTTTTTATTTTGCTAGCCGCATAATAGTAAGTTGTAAAAGAATTGTAGATGTAGGCTAAGCGAACAATTTTTTATTTTTTATTTTTAATTATGATAGAGGACTATCAGCGTCCACATCCAACAGTGGACGTTGATGATAGGTCATCAACGTCCAATTTTTGGTGGACGTTATAGCTCTTTGATTTTCAATTTTTTTTAGTAGACGTTGATAACTTACTATTAGCCACATCCAAAAGTGGACTCTGACCATCGGCGTTCACTAACAGTGTCACCCCTGATAGGGCTTTTGAGAAATACATAAGCATCGACAACAAAGTGGATGCTGATAGGTTATTAGTAGCGTTGACAAATATCCACGTTAATAGTGATTTTGTCACTACTAATTGTTTTCCCACTTCAAGCCACGAGTGACATAATTTTCCACTAGTATATTAGTGTCGACTCTAAAGTGGACGCTAGTACTAAGCATTAGGGTTGAGTATTAGCGTCAACTGCAAAGTGGACGCTAATAATGTTGCTACTAAAGATCATATTTTCTTGTAGTGGCTAAGTGAACAATTTTTCCTAGATACCTAAAAAAGGTCAACCAATCTAGAGACTGGGGACAGTCTGACACCCAAGTCAATATATGAGTGAGTGAAGCAGCGCACATAGGATCTATGAGAGTGTCTCTGGTTGCATGGTATGTAGCATCAGTGTGTGTACTTTTCCTGGGCTTCCTTAGGCTTTCTTAGCAGTCAAGCTGATGATATTTATTATGTAATACTATATATGATCAATATATATATTGATATATTGATTTTTGATAATATGTGTGGTTACAGGGTTTTTTGAGGCAAGGAGAGCTTGCTGTGGAACAGGGTTGCTAGAGACGGCAATATTATGCAATCCATTATCTGTGGGCACCTGTGCTAATGCGTCAAGTTATGTCTTCTGGGACGGTTTCCATCCCTCCGAGGCTGCAAACAACATTATAGCCCAAACTTAATTTGGTCGCAAGTGGCATTTCGCTCATCAGCTAATAAAACACACGCATGCATCTACGTACCTCAACATTATTCTGCCTTTATTTCTCTTCAATAGATCAATGTTTTTCACGGTTGTTTGGTTAATTTATATTTCTTGTGCATGTTTTGTTGTTGTAATATGTGCCCACAAAAAAGAAAAAAGAAAAAAGAAAAAAGAAAATAAAGACTAGCTTGCTTACATGTTTGATTTTATTGCGTTGAGAAATAAGACTTTTAAAGTAAAATGATTTTTGTTTAGGAAAAAAAAAATTATTTTTAAGTTTTTCTCAAAAATGATTTTTGGTATTTTTTAGACCAAAAAAAATCAAAAAATATTTTTTTAAGTTTTTTTTTTTTACCATACAAGTTAGCTTTTTGTTTGATACAACTTTTTATATACTAGAAGTATTGTTTAAGCTCTTTAGTTGCTTAGGGGCCTGATTGGGTGTGTATTTGATGGGTTTAAAAGTGTGTTTAACAATCAAAAAGTCTGTTTAAAGAAAAAAAAATACTCGTTTGGTAAAAAAAAAATGAAAACGCTTTTAAGGATCCAAAATAAAAGCCAAAAAAATGGTTTGACAAAAGCTTAAAAATGAAGCTTTTGCCAAAAAAACATTTTTTGACTTAAAAACTATATTTTTCAAATATAATCCCAAAAATACTCTAAAAAGGTTCTAACCATAGTGGCTAGAGCTTTACCCTTGGACTATGCAGACTCAATTTGAACCCATTGAGCAGATAATTGAAAAAAAAAAAAAATAAAAAAAAAAAAATATTAAAAATAAAAATCAGAAAATAAAAGGTCTAAATGGTTTTATATATGATCTTCAATTTGGGTTCAACATTCCCAACTCGTCTTAGATATTAGAAAGAACTTTGCAAGATGTGGATGGTCCACCGTGTACAAATCAAATATATATTGCAAGAAATCAAAATAAAAAAAAGATTTTAGTAATTCTTTTTAGACTTTGGTAGTACCTTTGAAAAATCAGTTGGTGGTACGGGAACCCCATGCACCCATCCCACAATTGAATACAATAAATCAAGCAGCTGAAGTCGATTTCTTGGTTCCCCTCCCATGTTTGGTGGCATGTAGTTGACTATGGATTGTAGCTGTCGTGGATCTTAGAAGATGAAGATGGATAGCTAGTTTGGCTTTAATTTATGAGACTAGGTCAACGAAGGTTTAATTATTTTTATGACAAATTTACTCAATTCTCTTAAACTTTTATCGTTTTTGCAATCCCTCTTCAAAGTTTAAAAACTCTTAATTGAGTATATTGAAAACTTTAAAAAATTTGCAATCTCACATACCCCTCTAGTTAAGGTTTGTCAAATGTCAAAATGATGATTATACCCTTGTAAATTTTATGAATTTCAAAATTACCCCTAAGTTACAATGATTTATTTATTATTTTTTTTTTTAAGAAAAAGTGCAATATATATATATATATATATATATATATATATATATATATAGGATTATTTTGAACTTTGGGAGGAGATTACAAAACAATGAAGTTTCCCCTTATTTTTATCATGGCAACTTGGTTTTTGACACTCACTCAAATAAAATCAGATTAGCTGGGATACCATGTTTGCCCACATCCATCTTGCACATGCCGATGCGGATGTGGTTATTGGCAACATCTGCATTTGCATCCGCATATGCATAATGTGATTATCACTTTTAAGTAATCATTTCTGCATTTGTATTATGCAATTATTATCTGCATTCGCGTAGTTATTACGGCTATTATCTGTTATCCGCAAATGAGGTAATAGGCTATTTGGTTTCTATTATGACATATTTTAAATGATTTTGAAAATAGTTTTGACATGTTTTTAGTGTTTTGGGCTTGTTTTAGTATTTTCTTAAGCCCTAATATTTTAGATGAAATCCATATCTATTTTACTTTTGAACTTAAAAATAACAAAAAATAAAATAAAATACAAATGTCTCATGATGAATTTATCCACGAAAGTAAAATAATATTAAATGGTGAAATTATTATGTATACGAATGTGAAATGTCCCACTTGGTTACAAGCTTGTGTTACCAAACTCGACACTACTTATGCTAAGCGCAATCACATTTAAATAAAGAGATAAATTTACGACTTTTCTCTAGTAGAGAAGCTTTTCCTTCTCTCTAGGTAGAGAACACTTGCCTCATTTGTTGCTTTTTACCACCGGTTGTATGGTTGTTTGGGGAGGAGGGAAGGTTCTAGCTTCTTCACCACCTTCTGCTGCACAAGGTCGTTTGCCTCCTTCACCATCCAGCTCCCTGCCACTTGCCGTCCCCCACCCTGCAACCTAGATCTGCCAGGGTTCGTAGATGGGTTTTCTTTAAAACCCGATATACTCTCCTTTAGTTGAACCAGGTCTTCACGTGCCAGTCCAGCGTGAGCTCCACACACCTGCGTATGGATCTCACGCGTTGACGTGTGTTCCTCATGCCCTGATCAGCGGGCTTCTCTTGCTGTTCCTCCACCTTTTTCACCACCAACACTATTATTTGTAGGATATATATATATATATATATATATATATATATATATATATATATATATTCAAAAGTGTTAGTTTTTTTTGGTCTTTTTAAGAGCAAAAAAGTTGAAAAGTATTTTTTGAGTTCTTTACCAAACGGACTAACTTTTTGCTTGGTTCAATTTTTTATATACTAAAAATACCCTTTACGCTCCTTAATGCAATCTCAAATAGCTAGGTTCAATTAACCATAGTGGCTTACCTTTATCCTTGGGCTTATTGGGTAAGACCCAATTTGAACCCATTGAACAGGAAATTGAAAAAACAAAACAAAAAAATTAGAAAGAAAATAAAGATTCTAAATGGTTTTACTTTTATATGATCTTCAATTTGGGTTCATCATGCCCAACTCGTCTTAGATATTAGAAAGAGCTTTGTAGGATGAGGTTATTATGTTCAGGTATTCACACCTGCATTCGCAGCATACGATTATTATTTATATCAACGTGGTTATTACGGTTATTATCCTTTATCGCAAATGAGGTAATAGGCATTTTGGTCTCTATTAGGACATTTTTAGACAATTTAAAAAATAGTTTGGACTTGTGTTAGTGTTTTCTTAAGCCCTAATGTTTTATATGAAATCCACATCCATCTATTTCACATTTGAACTAAAAAATAACAAAGAAAATACAAACGCCACATGGTGAATTTATCCAAAAGTAAAATATATATTAAATGGTGGAATTATTATGTAAATTAACGTCCCACTTGGTTGCAAGCTTGCATTACCAAACTCGGCACTGCTTATGCCAAATGCAATCACTTATATATAAAAGATAAATTTACGGCTTCTTTATAGTGAGAGAAGCTCTTCCTTCTCTCTATGTAGAGAAAACGTGCCTCCTTTGTGAGGCTTTTTATCACTAGTTGTGTGTTTGTTTAGGAAGGAGGGATGGTTCTTCCTCTTTCCCTCCTCTCTCATTTTTTCTCCCTAGTCGGTGTTCTCGTGGCTTTCCTATTTCATTTCACCCTTTAACAATGTTTTTTCACCACCTTCCGCCGTCCACTACTCTACTGCCCAAGGCCACTTGATTCCTCTCAGTCTAGCTCCCTGCTACTTGCCACTCACCATCCTCCACCCTGCAACTTGGCTCTGCTATGGTTCATAGAAGAGTTTTCTTTAAAACCCAATATACTTTCCTCCAGTCGACCTAGGTCTTCACGCACCAGTCCACCGTCCTCATCAACCTCCCCGCTCCCCACAACTACCTTCCGCTTTGCCTCCAGTCGTTCATGCTTCAACACATGTTCCCCATGCCTCAGTCAGCAGGCTTCTCGTGCCGCTCCTCCACCTTCTCCACCGCCAACACTATTGTTTGTACAATTTTTATTTTTTATTGTATTTTCACTAGTTTTTTTTTTCTTCCCTTTTTTTTTCTTCTTCTTTATTTTCCATGTATTTCTTGTTGTTTTGATTGGGTTTTGTGGATTTTAGTCTCTCTTTGTTCTTAAGGTTCTTTGTTGTGGAGACTAGCGCTACCTGAGATAGTACTCCATTCTCTTCGGTTCTAGATTCGGTTCTTGAGAGTTTCTTTCTTACCTTAACTTCCTTCCTATGGTTAAAGGAGTTCCGTGGCGGCAGTGTAGATGGGTTTGGATATCTTAAGGTTCTTTTACCTGTAATTAGAGTTGGTGAACCTCTTGAGGCTTCTGACTCTTCCTATACTCCTTTTTCTTTAGTAACAGTTTTGTACAGTCCCTTGGAGAGGGCCAGGCCATTTGTTTGGCCCATTTCCTACTTTGATTTGCTTTCTTGCAATGTTGGTTTTCGTTTTTGAGTTTGTTGTAAGAGAGTCCACTCATTTTCAATATTTCGATCAATTGTAACCCATTCTCTACTTTGTTAGAAAGAAAAAAGAATGAGAGATTTTATTGCATTTTTTCAATGTGGGACAATAACCGTCCAACACTACTTGACCACATGCAAAATCTTTTTTTTTTTTTTTTTTTTTAACATGTATTTAAAAACTAATTATTAATAGAAATGCTGTCAATTATTCTGACCCAAGCACTCACCAAATGTAGATTGAATTAATTTGGGCTTTGTTTCGATGTAAAATATTTTTTATCGGAAAATATTTTCAACAGAAAATATTCTTGAAAATGATTTAATTGAAAATATTTCTCGGTGTTTGGCTTAGACAGAAAATCACAATTTTTTTTTAATATATTTTTTCATTCAATCACCAATTTTTCTTGCGAGCCAAATGCCAAAAATTGTTTTCATCTTTTAAAAAAACAAAATTAAAAAAAAAATCATTTCGATAAGCAGAAAATACTTTATGTCAAAACAAAGAAAGCCTAAGAAACTAAACCTTATTTTTTGGGATGAATTAAGAGACAAAGCTGATTGCATATTGATTGATTAATTTTCATAAATCTGGATGGTTACAGGGTTTGCTGAGTCAAGGAAGGCATGCTGCGGAACAGTTTTGCTAGAAACGTCAATTCTATGCAATCCGTTTTCTGTGGGGATGTGTGCTAATGCATCCGATTACGTCTTCTGGGACGGTTTCCATCCATCGGACGCTGCAAACAGATTTATTGCCGAATCTTTGCTCGAAAGTGGCATGCGGCTCGTGAGCTAATCATACACATGCGCGCATCTACCGTAACATTACTCTTCTTTATTTGCTCTTCAACCCAGTTGTTGTTGACGGTTAATTTGGTTAATTTATTTATATTTCTTGTGGTTTCGTTTGTAATAATGGAATATGGAGGGAAGAAAATGGAGATTTGAATGATTAGATATAATTCTATTCAAGTAATGATAAATTTTTTCCTGTATTTCTTTTTTCATTATCTTCTGACAATAAAAGAAAGTAAAAACTTGCTTACAAATTGTGTTATCTGCTTGGCCTATGCAGTCAGGACCAATTTTCTACCCATTGAGCAGAAAATATAAAAAAATAAAATAAAAAATGACAAGGAAAAAAAATTAAAATAAAAAGACTGGGTCCGTTTGTGTTTAATTACGAGGCAAGCTCAAAATTTTAAAATTTCTTTTAAATTATATTTGTTTAGAAAATAGTCTCTCAAAAATTAATTTTTTTACTGCTGCATAGTCTTTTTTTTAGCTCAAAACAATTTACTAACTCGACATGCCTTTTTTTATTTATTTTTATTTTTTTATGGTCATTCATTTTTGTTTTTAAAAGTAAAACCACCATTGAATTTATTTATGCTTAATGATCATTGCACTAACTGGGGGCAAGAATTTGACCCCAAGCAATTTGACTACTGCAACATTTTTTCTTTCTTTTTTTTTTTTTTCATAAATCTATTACTTTTATTTAGTTTGAAATCTTTTCTAGTTTGCTTCTTACGAGAAAGAACATACATTTCAAAATAAAGATAAAAAGTTTTTTCTAAAAAATAAAATTCCTTGATCCTCTCAACAAAAATCAGTAAATAATTTGAACATATTGATTTTTAGTGTCTTAAAAGTAAGCTGTGTACAATTAAAAGGAGATTAGTGTCCAATTCAAAGTAACCAAAAAAGTATATTTTTAGAAAAATTCAATAAAATTCTTTTATTGAAAAAAAAAAAGAAAAAAACAAAAAAAACAAAACATGATTGGGTCTCTGGTTTTGGGTCAGACTTGACATTATCTCCCAATCATTCGTACTCCGGTTTTGATAGTTTGCTTGTTTCTTTGCAACTTTTGAACGACGTCGTTTAGTCTCCATCCTTTCCCTCCTAAAATTGAAATACGTTGTTCCATATACGGGCAATCTGGCTCTTTGGGTGAGGCGAGAGGTCAGAGAGAGAGAGAGAGAGAGAGATGGACTACATCCTAGTAGTGCTGAAGATGCTGTGCGCTCAGCTGAAGGATGCGACAAAAATGGTGCCGCAGAATGCCATGACTCTCGATGGCATCCTCTTCCAACGTACTTGGTTCAAGCTCTCTCTCTCTCTCTCTCTCTCTCTTACTTCCCCAAAAATCCTTCCCATTTTACTATGCAATTCTCTATTCCGAATCAATTTCTGTATCTCAGGGCGTTCTGGTCTTAGCCCCTAACGAAAACAACAGCGTAGAAGCGCTGCTGCTTCTCGACGATAGAATCAGCGTCGTCAAGCTCTCCCTTAACTCCGCCGACTTCCATCTATGCCCTTGGAAGACTGGTACCAAAATTTTCACTCTCCGGCCGCGTATTACAGCATTTTCGAGAAATAGAGGCAAAATTTGATTGTTTTTCTCACCCTCTCTATGTTACTTTGTACTACAGGGATGTGTGTGATGGTTATTGGAGGATACAGTGTTGGTGCAGTTCAGCCCCGAATGATCAAGGTACAAAGTTGTTTGCTCATTGTTAGATGAAAACAATTGTAGAATTGTGAAAGAGCAAAATTTTGAAAAGAATTTTCACCATTGCAAATATTTGGGCATTGTGTATTTGATATTAGGTTCACAAGATTGTTGATCTTTCAGCGATCTCGGATGGAGAGGCAATGTCGTATCGTGAAGTTATGGAGGCATACAAATTGTTCTACGGCCCCTAATTGAAGAACTTGTATGATTCTGTCAGAGCATCTGTCAGAGAGAGCAAGACTTTCAGCCAAGATTGATGCTTTTGGGCCAATCACTAATAAGTCATCATAAATGAGGATTGTGAAACATTTGGGATATTTCACTTCATTTATAATTTGACATGTAGAATTCTCTCAACTCTCAAAGCCCAAAGTTGTGTCAATTTTCAAGAGTTCAAATACAAATTATAGTCTATATTACAATGAAACGGCAAACATGAGAGACTTAATTCTCACTCATTTCCTTTTTACAATGTTCTGATGTTTTGTGGTCCGCCAACAAGAAAGTGCCAAAAGTGCAGAGTCGATTCAAGGTACAGAAAAGCTGAAAATGATATATGCTTTTCAAGCATTCCATCCCCAGAAACAAGTGTATTGCATTAAGCAGCCAAATGTTTTGGATAACATGCATCTGGTCGCTTAAAAGATTTGCTTGACTTCTACCTGCAAAACTAACAATGTAAAAGTGAGACCGGGGAAATCGACCGATCATCATTTTCATGTATGAGGCACAAATTTGATCTCTTGCAATCTTGTCCTAACAGCTAAATTTCAATGTTCCTAGCAGGATCCAGGAAAAAAATGTATTCCTCGCAATATTTTTTACCCGAGTTTTCTCTGCTGTGATTGAACGGGCCATACATCTCAAAAGTAGGACGCAGATGGCGATACAAAAAATGTCATTCCTTGAAGGACTATGCAGCATTAAATTTGTGATTAAGGATCTAAAACAAAGGATTGCAACCATTTTGTAATGTGGACACATGAACGATTTGAAAGAAAATATAATGAAATGAATATATAAAACAATAGCAAAATAAAATAAAATAAACATAAAGATTTCAAACCAAATTTCAATTAATCCTATAAAGTATAAGCTGTCCAGCAGCATTTGCTAGAAAATTTGTCATGTTTCTTGGAACATGCAATGACTTCTCAACCAACCATCTTTGTTTGCATGGTGATTTGTGTGTATTTGAGGAACCCATGGTCAAAGGTTTAAAGTCATGTTTCTTGGAACATGCAGCAACTTCTCAACCAACCATCTTTGTTTGCATGGTGATTAGTGTGTGTTTGAGGAACCCAAGACACTACAACCCTCCTTAAATTCCCACTTCCCTAATACACTACAACCAATTATTATAGCCCTCCCTAAATTCCCACCTCGCTAACACACTCCTTAATTATAATGGGGAGATCTTTCTTGGCTTCCTTTCTTCTTGTGTTTCTTTCCCTATTTGTGGCTAATGGGCAATATGGTGATGGTCAGTATGGGCCTGCAATGTACTTCTTCGGGGACTCGGGATTCGATGTGGGCAACAATAATAACTTATTCACATTGATAAAGTCAAATTTCCCACCTTATGGTCGTGACTTTCCAACCAAACAACCAACCGGGAGGTTCTGTAATGGAAAGCTTGCCTGTGACTTCGCTGGTTCGTCTTTTTCAAACTCCTCAATTCCAAGTTTCTCTCTCTTTTTTTTTTTTTTTCTTTTTTTTTTTTTTTTAAAAAAAATTTATTTCTTTATTATTATTTTGTTTATATCCGGGTATCCGGGGCTTTGCCCTGACTAGTTTCTCATGACACAAGTGCAAAAAGCCCCCCCATATAGATTGGGAAAAGCTCAGGCTCTCACTCGTAGGTGTTGCCCTAAGAAATTATTGATCAAAGGGGTTGAAGCTAATTAGACCTAATGCTTCATGAAGTACCATGACCAAGTAACTTACCACTCAAACTAACCAGAGACCAAACCACATTAAGACTAAGGGATGCCGTACGTGGCACTCACGAATTTTCAAATATTCTTTTAATTTTTTTTTATTAAGTTAAATATGTGTAATTTTTGTTTAAAAATTAAGCCTAATCCTTCATTGGCCCCCAAAAATAAGGAATTCTAGTTCCGTCCCTAGATGAACCAACCCTTTGGGGTTAAAGTTTCTCTACTAATAGAAGTGTCTCTACTAATATAATGCTTTCTACTGGTTCTTTAATGGAGTTCTCATTTGTAAGTGTGTGTGTATTTTTTTTTTTTTTTAAAAAATTACAGCTGAACGCCTACAAATCCCTTATCCACAAGCTTATCTTAGCAGCGAAGCCAACGGAAATAATCTCTTGACCGGTGCAAACTTTGCTTCAGCTGCGTCTGGTTATTTTGATGCTACAGCCGAACTATATGTAAATACATTAACAAGAAGAAAAAAAATCTCTCTCATTCGTATACATTAAATTATCATTTATTTCAAAAGTTTAAGTTGATAAAAATAGGTGAAACGCCCAACACATAAAATATTTAATTGAAATAGAAACATGAATTCGAAGTCAGAGCCTTTACTCTTACTCTGATACAATGTTAAATAATTACTTATTCCAAAAGCTTAAGCAGATAAAAATAAACAAATTTAATCATTTAATTTATATTCTAACAATATATGTTGTGGATTTTGGTGGTGTAGAATACGATCTCACTAAGTCAGCAGCTGGAGAACTACAGGGAGTACCAAAATAGGTTGGTGGAAATTGCAGGGAGATCAAATGCTTCAACAATAAGATCCGATGCAGTCTACTATCTTAGTGCTGGGAGCAGTGACTTTCTTCAAAACTATTACATTAATCCTCTTCTTCAACTCGCCTTTACTTTTGATCGCTTCTCAGACATTCTCATGCAATCCTATACAAACTTCATCCAGGTCCTTCCTCAGCTCATAGCATTTCTCAAACATAGATTATTTATGCCATTTTTTAATTCATAAGATAGTAATTATAATTCAATGGGAATCCCCAATTGGTTGGGCACGCACTAGGGCTTGGAGGGATTAGATAAAGCTATGACTCAACTGGGCTTAATTGATGCAGTTTCTATGGATTCTCATTGTTTACACCCCTCCCATCGTTGGCTCCCAGCGAGTAGGTACTTTAATGGTCACACCCAAATAGAATAGCCAAAGCTGGTCACCCATCCTATCCTTTTAATTAGAAAAAAGAAAAGCAAAGAAAAGAAAGAAAGACAGTAATTCAATATGCTACACACATTTTACCCAAAATTTGCTTCGTTTGATACAACTTTTTTCTCCTCTCTTTTATTTTCTTTGTTCCAAATAAAAAAATGTTAACAAACACTCTCAAGTTTCTACTTTTATCGTTATATCTTTATGTCATATCATAACATTTCGATGTTAATCTATTACCACTAATAAATGGGTTTTTACGTATGTTATTTGTAAGAAATAAGAAAATAAATAAATTCCTATGCATTCATTGATAAACAAATTAACATTTATTTATTTTTTACAGAGGCTATATGCATTGGGAGCAAGGAGAGTTGGAGTGACAACACTGCCCCCAATGGGATGCCTGCCAGCAGCCATGACAATATTTGGTTTGGGTAGCAACGAGTGTCTGGAATGGTTAAACAATGAAGCCGTTTCCTTTAATAATAGGCTTAATGCAACATCTCACAGGTTGCAAAATCAACTTTTTGGTCTCAAGTTGATTATCTTTGATATCTACCGACCTCTTTACAATATTTCCACAAATCCTACAGCATATGGTAAGTGGATTTGTTTTCTGGGTTGATGTAAGCATGCGATTGGAGGGAATTAAATTTATTTTGGCAAATTGTAAAAAAGTTGTAGTTATAAGCTAAGTGAGAATGACCAAAAAAAATTACCATACACTCCCTCGCTCATTTTTAGAGAGAGAACCTTTCAATCTTTTTGGGTTTGGGATTTTCTGCCTCCATGGTGAGACTCTTCCACCGCCTTGTGAGGCTGTTCGATCTGGGGAAGGAGGGATCTCTTTCCTCCTCCCACTCTCCTCCATCGTGGGAAGTTGCATGGAGCCACCACTAGAGTTTGCCACTGGCCGCCGCAACCAGAGGTTGCCAGAAGTCACTGGCCGTTTCCCAATGCCATCACCAATTTTTCTTGCGCGCCAAACACCAAAAATTGTTTTCATCTATTTTTTTTTTCTTTCTAAAAAATCATTTCGATTAGCAGAAAATACTTTATGTTGAAACAAAGGGAGCCTAAGAGACTAAACCTTATTTTTTGGGATGAATTAAGAGACAAAGCTGATTGCATATTGATTGACTAATTTTCATAAATCTGGATGGTTACAGGGTTTGCTGAGTCAAGGAAGGCATGCTGCGGAACAGGTTTGCTAGAAACGTCAATTCTATGCAATCCGTTTTCTGTGGGGACGTGTGCTAATGCATCTGATTACGTCTTCTGGGACGGTTTCCATCCATCGGACGCTGCAAACGGATTTATTGCCGAATCTTTGCTCGAAAGTGGCATGCGGCTCGTGAGCTAATCATACACATGTGCGCATCTACCGTAACATTACTCTTCTTAATTTGCTCTTCAACCCATATGTTGTTGACGGTTAATTTGGTTAATTTATTTATATTTCTTGTGGTTTTGTTTGTAATAATGGAATATGGAGGGACGAAGATGGAGATTTGAATGATTAGATATAATTCTATTCAAGTAATGATAAATTTATTCCTGTATTTCTTTTTTCATTATCTTCAGACAATAAAAGAAAATAAATACTTGCTTGTAGTTTGTGTTATCCGCTTAATTGGCCTATGCAGTCAGGACCAATTTTCTACCCATTGAGCAGAAAATATAAAAACAAAAAAAAAAAAATGACAAAGAAAAAAAAAAAAAAAAAAAAAAGACTGGGTCCGTTTGTGTTTAATTACGAGGCAAGCTCAAATTTTTAAAATTTCTTTTAAATTGTATTTGTTTAGAAAATAGTCTCTCAAAAATTAATTTTTTTACTGCTGCAAAGTCTTTTTTTAGCTCAAAACATTTTTCTAACTTTGGCATCAAAAGTATTATATCGACATACGACATGCCCTTTTTTTTTTTTTTTATGCTCATTCATTTTTGTTTTTAAAAGTAAAACCACCATTGAATTTATTTATGCTTAATGATCATTGCACTAACTGGGGGCAAGAATTTGATCCCAAGCAATTTGACTACTGCAACATTTTTTCTTTCTTTTTTTTTTTTTTTCATAAATCTATTACTTTTATTTAGTTTGAAATCTTTTCTAGTTTGCTTCTTACGAGAAAGAACATACATTTCAAAATAAAGATAAAAAGTTTTTTCTAAAAAATAAAATTCCTTGATCCTCTCAACAAAAATCAGTAAATAATTTGAACATATTGATTTTTAGTGTCTTAAAAGTAAGCTGTGTATAACATTTTACAATTAAAAGGAGATTAGTGCCCAATTCAAAGTAACCAAAAAAGTATATTTTTATAAAAATTCAATAAAATTCTTTTATTGAAAAAAGAAAAGAAAAAAAGAGACAAAACAGAACATGATTGGGTCTCTTGTTTTGGGCCAAACTTGACATTATCTCCCAATCATTCGTACTCTGGTTCTGATAGTTTGCTTGTTTCTTTGCAACTTTTGAACGACGTCGTTTAGTCTCCATCCTTTCCCTCCTAAAATTGAAATAAGTTATTCAATATACGGGCAATCTGGCTCTTTGGGTGAGGCGAGAGGTGAGAGAGAGAGATTGAGAGAGAGAGAGATGGACTACAGCCTAGTATCGCTGAAGCTGCTGTGCGCTTAGCTGAAGGATGCGACAAAAATGGCGCCGCAGAATGCCATGAGTCTCGATGGCATCCTCTTCCAACGTACTTGGTTACAAGCTCTCTCTCTCTCTCTCTCTGACTTTCCCAGAAAACCCTTCCCATTTTACCATGCAATTCTCTATTTTGAATCAATTTCTGTATCTCAGGGCGTTCTGGTATCAGTCCCTGACGAAAACAACAACGTAGAAGCGCCGTTGCTTCTTGACGACAGCACCAGCGTCACCAAGCTCTCCCTCAACTCCGCCGACTTCCGTCTACGCCCTTGGACGACCGGTACCAAAATTTTCACTCTCCGGCCGCGTATTATAGCATTTCCGAGAAATAGAGGCAAAATTTGATTGTTTTTTCTCACCCTCTCTATGTTACTTTGTACTACAGGGATGTGTGTGATGGTTATTGGAGGATACAGTGCAGGTGCAGTTGAGCCCCCAGTGATCAAGGTACAAAGTTGTTTGCTCATTGTTGGATGAAAACAATTGTAGAATAATGAAAGAGCAAAATTTTGAATAGAATTTTCACCATTGCAAATATTTGGGCATTGTGTATTTGATATTAGGTTCACAAGATTGTTGATCTTTCAGCGATCCCGGATCGAGAGGCAATGTGGTATCTTGAAGTTATGGAGGCATACAAATTGTTCTACGACCCCTAATTAAAGAACTTGTATGATTCTGTCAGAGCATCTGTCAGAGAGAGCAAGACTTTCAGCCAAGATTGATGCTTTTGGGCCAATCACTAAGAAGTCATCATAAATGAGGATTGTGAAACATTTGGGATATTTCACTTCATTTATAATTTGACATGTAGAATTCTCTCAACTCTCAAAGCGCAAAGTTGTGTCAATTTTCAAGAGTTCCAATACAAATTTATAGTCTATATTACAATGAAACGGCAAACATGAGAGACTTAATTCTCACTCATTTTCTTTTTACAATGTTCTGATGTTTTGTGGTCCGCCAACAAGAAAGTGCCAAAAGTGCAGAGTCGATTCAAGGTACAGAAAAGCTGAAAATGATATATGCTTTTCAAGCATTCCAACCCCAGAAACTAGTGTATTGCATTAAGCAGCCAAATGTTTTGGATAACATGCATCTGGTCGCTTAAAAGATTCGCTTGACTTCTACCTGCAAAACTATAATGTAAAAGTGAGGCCGGGGGCATCGACCGATCATCATTTTCATGTATGAGGCACAAATTTGATCTCTTGCAATCTTGTCCTAACAGCTAAATTTCAATGTTCCTAGCAGGATCCAGGAAAAAAAAATGTATTCCTCGCAATATTTTTTACCCAAGTTTTCTCTGCTGTGATTGAATGGGCCATACATCTCAAAAGTAGGACGCAGATGGCGATACAAAAAATGTCATTCCTTGAAGGACTATGCAGCATTAAATTTGTGATTAAGGATTAGCACTCATGAATGTTGTATTCATAAAATATGTATAAAAATAAGTTTAATTCATATGTCATATTGACACATGAAATGGGCAGAGGCAAGTAGCAATGTGTTTTTATCCAGTCATGCCAATAGACGTATCATAAAACACATAGCAACAAGAACATGATCAGGGCTGTAAACTTGCATGGCTGTTTTCAGATTAGTTTCTGGGATTTTACAGCAAGCAGGCCTCGAGGCAATGAGATATAGAGCCTAAAGTTTAAGCCTTACTCGGTGGGAATCAAAAGAGATAGGATGAATCAATAAATCTTCTAATTCAAAGGGTTTTGTTTGACAATTTTTAAGATGGTGCTTTTTGTTTATTAGTTATGAACTTATGACGTGATGTAAAGGTAAAAGTATTTTTGAGTGTTTTGTACTTTTGAGTGTTTTATATATATATGCTAAAAAGCAAAAAAATTACCCGAAAAAATCGTTGCCAAACGAATCTTTTTTGTTGCATTGAGAACTGCGAGTTCTATGTTAACTAAGTATATAAGCCAAAAGTCAGTAAACCACGTAGTTGTTTGGGCATGGAGTCCCTCTCATTCTACTTAACCCTAACAGACTTGAGATCTTTTTTCATTAATAAAAAATGACATATTTTAAAGAACAGCACACTAAAGTTAGCCAAGTACAAGAAATTAATACAGTAGAGGACTGGAAAATCCAATAAGCTGATCAAAATGTAGAATAAAGAAAAGTCCTAAAATAATCCTAACTAAATTTTGACAAAAACCGAAAAGAAGCTTTAATTTGAAACTGGCTCTAGCAAATCAACCCATTCATCTCTCCCTTCACCCCATTTAAGTTTCTTTTCCATTTTAAATGCATGACCAAACGACATAGCATAACTCAAAATATTTACGACACCAATCAATCAATCCATAATTCACGTTGACAATATCTTAATTAAGTTCACTTGTCATGTTACCCTCTTCGGCAGAGTCGTTTGAAGCAGTCCATTGGGTTAAAATACAGATCATCCTTCTAAGCTGTCACAAAGGTTAAGGGAAACATAATACTAAAAGACAAGGCAATTTCAATAAGTATAAGCCAAGGCAGTTGATAGAAGAAACCATATGAGCCTAACCATGGTACTGAAAGTTCTCGGTGTTTGGCTTAGACAAAAAATCACAATTTTTTTTTTAATATATTTTTTCATTCAATCATATTAAAATTTAAATTACAATAATGTCCCAACCGGGTCCCGGCATTGACCTGGTCGGGTTCTGCGAGTTCCGATCGGGTCCAAGTGGGGTCTCGACCAGGTTCGATGAGGTTTCAATCGGGTCCCGATGGTGTCTAGACCAGGTCCCGACAAAGTTCCAATGGTGGCTTGGCCGGATCCTAGGGAATCCCAATTGTGTTCCCACTGGGGTCCCGATCGGGTTCCGGCAAGTCCCAACCTGGTCTCGGCAAAGTTCGAGCGGCGCCTCGGCTAAATCTCGACGAGTTCCCGGCGGGGTCCTGACGGTGTCCTAGCGTGGGACCGATTGGGTCTCGGCAGGTCCCAACCAAATTCCGAGGAGTCCTGACGACGTCCTAGTGGGGTACTTGTGACATTCTGGTTAGGTCGGTCGAATTAAGAATAAAATGCTCAAACTCGAAAAGTAATTTATGATTAAAAAAAAAAAGGAAAATCATTTTACGGAAGTTAAAGAGTCTTTTAATATTTTTTGTTGACTATTATTTTTGTCACACCAAACACCTAAAAATACATAAAATATTTATCAAAAATCATTTTTCAACCAAACATACTAAGAGCCTTAAGAAGTTCGTTCCTCTCATTTATAAAGCTTTCTCAACTTGTTGGGATTAATTAGACCAGAGTATTGTGGATATTGATGCGTGTTCGTCAACCATCTGTCCACAATACAAAAAAGACAAAAGAGGGCGAAGTTAATTGGAATTTTCTAAATAATTAAACCTTTTATTTTTTTCATTTCTTTCCTGAACTCTCTAAAACAAAGGATTGCATGTGGACAAATGAACGATTTGAAAGAAAATATAATGAAATGAATATATAAAACAATAGCAAAATAAAATAAAATAAACATAAAGATTTCAAACCAAATTTCAATTAATCCTATAAAGTATAAGCTGTCCAGCAGCATTTGCTAGAAAATTTGTCATGTTTCTTGGAACATGCAATGACTTCTCAACCAACCATCTTTGTTTGCATGGTGATTTGTGTGTATTTGAGGAACCCATGGTCAAAGGTTTAAAGTCATGTTTCTTGGAACATGCAGCAACTTCTCAACCAACCATCTTTGTTTGCATGGTGATTAGTGTGTGTTTGAGGAACCCAAGACACTACAACCCTCCTTAAATTCCCACCTCCCTAATACACTACAACCAATTATTATAGCCCTCCCTAAATTCCCACCTCGCTAACACACTCCTTAATTATAATGGGGAGATCTTTCTTGGCTTCCTTTCTTCTTGTGTTTCTTTCCCTATTTGTGGCGAATGGGCAATATGGTGATGGTCAGTATGGGCCTGCAATGTACTTCTTCGGGGACTCGGGATTCGATGTGGGCAACAATAATAACTTATTCACATTGATAAAGTCAAATTTCCCACCTTATGGTCGTGACTTTCCAACCAAACAACCAACCGGGAGGTTCTGTAATGGAAAGCTTGCCTGTGACTTCGCTGGTTCGTCTTTTTCAAACTCCTCAATTCCAAGTTTCTCTCTCTATTTTTTTTTTTTTCTTTTTTTTTTTTTTTTAAAAAAAATTTATTTCTTTATTATTATTTTGTTTATATCCGGGTATCCGGGGCTTTGCCCTGACTAGTTTCTCATGACACAAGTGCAAAAAGCCCCCCCATATAGATTGGGAAAAGCTCAGGCTCTCACTCGTAGGTGTTGCCCTAAGAAATTATTGATCAAAGGGGTTGAAGCTAATTAGACCTAATGCTTCATGAAGTACCATGACCAAGTAACTTACCACTCAAACTAACCAGAGACCAAACCACATTAAGACTAAGGGAGGCCGTACGTGGCACTCACGAATTTTCAAATATTCTTTTAATTTTTTTTTATTAAGTTAAATATGTGTAATTTTTGTTTAAAAATTAAGCCTAATCCTTCATTGGCCCCCAAAAATAAGGAATTCTAGTTCCGTCCCTAGATGAACCAACCCTTTGGGGTTAAAGTTTCTCTACTAATAGAAGTTTCTCTATTAATATAATGCTTTCTACTGGTTCTTTAATGGAGTTCTCATTTGTAAGTGTGTGTGTATTTTTTTTTTTTTTTAAATTACAGCTGAACGCCTACAAATCCCTTATCCACAAGCTTATCTTAGCAGTGAAGCCAACGGAAATAATCTCTTGACCGGTGCAAACTTTGCTTCAGCTGCGTCTGGTTATTTTGATGCTACAGCCGAACTATATGTAAATACATTAACAAGTAGAAAAAAAATCTCTCTCATTCGTATACATTAAATTATCATCTATTTCAAAAGTTTAAGTTGATAAAAATAGGTGAAACGCCCAACACATAAAATATTTAATTGAAATAGAAACATGAATTCGAAGTCAGAGCCTTTACTCTTACTCTGATACAATGTTAAATAATTACTTATTCCAAAAGCTTAAGCAGATAAAAATAAACAAATTTAATCATTTAATTTATATTCTAACAATATATGTTGTGGATTTTGGTGGTGTAGAATACGATCTCACTAAGTCAGCAGCTGGAGAACTACAGGGAGTACCAAAATAGGTTGGTGGAAATTGCAGGGAGATCAAATGCTTCAACAATAAGATCCGATGCAGTCTACTATCTTAGTGCTGGGAGCAGTGACTTTCTTCAAAACTATTACATTAATCCTCTTCTTCAACTCGCCTTTACTTTTGATCGCTTCTCAGACATTCTCATGCAATCCTATACAAACTTCATCCAGGTCCTTCCTCAGCTCATAGCATTTCTCAAACATAGATTATTTATGCCATTTTTTAATTCATAAGATAGTAATTATAATTCAATGGGAATCCCCAATTGGTTGGGCACGTACTAGGGCTTGGAGGGATTAGATAAAGCTATGACTCAACTGGGCTTAATTGATGCAGTTTCTATGGATTCTCATTGTTTACACCCCTCCCATCGTTGGCTCCCAGCGAGTAAGTACTTTAATGGTCACACCCAAATAGAATAGCCAAAGCTGGTCACCCATCCTATCCTTTTAATTAGAAAAAAGAAAAGCAAAGAAAAGAAAGAAAGACAGTAATTCAATATGCTACACACATTTTACCCAAAATTGGCTTCGTTTGATACAACTTTTTTCTCCTCTCTTTTATTTTCTTTGTTCCAAATAAAAAAATGTTAACAAACACTCTCAAGTTTCTACTTTTATCGTTATATCTTTATGTCATATCATAACATTTCGATGTTAATCTATTACCACTAATAAATGGGTTTTTACGTATGTTATTTGTAAGAAATAAGAAAATAAATAAATTCCTATGCATTCATTGATAAACAAATTAACATTTATTTTTTTTTTACAGAGGCTATATGCATTGGGAGCAAGGAGAGTTGGAGTGACAACACTGCCCCCAATGGGATGCCTGCCAGCAGCCATGACAATATTTGGTTTGGGTAGCAACGAGTGTCTGGAATGGTTAAACAATGAAGCCGTTTCCTTTAATAATAGGCTTAATGCAACATCTCACAGGTTGCAAAATCAACTTTTTGGTCTCAAGTTGATTATCTTTGATATCTACCGACCTCTTTACAATATTTCCACAAATCCTACAGCATATGGTAAGTGGATTTGTTTTCTGGGTTGATGTAAGCATGCGATTGGAGGGAATTAAATTTATTTTGGCAAATTGTAAAAAAGTTGTAGTTATAAGCTAAGTGAGAATGACCAAAAAAAATTACCATACACTCCCTCGCTCATTTTTAGAGAGAGAACCTTTCAATCTTTTTGGGTTTGGGATTTTCTGCCTCCATGGTGAGACTCTTCCACCGCCTTGTGAGGCTGTTCGATCTGGGGAAGGAGGGATCTCTTTCCTCCTCCCACTCTCCTCCATCGTGGGAAGTTGCATGGAGCCACCACTAGAGTTTGCCACTGGCCGCCGCAACCAGAGGTTGCCAGAAGTCACTGGCCGTTTCCCAATGCCATCACCAATTTTTCTTGCGCGCCAAACACCAAAAATTGTTTTCATCTATTTTTTTTTTCTTTCTAAAAAATCATTTCGATAAGCAGAAAATACTTTATGTTGAAACAAAGGGAGCCTAAGAGACTAAACCTTATTTTTTGGGATGAATTAAGAGACAAAGCTGATTGCATATTGATTGACTAATTTTCATAAATCTGGATGGTTACAGGGTTTGCTGAGTCAAGGAAGGCATGCTGCGGAACAGGTTTGCTAGAAACGTCAATTCTATGCAATCCGTTTTCTGTGGGGACATGTGCTAATGCATCTGATTACGTCTTCTGGGACGGTTTCCATCCATCGGACGCTGCAAACGGATTTATTGCCGAATCTTTGCTCGAAAGTGGCATGCGGCTCGTGAGCTAATCATACACATGCGGGCATCTACCGTAACATTACTCTTCTTAATTTGCTCTTCAACCCATATGCTGTTGACGGTTAATTTGGTTAATTTATTTATATTTCTTGTGGTTTTGTTTGTAATAATGGAATATGGAGGGACGAAGATGGAGATTTGAATGATTAGATATAATTCTATTCAAGTAATGATAAATTTATTCCTGTATTTCTTTTTTCATTATCTTCAGACAATAAAAGAAAATAAATACTTGCTTGTAGTTTGTGTTATCCGCTTAATTGGCCTATGCAGTCAGGACCAATTTTCTACCCATTGAGCAGAAAATATAAAAACAAAAAAAAAAAAATGACAAAGAAAAAAAAAAAAAAAAAAAAAAGACTGGGTCCGTTTGTGTTTAATTACGAGGCAAGCTCAAATTTTTAAAATTTCTTTTAAATTGTATTTGTTTAGAAAATAGTCTCTCAAAAATTAATTTTTTTACTGCTGCAAAGTCTTTTTTTAGCTCAAAACATTTTTCTAACTTTGGCATCAAAAGTATTATATCGACATACGACATGCCCTTTTTTTTTTTTTTTTATGCTCATTCATTTTTGTTTTTAAAAGTAAAACCACCATTGAATTTATTTATGCTTAATGATCATTGCACTAACTGGGGGCAAGAATTTGATCCCAAGCAATTTGACTACTGCAACATTTTTTCTTTCTTTTTTTTTTTTTTCATAAATCTATTACTTTTATTTAGTTTGAAATCTTTTCTAGTTTGCTTCTTACGAGGAAGAACATACATTTCAAAATAAAGATAAAAAGTTTTTTCTAAAAAATAAAATTCCTTGATCCTCTCAACAAAAATCAGTAAATAATTTGAACATATTGATTTTTAGTGTCTTAAAAGTAAGCTGTGTATAACATTTTACAATTAAAAGGAGATTAGTGCCCAATTCAAAGTAACCAAAAAAGTATATTTTTATAAAAATTCTATAAAATTCTTTTATTGAAAAAAGAAAAGAAAAAAAGAGACAAAACAGAACATGATTGGGTCTCTTGTTTTGGGCCAAACTTGACATTATCTCCCAATCATTCGTACTCTGGTTCTGATAGTTTGCTTGTTTCTTTGCAACTTTTGAACGACGTCATTTAGTCTCCATCCTTTCCCTCCTAAAATTGAAATACGTTGTTCAATATACGGGCAATCTGACTCTTTGGGTGAGGCGAGAGGTGAGAGTGAGAGATTGAGAGAGAGAGAGATGGACTACAGCCTAGTAGCGCTGAAGCTACTGTGTGCTCAGCTGAAGGATGCGACAAAAATGGCGCCGCAGAATGCCATGACTCTCGATGGCATCCTCTTCCAACGTACTTGGTTACAAGCTCTCTCTCTCTCTCTCTCTCTCTCTCTCACTTTCCCAAAACACCCTTCCCATTTTACTATGCAATTCTCTATTTTGAATCAATTTCTGTATCTCAGGGCGTTTTGGTCTCAGCCCCTAGCAAAAACAACAACGTAGAAGCGCCGTTGCTTCTCGACGGCAGCACCAGCGTCGCCAAGCTCTCCCTCAAGAAATTAGGCTTGAGTCCTTAAAGAAATTGAATCAATTGGGCCAGTTAAATGGGCCAAAGATGGCCAAAATCCATGGACCATTAAAATGGTTAACTTGAAAATTATATGAACCGGGTCTAACTCGATGAATCAGGTTGACAAACGCACCAAACCCTAATTAGGGTTTGGAACGCGTGAGGTGCGTGTATCACACGCGCCAAAAAATTACCAGCGTGTGTAGGCGCGTTGGAGGTGCGTGCTAGCGTGTGGAATGTTCCCCTAGCGTGTTGAAGCGTGTGGACAGCATGGGTGGTGCATGACAGATGAACAGATATCTCAGGGGGCGCATGAGTGCACGTGGAGGCTTCGACGGCTGAGATCTCTTCGGGTCTGGACTCGAAGGTGTCTGATTTTTTGTCTAGAGTGGAGCATATAGCTCCGACGCCGATGGAGGCGGCGCGTATGGCGCATGGCAGCAGCGGCCGTTTCTTCTGGTGATGCCTAGAGTTGCGTGCAATGGTGGAATGATCTGAAATTGCACAGTTCCACCAATCTGAGGCCAAGACACCACTTTTGGTGGTTATTTGGCCGAAAAGAGTCACGGTGGCAGCGCGATTGGAACTGCTAGAGGAGCGTGGAGGACCTCGGAGGGCCGATGACAGTGAATCTTCCACAGATGTGTAGATCTAAAGGAGTTGAGGATATTTTGAGCGGAAAACCGCTTGACGGCGCGTAGACGACCGGAGTTGGGAGGTTGTCGGAGGGAGCACCGGAAAACGTCAAAAACATTTATTTGAAGGTCACAGAAGGCGGCTCTAATACCATGTTAAATATATTGGATAATATATTAGAAGCGAAAGAAAGAGAGAGAAGAGAGAGAGAGCGGAAGCATATAGGACTACATCTCTTCTATTATGATTGTATAAGTAATATGATTACAGTGACCTCTATATATAGAGAGGTTAGAAGTGATAAGCGAGAAACCCTAAACAAACCTAGAATATATAAGGAAACATAATTACTCTAGAATAATATCAAATATACCCTTAACACATAAGATAGTAATTATAATTCAATGGGAATCCCCAATTGGTTGGGTACGCACTAGGGCTTAAATCCCCACACTAGTCTAATTAGTGTTAGCCAATTTGAGTTTTACTGATCTCTTGGATGGATTAGGTAAAGCTATGACTCAACTTGGCTTAATTGATGCAGTTTCTATGGTTTTTCATTGTTTACACCCCTCCCGTCGTTGGTTCCCAGCGAGTAGATACTATAATGGTCACACCCAAATAGAAAAAAGAAAAGCAAAGAAAAGAAAGAAAGATAGTAATTCAATATGCTAGACATATTTTACTCAAAATTGGCTTCGTTTGATACAACTTTTTTCTCCTCTCTTTTATTTTCTTTGTTCCAAATAAAAAATGTTAACAAACACTCAAGTTTCTACTTTTATCTTTATATCTTTATGTCATATCATAACATTTCGATGTTAATCTATTACCACTAATAAATGGGTTTTAATGTATGTTATTTGTAAGAAATAAGAAAGTAAACAAATTCCTATGCATTCATTGATACACAAATTAACATTTATTTATTTTTTACAAAGGCTATATGCATTGGGAGCAAGGAGAGTTGGAGTGACAACACTGCCCCCAATGGGATGCCTGCCATCAGCTATGGCAACATTTGGTTTGGGTAGCAACGAGTGTCTGGAATGGTTAAACAATGATGCAGTTTCCTTCAATAACAGGCTTAATGCCACATCTCAGAGGTTGCAAAATCAACTTTTTGGTCTCAAGTTGATTATCTTTGATATCTACCGACCTCTTTACAATATTTCCACAAATCCTACAACATATGGTAAGTGGATTTGTTTTCTAGGTTGATGTAAGCATGCGATTGGAGGGAGTTAAATTTATTTTGTCAAATTGTAAAAAAGTTGTAGTTATAAGCTAAGTGAGAATGACCAAAAAAAATTACCATACACTCTCTCTCTCATTTTTAGAGAGAGAACCTTTCAATCTTTTAGGGTTTGGGATTTTCTGCCTCCATGGTGACTCTTCCACCGCCTTGTGAGGCTGTTCTAGGAAAGGAGGGATCTCTTTCCTCCTCCCTCATGTTGTTCCTCCTCCTTTTTGCCTTTTTCTTCACCTTTTGCTCTTGCTTTTTCGTTTTTCCCAATGCCGCCCGCCTCGATCTGTTCTGACCACCACGTGCATGCGTGTGGATCTTACTTGCTGAAGCGTGTTTCCTGCATGCTGGCCAATGATGTCCGCCTTCCATGCCCTGACCATTGCTACTACTTGCTAGTTATTTTGTTGTTGTTTTTTTTTTTGTTGGATCCAAATTAGTTTTTATCGGTGCCTCCTTCACTTCAGGTTCATTATAGTTGTTGTTACTATTTCCTAGCAAGAATTTGGGTAGAGTTAAAGGGTATTGCGATAGTCATGCCCCTGTTCGTGTTTGTTGGGGTTCGAATGGGGTTAAAGGGTATTGCAATAGTCATACCCCTACTTGAGTCCTTTTTTTTGGTGTTAGTACTGCTTTATGCAGCCACTTTTGATAGGACCTTATCATTTTTTGATTCATTTCTATTGTTTAAATGTTTTTTCTACATTGTAATTTTCACTTTAGGTTTATTGTTGGGGAATCCACCCCTTTTGTTAGGTCTCACACTTTCTCCTCCTTTCGGATCAAGAATAGAAAAGACACTCCCTTGTAACATTTTCCTCATTCAATTAGGAAGAAAAAAAATGACAAAAAAAGAAGAAGAGCTAATTAAACAATTTGGCCTAGACACCTAAAAGAAGTGTCTAGTCATTTTAGCATGGCGAAGCTGTGTTAGCCTCTACTACAACTCCATTTGGTACGACTGAAAAGCGTGGTTAAACTGAATACCTTTTTTAATGACATAAAAAACATTTTTAATCCCGTAAAATAGATTCTATTTTTTTAAAACTATAAACTATTTTTTGAGTTTCAACCTCGTTTTTTGCATGCATTCTCCCTCGCAGTTCACTCTCCTCCATTGTCGGAAGTCACATGGAGCCCCCACTAGAGTTTGCCGCTGGCCACCGCAACTAGAGGTTGCCTGAAGTCACTGGCCGTTTCCCGCTGCCATCACCAATTTTTCTTGCGAGCCAAACACCAAAACTTGTTTTCATCTAAACTTTTTTATTTTTTTATTTTTTTTCTAAAAGATCATTTCAATAAGCAGAAAATACTTTATGTCAAAACAAAGAGAGCCTAGGAGACTAAACCTTATTTTTTGGGATGAATTAAGAGACAAAGCTGATTGCATATTGATTGATTAATTTTCATAAATCTAGATGGTTAGAGCATTCCCAATGGAAGAACTAAATGTTTCTTTTATCTAAAATAACTCTTTAAATATTTAAAAAACTTCCTACATTGAATTAGCCAAAAAAAAAATGTAAAATAGATATTTGATTAGAAGAGCTAAAAAAAAACTAAATGTAGCAGCACTTTTCAAGAGAGCTATTTTATCTTTCATTGTTTCTCTCACCTATTTTCTCTTTTTCCCAAATATTTTCTACTTTTTCTCTGCATGTTCTCTTTTACCCATAACTTTTCCATTTTTCTTCTCATCCCAAAACTTTTATTGCTTTTAATAATATTTTAATAGAATAGATAGAAATATAGCTAATGGGATGTAGAGACATTTAAAAATGGCTTAGTTAAACTAGATAAAAGTTAGTTTTGAGAAACCATTTTACATAAAAATATGGTTTCTCCATTGGGAATGCTCTTACAGGGTTTGGTGAGTCAAGGAAGGCTTGCTGCGGAACAGGTTTGCTAGAAACGTCAATTCTATGCAATCCGTTTTCTGTGGGGACGTGTGCTAATGCATCTGATTACGTCTTCTGGGACGGTTTCCATCCATCGGACGCTGCAAACGGATTTATTGCCGAATCTTTGCTCGGAAGTGGCATGAAGCTCGTGAGCTAATCATACACATGCGCGCATCTACCGTAACATTACTCTTCTTTTCTCTTCAACCCAGATGTTGTTGACGGTTAATTTGGTTAATTTATTTATATTTCTTGTGGTTTTGTTTGTAATAATGGAATATGGAGGGAAGAAGATGGAGATTTGAATGATTAGATATAATTCTATTCAAGGAATGATAAATTTATTCCTGTATTTCTTTTTTCATTATCTTCTGACAATAAAAGAAAATAAATACTTGCTTACAGTTTGTGTTATCTGCTCGGCCTATGCAGTCAGGACCAATTTTCTACCCATTGAGCAGAAAATATAAAATAAAAAAATAAAAAATGACAAAGAAAAAAAAAAGAAAAAAAAGAAGAAGACTGGGTCCGTTTGTGTTTAATTACGAGGCAAGCTCAAAATTTTAAAATTTCTTTTAAATTATATTTGTTTAGAAAATAGTCTCTCAAAAATTAATTTTTTTACTGCTGCAAAGTCTTTTTTTTTAGCTCAAAACATTTTACTAACTTTGGCATCAAAAGTATTATATCGACATACTCAACATGCCTTTTTTTTATGCTCATTCATTTTTGTGTTTAAAAGTAAAACCACCATTGAATTTTTTTATGCTTAATGATCCCAAGCAATTTGACTATTGCAACTTTTTTTTGGTTTTTGTTTTTTTTTTTTTTGTTCATAAATCTATTACTTGTATTTAGTTTGAAATTTTTTCTAGTTTGCTTCTTATGAGGAAGAACATACATTTCAAAATAAAGACAAAATTTTTTTTCTAAAAAATAAAATTCCTTGATCCTTTCAAAAAAAAAAAAAAATCAGTAAATAATTTGATCATATTGATTTTTAGCGTCTTAAAAGTAAGTTGTGTATAACATTTTACAATTAAAAGGAGATTAGTGTCCAATTCAAAGTAACCAAAAAAGTATATTTTTACAAAAATTCAATAAAATTCTTTTATTGAAAAAAAAAAGAAAAGAAAACACAACATGATTGGCTCTCTTGTTTTGGGTCAGACTTGACATTATCTCCCAATCATTCGTACTCCAGTTTTGATAGTTTGCTTGTTTCTTAGCAACTTTCGAATGACGATGTTTAGTCTCCATCTTTTCCCTCCAAATATTGAAGCGCGCTGTCCATATACTAGCAATCTAGCTCTTTGGGTGAGGCGAGAGGTGGGAGAGAGAGAGAGAGATGGACTACAGCCTAGGCGCTGAGGCTGCTGTGCGCTCAGCTGAAGGACGCGACAAAAATGCTGTTGTGCGCCGCAAAATGCCATGACTCTCGCTGGCATCCTCTTCCAACGTGCTTGGTTACAAGCTCTCTCTCTCTCTCTCTCGTTTTCCCAAAACACCCTTCCCATTTTATTATGCAATTCTCTATACCGAATCAATTTCTGTATCTCAGGGTGTTCTGGTCTCAGCCCCCGACGAAAACAACAACGTAGAAGCGCCGTTGCTTCTCAACGACAGCACCGGCGTCGTCAAGCTCTCCCTCAACTCTGCCAACTCCCGTCTGCACCCTTGGAAGACCGATACCAAAATTTTCACTCTTCGGCTGCGTATTATAGCATTTTTGAGAAATAGATGCGAAATTTGATTTTTTTTTCCCACCCTCTCTATGTTTCTTTGTACTACAGGGATGTGTGAGATGGTTATTGGAGGATATACAGTGCAGGTGCAGTTGAGCCCCTAGTGATCAAGGTACAAAGTTGTTTGCTCATTGTTGGATGAAAACAATTGTAGAATAGTGAAAGAGAAAAATTTTGAACAGAATTTTCACCGTTGCAAATACTTGGGCATTGTGTATTTAATATTAGGTTCACAAGATTGTTGAGCTTTCAACGATCCCGGATCGAGAGGCGATGTGGTATCTTGAAGTTATGGAGGCATGCAAACTGTTCTACGGCCCCTTAATTGAAGAACTTGTGTGATTTTGTCAGAGCATCTCTTAGAGAGATCAAGACTTTCAGCCAAGATTGATGTTTTTTTCCCAATCACTAAGAAGTCATCATAAATGAGGATTGTGAAACATTTGAGATATTTCACTTCATTTATAATTTGATATGTAGAATTCCTCAACTCTCAAAGGCCAAAGTTGTGTCAGTTTTCAAGAGTTCTAATACAAATTTATAGTCTCTATTACAATGAAACGGCAGACATGAAAGACTTAATTCTCACTCATTTCATTTTTACAAAGTTCTGATGTTCTATGGTCTGCCAACAAGAAAGTGCCAAAAGTGCAGAGTCAATTCAAGGTATAGAAAGGCTCAAAATGATATCTGCTTTTCAAGCATTCCATCCCCAGAAACTAGTGTGTTGCATTAAGCAGCCAAATGTTTTGGATAACATGCATCTGGTCCCTTAAAAGATCCGTTTGACTTCTACCTGCAAAACTAACAAGTAAAAGTGAGGCCGGGGGCATCGACCGATCATCATTTTCATGTATGAGGCACAAATTCGATCTCTTGCAATCTTGTCCTGACAACTAAATTTCAATGTTCCTAGTAGCACTACAAGAATTTAGGTCTTTAGGGGCGACTCTAAGTCGACCCTAAAAGTCCTAAAGTGGACGCTGTTGCCAACAGCGTCGACTTTTGGACCCTAAAAGTGTCGACGCTAATAGTCCGACCCTAATGCTCATACGTGTGATCATCAGCGTCCACCTCAAGTCGACCCTAATAATAACTTTTAGCGTCCACTTTCTCGACCCTAAAAGTCACATTTTTTGACCCTAAAAGTGATGTAAAAGAAAGGCATAGTCGACGCTAATGGTTAACCATTAGCGTCGACTTATGGTGGACGCTAATAGTTAACTATTAGCGTCCACAAAGCGGACCCTAATGGTCCTAAAAAAATTAAAAAAAAAATTAACTATCAGCGTCCAAATAAAAGTGGACGCTAATAGTTAACCATTAGCGTCCATAAAGTGGACCCTAATGGTCCTAAAAAATAAAAATAAAAATTATCTATCAGCGTCCACTTAGGGTCGACCCTAATGATATTTTTTAGCGTCCACTTTATGGACCCTAAAAGTCACAATTTTTTTGACCCTAAAGGTGATGTAAAAGGAAGGCATAGTCGACGCTAATGGTTAACCATTAGCGTCGACTTAAAGTGGACGCTAATAGTTAACCATTAGCGTCCACAAAGTCGACCCTAATGGTCCTAAAAATAAAAATAAAAAATTATCTATCAGCATCCACTTAGGGTCGACCCTAATGATTACTTTTAGCGTCCACTTTATGGACCCTAAAGGTGATCTAAAAGGAAGCCATAGTCGACGCTAATGGTTAACTATTAGCGTCGACTTAAAGTGGACGCTATTTAGTTAACCATTAGCGTCCACAAAGTCGACCCTAATGGTCCTAAAATTTTTTTTTAAAAAAAATTTGCGATCGATCGCACAATCGTGTGCGATCGATCGCAGTACCAGAAGGTGTTCGAGAAGATGTTCGAGATTTTGCGATCGATCGCAGTACCAGAAGGTGTTCGAGAAGATGTTCGAGATGTTGCGATCGATCACACACAATTGTGCGATCGATCGCAGACCCAGACCCAGGCCAGGGAACCAAATTACTTACATATATATGCAAACCAGTTTCATTTCTGAATTTAAGATCAAATTTCATACAAATTTATTAAATTTAGTTATCAAGAATCTCACCATAACTAACTACTGAAACTAGAAGAAATTATTAACTGAATGGCAAACCCGCTCTAAACTATCTAATAACTGAGATGCAAAAGAAACTATTTTCTGCCAAGAGGTTTAGTAGATTCAATCCTCCAACTTGCAATTAATATAAGTAAATGAGCACTATGACCCTTATTCAAATCTATAAGAATGCATTCAAGACAAAGCAGTGACAAGTATTAAGAAAAAAACAAAAGAAATATTAAACCAGGTCATACCCTGATCATTAGTTCATGCAAATCAATTACATTAAAATAAAGCGCAATAGATTATACAAGAAAGGTGAAAATAGTGCTTAATTTTAAAAATTAGCTTGCATGAAAAGAAGAATATTCACTGCTTATGCAAGGAAAGGAAAAGGTAGTCACATACAGAACTGTTGGTATAATTGCCATAATACTCCTAAATTACAGAAAGCTTTGTTTTTTACGGATTCTAGTAATAAATCAATCTAACAGTAATGGACGCTACCAACCTAGTTTGTAATGTAGAGAGCCTCCACTATCTCAACTGATCCGTTATGTACTACAGCAGCCACCTGGATATGCACAGAAGTCAAATAATAGAAAAAAGACCAAAAACAAAACTGGAGCACGTTATAAATTGTCTCATTAGAACAGAAAATTTTATTATAAATAGTATTACAGGGAGAAAGCATGAAAAATGTTTGCATATGTATGCATAACCAAATTAGATATGAAGTTACACCACAAAAATTAAAAGCTGCTTATATAATGAAAGACAACCAATTATGGCTAATTAAGTAAATCCCAAAAGAGTAAATAAAACACAACGTCAAATAAAGGCATACCTTCTTCCAATCTTTTCCATATTTCCGATAGGCTTCATAAAAATGCTCAAGCTCCTCCTTGCTCCATTGAGGTCCTAACTTATCAGAATATTTCCTTTTCTGTGCATAAAATACAGCAGCCAAAATATTTTTTTAAAAAAATATCTACACTTTGAAGCTTTAAAGTCAACTCAATTTAGCCTTTATCTCTGTATACTGGGTTGGTTTATAGACCTCAATAACAAATTATGTTTGCCCACATAAATACATTCCCATGCAAACAAGAGGCTCAATTGATGATCCTATATATTTTGTTGTTCTATCCTATCTGAAATTATCCTTTCTATTGCCACAAAGATTGACTGTGTCGAATACAAGAGGCCATCATTTTGAAGATCCTATCAGATACTTCAAAATTTCATAAAAGGCCCACACTACATTCTACCCTCCATAAAAACTAACCAACAAAGGTTTATTAAACTTGGTTAACAAGTGTAACCAAACCAAGACATAGAGAGTCAAAGCACAACAAAGAAGAATAATGGTTACAAATAAATGAACAAATAACGAGTTAGATAGGTATTAATTAAGTTATAGGAAAAGTAGAGGAAAAAAAAACTTGTTTAGAATCGAAGAGAACATGTTTATTGATTTGGAATGTGCATCAATTCCTAGTCCTAAGTTGAATGTCAAAGCATATTTGATCACCTAATCCATATTGAAAAAGGATCTCTCTGCCCAAATTGTTTCCTTCTACTGAAAAATAATGAAAGAAAAATGATTGTTTTGGATAACCAAAGCTAACATACCAGCTCAAATTGGCTTGAAATGCAATGCTCAAACTCCTCCACAACCTTACTTAGCACAGATTCAACCAGATTTCCCTCCCTGAAATTTAACAAATTTATTTTGAATTACTATACAAATTTCTATCCGTAAACCATATATGTTCTATCCTCAACATCTGATGTATGTGAAAAATGGGCTAAAAGTAACAGAAATTTTTATTTTAATGAAAAACAGAGATACTAAAGACCCTAATTCTTTGAGAATCCTGACATACTTGTTCCAGATCAGACGCCTCAAACGTAGGAATTCCCATTTCCTGCACAGCCACCAGGAAATTCCTCACATTCTCAAAGTACTGAAATGCAGACAATGCGGCCCCATCAAGAACCAGAGCAGAATCACATGGACTTTCCACCACCTAAAAAGAAATCAAACTACTGCTTAAACATCCCAAATTGAAAAAACAAAAAAGACACAGAATTTAAATGAAGATAAGGATGAGGAAAAAGCTAACCTTGGGCACAGCTCCAGAGTAAACCTTGTTGAGCACATTGCAGAGAATGATCCCACTTCTCAATCCCAGCCTGAACTCCTGCTCCGACGGCTCCGCCGGCAAATCCTTCGCCCCCACTACTCCCACCATCTTCCTCAGCCACCCCGCCGCTATCAATCACCAAAACAAAACAAACCCATCAACCACTCTCTCCCATTCATTCACCACAACTAACACATCTTATACCTCTTTATCCTATAATTATGAAAATGATATAATATAAAGGGCAAACATATAATGAATAATGACTTAAAACTACAAAACGACACCTATCATTGGAAACAGAAGCCAAAAACCACAAATATTGGCAAACTACTATGCATTAACACTACTTCACCACATCAGACAACAATCTTCAAACTAATCTAAATGCTCACAAGCGACGTAACTCAAAATGACTAACCTCATCAAAATCATCAAAAATGTGTGAGAATTGCCCCATGAACCAAACCTGCCAAGGGAGAAAACTATTAAATATATGTTTTACAATCTATGGCCAGGAAAATTTCTAAACCCAAAATAAAATACTTATCTGCATCCTCTTCCTTGCCAATTCATCCTTATAAGCAATTTGAGTAATCTACCACAATGAACCAATATATAATATCAAAGACAATAAGAATGAAACTCAACATGATAGAGAAAGAAATACTAAAAATGTGTTTGGTCATGAAACATATTAAAGTAACAACCTGCTTGGGTGGTTTAACTTTCTTGTACTCGTATCATCCTGCATACACTTAAAAATAAAATTTAGAAAGATATTATTACCCCCTTGCATTGTTTACTCAAAGCTCTTTAACCTTGATAAACATGTCAAGGGAGATTTACTAACTCAAAAGTTCTTGAACCAACAATTTTGTGAATATCTTAACATAATATAAACCAAATAAAAAGTACCAACAAATATACATTACCAAACAGATCACGATCAACAAATACTCAAATACACAATAGCAAATAGAAAGTACCAACAACTATCCAAATACATAGTATAAAAATAAAATATCTACAAATAAATAGTATCAAAAAGTACATCCCAAATAAATGGTTATTCCAAAGCTCCCTCAATTGTTGGCTTCACTTGATGCACCTCCAAGCAAGCTCCCTCCAGACCTAATAAGAATAGAATTTCATATAATGATCAATAACCTTTTTAACGATTACTTAGTATGTGTGTTTTTGTAAAATTAATGCATAGATATAGTTTCACTAACCCTCCAATACGTGACATTAAGAACTCAACAAACGTTGGCTTGCAAATTCTCCCTATACTGATGAAGTTCGATTCTAGTCTGTTGAAGCTCGCTTTGAGTATCTTCTTGTCTTTTCCTACACTCGTCATGGTTGTCGAAGTGCGTGAACGCTTGAGATGAAGTATTTAAAGGGGTGGGAATAAGACCGCATCCCATTCCTCTATCGTGACCAGATCGTCGGACCCCTAGCACTTGTGTGACTATTTCTTGCATTCGGTCCTCGACACTTGTCCCCTCCACACTGCCTTCCTCTAAGGCCTCACTGGTTGTTAATTCTTGCATCTGAAGCTGCACAAGTCATAGTTGGTCTTAGTTTAATATATACTTCATGCAAGTTTACTATTCATGTACTTCACTAATCAACTTAATTATCGGAGCGTAAAGATTTACTTACATATAGACTTTTGCATTTGTCATTCACAAACTCTTTATCCTTTTTTCTTATATGGGTAGCCTCATATAGTTCAACAGGATTGGGCTTCACTTTTGTTTCTTGTTCCTACACATAATACATATTTAAAAGTTTACACTAAATAATGTTACTTTAATTAAATTATAAAAAATAGATACTTACCTTTTTGTAAATGACGTTAACAAATGAACAAGTGCCAGCTGTGTGATTTGTTTCCAATTTGCTTCTGTTTTTTATATTTCGTGCAAACTTTTTCTATAAAATTTCGTGCAAACTTTTTCTATAAAATTTGGAGAAAAAAAAAAACACAATTATTCATAAAATGTCCTCAAGTGCATGCAAATTATATAAATCTGAATTTTCTAATCAGTATAATAATATATATTTACCTTCCATTTATCGTCATCAAATGAGTCGCATATTAGGTTCCACTGTTCAGGACCATATCCTGCTGGCACGTTTTCCCTCCCAATAGCCTTAGCCTTGGCAATCCCCTCATCATCGTCTTTATCAATGCCTTCAAAATATTTTTTGTAGTGGTCTCTATACAAGTTCGAACGAATCCTAGCATATGCACGACCCAATTTATTTTCAACAGCTTTGACGTGCTCGTATCGTTCCATATTCAGTGCGAAATTTGACTGATACATAATAGATAAGAAAACAATGGTAAAAAATGTGTCACATTATTTTTTCATACAAAACATATTCATAAACATTACATTGATATTCATACCTGAACATGAAATAATAACTTGTTCTTTTCCTCAGCTGGGACCTTTTTCCATTCACCGTGATGGAGTTCGCACATGTTACGAATAATCTCCCCAATCTTGCTTGCAAACCATGACGCATTATCGCCTATAGGTGCCCGGTGTCTATTTGGGATGTTTAGCACTAAGGGACCATGCTTAAGTACGTGCTCACTCAACTTCTTACACTTGGCCTTACCCCTTACACTTCTGACAGACGTGGTAGCTGTGATGCAAAACATGGTAACGTAGTAAGTTATATTGTCAAATGTCTATAACAAACCAAAATAATACAAAAATAACATTTCATAAACATATAATTCATGAACTTACAAGATGCAGTAGGGGCGCCTCCTTGTGAATCCAATCCTGCCACCGAGTGAATAGGATCATTAGACTCGTGCGAAGGATGCCTATTCACTGACTCGAGGAGGAGGGGGGGCGAGGGCGCCATTTGCATATTTGTATCACCAAACCCAGAATTGGGAGTCGGACTCTCATGCTCGTCAATAAGGCCCCGACCTTGACCTTGGCCTCGGCCTCGTGCTGCTGGAACACGTTTACGTCCTGTTGTTGTCATTGTTATGATCAATCTGCAAACAACTCAAAAACGAAAAAATTATATTAGTCAAATTATAACCATATAGTATGTTCAATATTTTTGACAAACATACAATAATTATGCTAGTAAAAAAAAAAACAAACACCACAATACATGTATATATATATATATATAGAGAGAGAGAGAGCATCAACTTCATTAAATATGCTAATACACTTTGTACTTACACCAAATGTGAGCTTATATTCAACACATATCATCATCAGATTCATATTCAGAATCTGTATCACTGTTACTTGAAGATGATTGTTCGTGTTCAGAGTCCTCTTCGTGTTCAGAGTCTATATCGTTGTCGCTACATAACTCCTCTTCCTCATCAAAGTTTGTATCATAGTCCTCGTTCGGCAAGTTATCGTTGGCAAACATGCTTGCATCAAGTTGAATATATAATTCATCAATTGCTATTGTCGCATCATCTCTACGTAATTGAGTGGAGGCTTCAACATTTGCTTCATCAACAAAGACCATATTACCCACAACACATTCACCTTGCTGGTATACGTCATCACTGAGTCTTTCGTCATCTTCTGTATTATCTCCTTTTTGTACTGTTGGAATATCATAGATGTCTCTATTGATCCACTTTTGCACCACTTTCCAATTACCACCCAATTTGGGATCATCCAAGTAAAACACTTGCGAAGCTTGACATGTTAAGATGAACGGGTCGAATTCACACTATGTACGAGAAGTATTCACAATCGTGAAGCCTTGGTCCATTTGTACTCATGTTGCACTCCCAGTGTCCCACCAATCGCACTCAAACAAGTACACGAGATTTTGGCCAGGGTAACGTAACTCTAGAATATTTTTTAACTCACCATAATACTCAGTTATTGAGGTTTCGTCCTCACCTGAAACAGAAACACCACTGTTCTGGGTAGTACGAGTTTCTGCACATTCTTTCGTGTGGTACCTAACCCCATTCACGATGCAACCTCTGTACGATCTAACATGACGATCAGGCCCGCATGCAAGATCATATAATTGTTTTGATCCATTGTCTGCAGTACACCCACTATTGTATAAACGTTTATGGAACCAACGTTCAAAGTTAGCCTCATGCTTTTTATCAATGTCACGGCCGCCTTCTCTTTTGATCATATTATAATGTTCACTGCATGAAAAATAAACGTATTCGTAAATGATCATCAACGCTAAAATTATAACATGTCGTAACAGGTAAAACACAAAGACCATTACTAAACTCAGAAATTTTGAAATGGGGTGCACGTTGGAGGAGCGGAGTCCACACATTCATGGGGGTTGCCTTTCCCATACTTAATCTCATACATCCTCCGGAAGAAAGGCATCAAGGGTACCGCAGCTGATGAGCCAGTCACTACTACTCCCATATTTGGCATTCGCCAATGGAACAAGAGCTTGTCCCACATGCCCCGGGGACCAGCACCTGGTGCGGAAGAGAGTGAGGCCGAGCCGATGGCCGAAGATGAACCTGAAGTTGAGCCAGAGGCATCTGAGGAGGAGGAACAAAACCGCTCACTTATTGAAGAAATAGTGGGCCTTCGAAGAGAGTTGGCTGGCCAAAGAAAGGAGGCATCCAAAACTTTCAAATTGATGGACAAATGCCTAGGCAACTTAGAAGAATTGATGCAGTCCATTCTCAACCGGTTGCCACCGCCATCTGCAGGAGCATCATCTTCTAGACAGCAGTGAGCAAGGACCACCGTCTGGCTAAAGACATTAAACTTAGCGCTCATGGGAGGCACCCCATAGTTTACCCTTTTTATTTTGTTTAGTATGTTTTAAGTTAATCTTTTTATTTGTCTTTAGTTTTGTTTCTTTTTATTTGTCATATCATATATATACACTATTAGATATGTCAAATTTAATATGAATTATGAAATGGGATTTAAGAATTAAGTTTTCATTCGGGGAATTAAATCCCATTTGGTTAGGAATCATTTGGGGAATCCACTTAAAACAGAAGTCTTCAAATTAGTCCGAATGAAAACTTTATCCTCCAAATGAAACTCCTAACCAAATGGCAAATATATACAAATTAAAATCTTTCTTTAGGAGGATGGAATTGAAATAGAAGAATTTTTCCTTTTTTTTTAAAAAAAAACATATATATATATATATATATATATTGAAACAACTGTACATATGGAATATTAAGTGAAAGGGAGAGCTTTACTTTTACGGTTAAAATTTTATTTTGTTATATTTAACGGTGCATATTGTGTCACTTTATTTGAAAATTTTAAAGAATGTAGTGATATATACACAATTTTAGTGGATGCTATTGGGCATCAATTTTTTTTTAAAATTTTTTTTTTCTACCTACTCTTTTGTCGATCCTAATACTTAAGTATTAGGGTCGACTTTGAAAGTCGACCCTAATAATATGTCTTCAGCGTCCACTCTTAGTGGACGCTATTGGTCATCAATTTTATTTTTTTATTTTTT
>NC_081550.1:6476564-6476789 GCF_901000735.1 Corylus avellana
TCCTACACACACTCTTTAGGGTCGACTTGAGAGTCGACCCTAATGATCACTCTTCAGCGTCCACTCTAGTGGACGCTATTGGTGGTTTAACATTATTTTCTAAAATTTTTTTTAATTCCTCCACACGCTCTTTAGGGTCGACAAAAGTCGACCCTAATACGTAAGCACTAGAGTCGACCCTAATGATCACTCTTCAGCATCCACTCCTAGTGGATGCTATTGGTG
>NC_081550.1:6477167-6507287 GCF_901000735.1 Corylus avellana
GACGCTATTGGTGGTTAAAATGTATTTTTTTTTTTAATTTTTTTTAATTTCTGCACACTCTTTAGGGTCGACTTTGTCGACCCTAATACTTAATCATTAGGGTCGACTTGAGAGTCGACCCTAATGATAACTCTTTAGCGTCCACTAAAAGTGGACGCTATTGGTTATGAATATTAGGTTTTTTTAATTTTTTTTTAATTCCTCCCCACACTCTTTAGGGTCGACAAGAGTCGACCCTAATACTTAAGCATTAGGGTCGACACCCAAGTCGACCCTAATGATAACTCTTTAGCGTCCACAAAAAGTGGACGCTATTGGTGGTTAAATGTATTTTTTTTTTAATTTTTTTTAATTCCTGCACACACTCTTTAGGGTCGACTTTGTCGCCCCTAATACTTAAGCATTAGGGTCGACTTGAGAGTCGACCCTAATGATAACACTTTAGCGTCCACTTTTAGTGGACGCTATTGGTTATGAATATTAGGTTTTTTTAATTTTTTTTTAATTCCTTCCCACACTCTTTAGGGTCGACTTTTGTCGACCCTAATACTTAAGCATTAGGGTCGACTCTCAAGTCGACCCTAATGATAACTCTTTAGCGTCCACTAAAAGTGGACGCTATTGGTTATGAATATTAGGTTTTTTTAATTTTTTTTTTAATTCCTTCCCACACTCTTTAGGGTCGACAAAGTCGACCCTAATACTTAAGCATTAGGGTCGACACCCAAGTCGACCCTAATGATAACACTTTAGCGTCCACTCTTAGTGGACGCTATTGGTAAATAAAATGATTTTTTTTTTTAATTTTTTAATTCATCCATACACTCTTTAGGGTCGACAAAGTCGACCCTAATGATTAGGCATTAGCGTCGACTTGAAAAGTCGACGCTAATGATCTTTTTCCCGCCTTTTGAATATTTCCCGCGAGTATATTAGGGTCGAGTTATTAGCGTCCACCTTAGAGTGGACGCTATTATTCATCTTTTGGGTCGACTATTAGCGTCCACTTGGATGTGGACGCTAATACATAACTATTAGGGGCGACTTTTGGAAGTCGCCCCTAATAGTTGAGTATTAGGGGCGACTTTATAGTCGCCCCTAATGAGTCGCCCCTGATGAGTCAGTTTCTTGTAGTGTAGGATCCAGGAGAAAATGTATTCCTCCTTGCAATAATTTTTTACAGGAGTTTTCTCTGCTATGATTAAACGGGGCCATGCATCTCAAAAGTTGGACGCAAATGGCAATACAAAAAATTTCATTCCTTGAAGGACTATGCAGCATTAAATCTGTGATCAAGGATTAGCACTCATGAATGATTTATTCATAAAATATGTATAAAAATAAGTTTAATTGATATGTCATATTGACACATGAAATGGACAAAGGCATGTAGCAATGTGTTTGTATCCAGTCATGCCTACAGACGTATCAGAAAATACAGAGCAGCAATAACATGATCCGGGCTGTAAACTTGCAGAGCTATTTTCAGATTAGTTTCTTGGATTTTACAGCAAGCCGGCCTCGAGGCAATGAGATATAGAGCCTAAAGTTTAAGCCCTACTCAGTCGGAATCAAAAGAGATAGGATGAATCAATAAATCTTCTAATTCAATGGGTTTTGTTTGACAATTTTTAAGATGGTGCTTTTTTTTTTTTTTTGGTTATGAACTATGTAATGTATATATATATATATATATATATATATATATATATATATTGCTAAAAAGCAAAAAATTACCCTAAAAATCGTTGCCAAACGAATCTTTTTCATTGCATTGAGAACTACGAGTTCTATGTTAACTAAGTATATAAGCCAAAAGTCAGTAAACCACGTAGTTGCTTGGGCACCACGTCCCTCTCGTTTTACTTAACCCTAACAGACTTGAGATCCTTTTTTTATTAATAAAAAATGACATATTTTAAAGAAAAGCACACTAAACTTAGCCAATTTCAAGAAAATAAAACAGTAGAAGACTGTAAAATCCAATAAGCTGATCAAAATGTAGAATAAAGACAAGTCCTAAAATAATTAATCCTAACTAAATTTCGATAAAAACCTAAAAGAAGCTTTAATTTGAAACTAGCTCTAGCAAATCAACCCATTGATCTCTCTCTTCACCCCATTTAAGTTCTTTTCCATTTTAAATGCATGACCAAATGACATAGCATAACTCAAAACTAGGGGATCCATCAGATAGAAAATGAGCTTCATGTGCCCACGGGTACCATGGCACCTTTGTCTTTGTGTTTATAGGATTTTCCACTTCACATTAAAATTACATAAAGCTGACATGTAATAATCAAATAAGATAATTATTCAAATAAAAACTTTGTTGAAGCTCTACGACTGGCGGGAAAAAAGTCGGTATTCAAAGAAACACAAGCTGTTGTTTCACTTGAAGCATTGCAACAAACAAGATCATCAAGTAGAAAGAGAGAAAACCAGCTTACTCAGAATATTTACGACATCAATCAAGCAATCTATTCACATTAACAATATCTTCATTAAGTTCACTTGTCATGTTACCCTCTTCAGCAAAGTCGTTTGAAGCAGTCCATTGGGTTTAAATACAGATCATCCTTCTAAGCTGTCACAAAGGTTAAGGGAAACATAATACTGAAAGACAAGGCAATTTCAGTAAGTATAAGCCAAGGCAGTTGATAGAAGAAACCATATGAGCCTAACCAAGGTACGGAAAGTTCCTAGATCCAAATATGTTATTGTCCCAGCAAGGATACGGCTGTACTTATAGCATTTGATTTTGTGCAATAAGCGGTCAAGCCCCTCCTCATGCCCTTTGCTGGAATCATCTAATTGGTGGTCGAGAAGATCATCTTCAATCAGATCAGATTTGCTTACAAGAACTAAAACATACCGGGAGAGACTTGATTGACTCATCTCATTTTCCTGAACATGAAATAGCAACCTTGCAATGATGCTCCAGAGTGCACTCCGTGCTTCTAGATCATTCGAAGCGAAAGGAAATATCTCAAGCACCCCCCTAAGAAAGGCAAATCTGGATGGATCTAAAAGGTCGCTTTTAATTCTAATAGACGTTAGAAAAATAAAAATAAAATAAAATAAAAGTTTGCAAAGATGATGGCATTAGGAAAAAATGTTAATTTACCCTTTGAGATCTCTAAAGCTAAATCAGATACATCGAAAAGAATATTTGCAATCAGTACTGCAGCAGTAACACAAGAGCTGGCAACCTACGGAAGAGATATCAATCAACTCAAAGAGCCCATTACAAAATATTCACCTACGGAAGAGATATCAATCAACTCAAAGAGCCCATTACAAAATATTCACAGGTTCTACCGATGCACAGTTTTCTTATGACGATCAAGAATATCTTCTTCTTTTTTTGGCTAGAGGCTAATAGTTAGTCACTTCAATTTATACAATACTTATAGTATCCAATTAATTTCTTTAGTAGTAAGGGCAGACAACTCCAAAGTTCAAAAGATCGATATAGAACAGTCAAGAATCAAACATTCAGCAAACTATCAATTATCAGAACATTATCTGGAAAGGGTGAAATGAAATAGCACTACCGAAAATTACACTTATCCTATATCTATATAATATACCAGTACTGCAAGCTCAAATGTACCTCAACTTTTTCAGGAAGTATGACCATCTGATCACAAGCCAGTCTAAAAAGTTCCTTATTTGAACAGATTTCTTGAGAATAACCATCTAAAGCAGAAAGAGCTTCAATTGCGCAAAGGACTATATCAAGAATTGGGTACCTGATCGAAATTGTATGAAAATGAAGAACAAATGCAGGAAAGAAATTACTATCCAAAAATACAAACATTATAATACTTGCAACTAGTCATCAGCGTGTTTGGGATGAGGGGACCGCATATGCCCAGGCACTAGTCAGATGCTTAAAAATCTCCAAACACCTCATTTGCCAAAAGAAAAAGGAATGAAAAAAAAAAAAAAATACTGTAATTTATCTCAATAAAAGCATAAGGAGGCAATATAGACCCCGTATGGCCATAAATTGCAAAGTTGAGTAACTAGCAACTTTCTTGGGTTATAAAAACCGTGTAAAGATAGATTAGTAACTCCTTGAAAAAAGCTAAATTATCTTTGTTAATTATCAAAAACCATATATTATATGAAGACTAAAGCATTAAATCTCCGATGTCCACCTACCAGCCACTATAAGAGACTTTAACCTTTTAATTGGATTTTTAAACAAAAATTGCTAAACACGTACATTTGAAGATTCAAAAATTCAAAACATTAACACATCATATATACTGTGCTTAAGTTACCGAATATAGGTTATGTAACATAGTTTTAGGCCATTGATTGTTGGGCACGTGCCAGAAATTCCATTGCCAGCAATGCTTTCAAACATGGGCCCCATTGATGCATGTTGACTAGTCCAGCCTCCATGGCAAATTCAAATTATTCACAACAATGGCCAACTGAGCCAGATCACTTGATTCTCTTTATAGAAATGTAAATTGCAAATTGAACAAAGACACCAAATCTTACTGCTAACAGCAGTTCATATAGGAGCCATTATTTAGTCATGGATCTCTAGGTCCCTAGTTATATTCCTTTACAGCAATGAAACACAGGAACAGTAAACAATGGCAAGGAAAACTAGCAAGATATGGTTTTTGCTTGCTTAGACTCATAAGTTACAGGCAGAGAGCTATACTTAAATCATGTGGACTAAATGTATTACTGGTATTTGGTGAATAAGATTCATGTAGGACATGAGTATTATTTTGTTCTACTAGACTATAAGGTGCTTAATTGCTAAAAGATAGCAAATTACAATAGTAGCAATACTTAAAAGAAATTGCAAATACAATGAGATAATTGCTTGACTAAACCATTGCAAGCTACAAATATATCAGTTGTCATTAAAAAAAAGAAGGGAACCCTGATCTACCAAATATACACTATCACCCATTTGAATACAGAGTGAAGCTGTACCTTTCAGGTATTCTTTCACTCGTTAATTTGCTTATCTCAAAAGTCGAGATTAATCAAAAAACTTGGTAATCCCAGCTTCAGCAAAGGTGGAAGAAGAACATGCACAACTTTCGGCTGACTTTCAACGATGGCTAACAATAGTCCAACACTCTGTTCAAAAAAGAAAACCTCTTCAACCAGTGAAAAGTAATTTAAATTCCAGTTGATTTTTTTTTTTTTTAGGAAGGAAAATTTATTAGGAGCGCAAGGGGGCAAAACTCAAATACACTTGAAGTATACAAGAGTAAACGCCCAGCATGATCGGAACAAGGAGAAAGAGAACAAATATCTACAAAGTTAGAGGCCTAAAAAAAATGCATTAACAGAGATCCACTCAATGAGAGGTTTCAGGAAACAAAGCTGTATATCCAAGCTCGTCTTCTCACATTCCCTTCTTTCTAGATGCAACACATTAAATAGGATAAGATTACAACTTTGCACGATGTGGTTATTACTTTTAGGTATTCGCATCCACATTCGAATTATGTATTAATTATTATCTGCATCAGCGTGGTTATTACAGTTATTAAATCCGGTTATTATTTGTTATCGCAAAATGAGATAATGGGCATTTTGGTCTCTATTAGCACATATTTTAAATGATTTTAAAAATAGTTTGGAACTGTTTTTAGTATTTTGGACTTGTTTTAGTGTTTTCTTAAGCCCTAATGTTTTAGATAAAATCCATATCTATTTCATTCAAACTTAAAAATAACAAAGAAAATACAAATGCCACATGATGAATTTATCGAAAAAAGTAAAATATATATTAAATGGTGAAATTATTATGTATATTAACGTCCTACTTGGTTACAGGCTTACGTTACCAACCTCAACATTGCTTATGCCAAGTGCAATCACTTATAAATAAAAATATAAATTTACGGCTTCTCTCTAATGAGCGAAGCTATTCCTTCTCTCTAGGTAGAGAAAATGTGCCTCCTTTGTGAGGTTTTTTACCACCGGTTGTGTTGTTGTTTGGGGAGGAGGGAAGGTTCTTCCCACCTTTTCTCCTCAGTTGGTGTTCTCGTGGCTCTTGTTTCATTTCTGCCCTCTAACACTCTGTTTTTTTCACCACCTTTAGCCATCCACCGCTCCATTGCCCAGGGCTGCTTGCCTCCTTCTCAGTCTAGCTCCCCGCCACTTGTCACTCACTGCTCGCCGTCCTCCACCCTGCAACTTGGATCTGCTATGGTTCGTAGATGGGTTTTCTTTAAAACCCGATATAATTTCCTTCAGTCAACCCAGGTCTTCACACAACAGTAAACTGTCCTCATCGGCCTCCCAGCTCCCCACCGCTACCTTCAGCTCGCCCTTCAACAGTTCACATGTCAACGCGTGTTCCCCATGCCTTGGTCAGCGGACTTCTCTTGTCGCTCCTCCACTTTTTCCATCGCCAACACTGTTGTTTGTAGGTTTTGCTTCTTCTTTTTTCCCTTTTTTTTTTTTTCTTTGTTTTTTTTCATGTATCTCCTATTGTTTTGTTTGGGTTTTGTGGGTTTTAGTCTCTCTTTATTCTTAAGGTTCCTTGTTGTGGAGATTAGTGCTACCGGAGATAGTACTCCCTTCTCTTTGGTTCCAAATTCAGTTCTTGAGAGTGTCTTTCTTACGTTAACTTCCTTCCTTTGGTTAATAGTGTTACATAACAGGGGTGTAGATTTGTTTGGACCTCTTGAGGTTCATTTACGTGTAATTAGGATTAGTGAACCTCTTGAGGTTCATCACTCTTCCCGTGCTCTTTTTGCTTTAGTAACTGTTTTGTACGGCTCCTTAAAGAGGATTGGGTCATTTGTTTTCCCCATTTCCTACTTTGATTTGTTTTAATTTCTTACAATGTTGATTTTTGTTTTTGGGTTTGTTGTAAGGAAGCCAACCCATTTTCAATATTTCGATCACCTGTAACCCTTTCTCTATTTGATTAAAAAAAAAAAGATTTTAATTCATTTTTTTCAATGTGGGACAATATCCAACACTACTTGACCATATGCATAAACTAATTTTTTTTTTTTTTTTTTTTCACATGTATTCATAAACTAATTAGTAACAAAAACGTCATCAATTATTCTGATGCACACACCTGCGAAATGTAGCTTGAATTAATTTAGGCTCCATTTTTTTCGACGTAAAATGTTTTCAGCGGAAAACATTTTCTTGAAAAATGATTTTATTAAAAATATTTTTCGGTGTTTGGCTCGTATGAAAAATCACAATATATATTCATTCAATCATATTAAACGTTAAATTACAATAGTGTCCCAACTGGGTTACGGCAGTGACCTGGTCGAGTCCTACGAGTCCTGACCGGGTCCAAGTGGGGTCCCAATGAGGTCTCAACTAGGTCTCGGTGATGTTCTGACTAAGTCTTGGCGAAGTCCTAATCAAGACAGGTCCTAGAGAATCCCAACAGTGTTACAACCGAGTTCCAGCAATGTTCGAACCAAGTCTCGGCAAAGTCCGGGCAGTAACCCCACCGAATCCCGATGAGGTCTCGGCAGGGTCCTAACCGAGTCCCGTTGGGGTCCAGACAGTGTCCTAGCAGGAGTCCTGATCGAGTCTCAGCTGTGTCCCAGTGAAGTCTCAGTGGGATCCATACGGTGTCCCAGCGGTGGTCCTGATCGGGTCTTAGCTATGTCCTAGTCAAGTCTCGGCAGGTCCCAACTGAGTCCCGACGAGTCTCGACAGGGGCCGGTGACATCCTATAGGGATCCTCGTGACATTCCGGTTGGGTCTATCGATTTAAGAATAAGATGCTTAAACTCGAAAAATAATTTACAATTTTAAAAAATGAAAATTATTTTACGAAAATTAAAGAGTCTTTTTTTCGGTTAAACCGAAAATATTTTTTGTTGACTATTATTTTTGTGTCGCATCAAACACCAAAAAATACATAAAATATTTTTCAAAAACATTTTTCACCAAAACAAACAAAGCCTTAAAGAAGTTCGTTCCTCTCATTTATAAAGCTTTCTCAACTTATGGCGATTAATTAGACCAGAATATTGTGTATATTGATGCATGTTCGTCAACCATCTGTCTAGATCGAATACAAAAAAGACAGAAGAAGGCCAAAGTTAATTGGAATTTTCTAAACAATTAACCATTTTTTTTTTTTCATTTCTTTCCTGAACTCTCTCAAACAAAGGATTGCAATCATTTTGTCACGTGGAAACATGAATGATTTTAAAGAAAATATAATCAAATGAGAACATAAAATAATAACAAAATAAAATAAAATAAAAAATAAAGATTTTACATAATCCCGTCTATAACTTATGCTTACATAATAACATTTTAAAAGCTACATTATACTCTTATTTAATTAATAATTTTACAATACAAAAGACTTATATTTAAAAGGAGAATTGAGATAGTTATCAAACCTAATTTCAATTAATCAAATAAAATGTAAGTAATGTACATTATCACTTTAATATATTGTCCAAGCGGAGTTTCTAGAAAATCGGTCATGTTTCTTGGAAGAGTGACTTAATTCTCATATAAAATGTAAGTAATGTACAATATCACTTTAATATATTGTCTCTAGAAAATCAGTCATGTTTTTTGGAAGAGTGACTTAATTCTCAACTGACCATTTTTGTTAGCTTGGTGATTAGTGTGTGTTTGAGGAACCCAAGATCAAAGGTTTAAAGGTTGGTCTCCAACCAGTTATTACATCTCTCCGTAAATTCCCACCTCCCTAACACACTACAACCATGTTATTACAACCCTCCTTAAATTCCCACCTCCTTAACACACTACTGTTGATATAAGATTATATATATTATAATTATCAACAGTAGTATCTTATTTGGAGATTTCAAGATCTTTCTTGGCTTCTGTTCTTCTTGGGCTATTTGTGGCTGATGGGCAGTATGTTCCTGCAATGTTCTTATTTGGAGACTCTAGCTTTGATGTCGGTAACAATAACCACCTGTTCACCTTGATAAAGTCAAACTTCCCTCCTTATGAAGAGACTTTACGACTAAACAACCAACCGGGAGGTTCTACAATGGAAAGCTTGCCCTTGACTTAACTGGTTCATCTTTCACAAACTCCACAATTCAAAGTGAAAAACTCTAAACAAATAAATATCGCAATTTTATGCGGAATTAACGGATATTTAAATCTAAGCAAATAATCACCAAAAACAAGTAAAATCAAATACAAAGATTTTGGTGACGAAGAGGAAACCTTTTAGAAAACGTTCTAAAAGTAAAACCTTTCCAGAACAGCTAAACACAGGAAATCACTATCAAAAGATTATTCAAATATTACAAACACTAGAAACACTTATAATCCTTTGCAAGACCTCGCTCACAATCTTCTTCAACGTGATTCTCCTTTATCGGACCCTTCCGATAGACTCCAATTAAGGACACAATCAAAACTAACAAAAATCCTCTAAGAGGAATCAATTTGGCTCACAACAAAATAATCACTCAAGCACAGCCTCACACGAACTCTCTAGGGGTGTAAAGATGTATATATACCCCCGACAAAACCCTTGACCTAACCCACTTATAATCACGTTTTTGGGCCTAAAACTTATAGGGTGTCCGGACAGGTTAATGGGTTGTCCGGACAGGGCTTTGCGGAGCAAAAACAGAGTTTCTAGAAATGCGGTCCGGACCCGGGGAAGGCCTGTCCGGACAGGGCATGCAATGGGTGAAACAACATTCTTGAAATGCTGTCCAGCCTTGATCAATAGCTACGATCGATGGGTGTTTGTGGTTCGATTAAGCTGAAATTTTTCAGGGATATTCATAACACATGAATCTACATTATGAACGGTGGAGATTGGATTCTAAGCATTCTATATCAGTGTTTGAGCCTATGAACAGTAACCTTTGCATTTTAGAACTGAATTAAGCCAACACAATGACTAACAAACTCCCCCTTTGGCAATTCAGTGACAAAACCAAAATGCCGAGCCAATCTTATCATCTCCCCATATTTACTCCCCTTTTTTGTCACAAAATGACAAAAGGTCTTCATGTTTCCTAAAACACTTCAAAAAATACATCAAGGCTTATGTGGAACAAGAATACATAAATAAAACTCATGATAAAAAAATGACGTAGAATGCAAGATCATAAAGAAACATCAGCAGAACTCTCCCTCAATGTATGACTCAATTATCAACATGAAATTGGAAAAGCAAAACATGTTTCTCCCCCTCAAAAGTCAAATGAACACACATGATATAGACATCAATGACTCATGTATTGCACAATGAATATCTCAAACATGCTTCAAATATGCAAAATATACATGAGACTAGAAATGGCAATAAACTCATATTGCTTAACCCAAGCAAAAAAAAAAAAATGTTCTATTCAACCCATGCTTGCGTGGTGTGTGTGTAAGCCATCCAAAGAGAAAAATTTTCAACTTACAAAATGAGGAGAAAGTTTCACCACCATGAGGTTTTGACAAATATATCAAATCAAAAGTCAAACCTTATCATACTATGGCCTAGCTACTCTCATCCTATACATTTCTCTTTGTAAAACATCTTGCACAAGTTTGACACGGTAAAATAAATTCCTTTTGGAATATGATCTTTTAATTTTATTTGTTTCACTATTTTGTTTATTTTTCTCTTTGAGAAAGTGTCCTTAAACTTTTGATGCTTATCACAAAAGAGAAAGCAGAAATTTTTAAACCTTAGGTTCAACTAGCATATAGTCAATTTGAAAAATATGACTAGTCAAAAACCTCATATGGTTACCTAACAGACCTCACAAATAAAGTGAAATAAAACCTCAATTTAAGCTTAAATGTGCACAAGAGATAAAACATAGGCAAAATGTATCACATAAGGTCAGGCTTTAGGTAATCACAAAAACAAGTCCAATGACACAAATTTTCATCTCATGCATATTAAGAACATTTCAAGACGCAAGGAATTAAATCCATAAAAAGCAACATAAGAAATTAATGGACTATCTAGGTGCATAAGACAAAATAAATAAAAGGAAAAAAAAAAAACAACCAAAGTAAAATATTTTTGTCTTTTTGTTATTTTTCACAAAAGAAATGCACACAAACAAAATACAATTTCAAAACAAAATAAAACAAAAATGCAATGCAAAACGAAAAACAACATGCTCTACGATATGCAAAGATATGCAAGAAAATCAATCCTAGGCATGTGGGTGACTCACCTAACATAAGGTGAGATTATCACCACTCCCCCTCAAGGGGTGAATGGTATCATCCTTTCTAACCCAAACTCGAGAAATCATAGGTCTAGACTCATGACTTTGGTCAAACTTATCTATCCTAGATAGCATTTCTCTCATCATTATGACCAAACCCTCACTTTCTTTCCTAGAATAGGAGTTTTCATTTATATGCACATGAGGTTTCAAATTAAAACAGTGAAGTCGAATGTGACCCACTTTTCCACAGTGATGACATGTAGGAACAAACCTTTGAAAAGATAATTTCTTAGGAGGATGCACGAACTCTAAGTGTAGGGTAAGATGCATGAGGCTCAATGTAGATTTTCTTACCTTTCTTACCTTGAGGAGTCGGAGCAACTGCTTGCTTTTCTTCACTTGAAGATTCTTTTACTTTCACTAGTTTAACAAAAACAGTCTTTGAAGTAGAAGCACGGTTAGAAGACAAAAAACAATTTTATCAAATCCTAAGCCAGATCTGTCACTAGAATGCTTTTGAATATGCAATATTTTATCAAGCTTTTCACTAGAGAATTTACTCAAGTGATTTCTAGATGCAATCATATCACTTTGAAGGGATTTATTTTTAGCAATTAACACATGATTTTCAGATTTGAGAGTATTGCAAATAGCATGTGAATCACTCAAAGATTTCAACAAATTATCCCTTTCAAGCTCAAGATTCTTAAAATCCTTAACAATTTTCAAGTTTGTATTTCTAAGCATAGAAAACTTTTCCATTAAATTGTTAAAGGAGTTTTGAAGACCATTAACCCTATTTGATTCATTATCAGAGGCAGACTGAACATCTGATTGATTGGAATCATCAGAATCATAGGATGCAACAAATGCCATATAATTAGGAGTTTCTTCCTCATTAGTGTCACTCAAGGTAATATTGAAGGCTTTTTGACCTTTTGGCTTATTACTCTTGAGGTTAGCACAATCCTTTTACACATGACCATAGCCAGAACACTCATAACATTTTGGACCACGTGGGTCTTTTTCATTTATATCCTAAGTACTCTCTTTTTGTCTTCCAAATTTCTTGAAAATTCAATGTTCATTCCTAAAATAGCTTCTAGCTATCAAGGCAAGTTCCTCTTCATCTGGTGAATCCTCATCAGAGTTCTTCCTAAGAGTTCTAAGGGCAATATCCTTATTTTTCCTAGGTTGAGGCAAGGAAAACTCATAAGTTTGAAGAGCACCAACTAACTCTTCTATCCTCATGGTATTAAGATCAGTGCATGACTCAATAGCAGTTACCTTCATTCTGAATCTTTCAGGGAGTGATCTCATAACTTTTCTAATTAGCTTAGTGTCAAAAACTTTGTTTCCAAGATTTATCATGGAATTTCTAATTTTACTAAGTTTACCAAAAAATTCATTGAATGTCTCATCCTCTAACATTTTAATATCCTCAAACTGAGAAACTAACATTTGAAGTTTTGAAGCTTTAACAAGATTAGTTCCTTCATACGTAGTTTCTAGGATCTCTCATGCATCCTTGGCACTATCACAATTTTAAATTTTGAAGAACTCAGTTTGTGAAATTGCCAAGCATAGAGCATTCATAGCTTTGTCATTCACCATACAAGTTTTTTTTTTAACATTAGACCATTCAGCCGTCGGCTTATCTGGAGCTTTAAATCCAGATTCAATGACATGCCAAATGTCTATAGATTTTAAGAAAAATCTCATACGGGATTTTCAACAACCATAATTTGATCCATCAAAATTAGGCACAGTGTTAAGGGTTTGAAACATCTTAAACAAGAAACAAAGATCACACTTAGGAATATAATCTTTCACGGAGTGAACCCGCTTTGATACTAGTTGAAAAACTTTAAATAGATAAATATCACAATTTTATGTGGAGTTAACGGATATTTAAATCTAAGCAAACAATCACCAAAAACAAGTAAAATCAAACACAAAGATTTTGGTGACGAAGAGGAAACCTTTTAGAAAACGTTCTAAAAGTAAAACCTCTCTAGAGCAGCCAAACCCAGGAAATCACTATTAAAAGATTATCTAGAGATTATAGACACTAGGAACACTTACAACCCTTTGCAAGACCTTGGCTCTGTAAGATCAACAAGCTTCTAACTTGTCTCCTCGCTCACAATATTCTTCAACGTAATTCTCTTTTATCGGACCCTTTCGATAGACAATTAAGCACACAATCAAAACTAACAAAAATCCTCTAAGAGGAATCAATTTGGCTAACAACAAAATAATCACTCAAGCATAGCCTCACACGAACTCTCTAGGGGTGAAAATTCATCTTTCTCACTCTCTATAAAGATGTATATATACCCCCGACAAAACCCTATACCTAACCCACTTAAAATCACGTTTTTGGGCCTAAAACTTACGGGATGTTTGGACAGGTTAATGGGCTGTCCAGATGGGGCTTTGCAGAGCAGAAACAGGGTTTCTCGAAATGCGGTCCGAACCCGGGGAAGGCCTGTCTAGACAGGGCATGCAATGGGTGAAACAGCATTTTGGAAATGCTATCCAGCCTTGATCATCAACAGCTCCAATCGATGGACATTTGTGGTCCAATTGAGTTGAAATTTTGCAGGGACATTCATAACACATGAATCTACATTATGAACGGTGGAGATTGGATTCTGAACGTTCTATATTAGTGTTTGAGTCCATGAACAGTAAGCTCTGCATTTTATAACTAAATTAAGCCAACACAAGAACTAACACAAAGTTTCTCTCTCTTTTCAATTTTTTTTTTTATTTTTTTTATATATATATATATCCGAGTATCCAGGGCTTTGCCTTAACTAGTTTCTCAGGACACCAGGGCAAAGAGCCCCTCCATACAAATTGGGTAAAGCTCAAGCTCTCACTCGTAGGTGTTGCCTTAAGAAATTATTTACTCACATTGGTTGTGGAGGGGCGGTAGTTAGTTTATAAGTGTGAAAGAAAATCTCACATTTTGAGCTAACTTTTGGCGTTCAGAGATGCCCAATACCACCCAACACTAATATTAGAGTCCAAGTTCAACCAACAAGTCTCGGCCCAACAGTTTATAGGAGAAATGGGTTGTCTCTGCTCTAATCCAAGGCCCGATGTGAGAGAGAGAGAGATTGTTGAGGTTATCTCACATCGGTCGTGAAAGAGGCTGATGGTCACTTTATAAGATGAGAAATAATCTTAGATCTTGAGCTAACTTTTAAGGTTGAGAGATGCCAAGACCACCCAACAATAATCAAAGGGGTTAAAGCTTAGACCTTATGCTTCATGAAGCACCATGACCAAGTAACTTACCACTCAAACCAACCAGAGACCAAACCATATTAAGACTAAGGGAGGCCGTACGTGGCCCTAACTGATTTTAAATTTCCTTTAATTTTTTTTATTAAGTTAAATATGTGTAATTTTTGTTTAAAAATTAAGCTTAATCCCTCATTGGCCCTTGTAAATAAGAAATTCTAGTTCTGTCCATGGATCAACCAACCCTTTGAGGTTAAAGTATCTCTACTAATATAATAGAAGCTTCAAGGGAGGCCGTACGTGGCCCTAACTGATTTTAAATTTCCTTTATTTTTTTTTATTAAGTTAAATATGTGTAATTTTTGTTTAAAAATTAAGCTTAATCCCTCATTGGCCCTTGTAAATAAGAAATTCTAGTTCTGTCCATGGATCAACCAACCCTTTGAGGTTAAAGTTTCTCTACTAATATAATAGAAGCTTCTCCATCAATAGTAATGCTTTCCAGTAGTGGTTCTTTAATGGAGTTCTCATTTGTATTTTTTTTTTTTTCTTTTCTTCTTCTTTTTTAATTACAACTGATAAGCTAGATACCAGTTATCCACAAGCTTATCTTAGCAAAGAAGCCAATGGAAATAACCTCTTGGCCGGTGCAAACTTTGCTTCAGCTGCTTCTGGTTATTTTGACGCTACAGCCGAACTATATGTAAATACGTTAACAAGGAAAAAAAAAAAAAATTCTCTCTCATTCATATACATTAAATCATTACTTATTTTAAAAGTTTAAGTTGATAAAAATAGGTGAAATGCCCAACACTAGCAAGATACGGTTTTGCTTGCTTAGACTCATAAATTACAGGCAGAGAGCTATACTTAAATCATGTGGACTAAATGTATTACTGGTATTTGGTGACCATTATTTTGTACTACTAGACTATAAGGTGCTTAATTGCTAAAAGATAGCCAATTACCCTAGTAGCAATACTTAAAAGAAATTGCAAACACAATGAGATAATTGCCTGACTAAACCATTGCAAGCTGCAAATATATCAGTTGTCATTAAAAAAAAAAAAAAAAAAAAAAAAAGGGAGCCTTGGTCTACCAAATATATACTCCCATTTGAATATAGAGTGAAGCTGTACCTTTTAGATATTCTTTTACTTATTAATTTGTTCATCTCAAAAGTCAAAAGATTAATCAATAAACTTGGTAATCACAGCTTCATCAAAGGTGGAAGAAGAACAGGCACAACTTTCGGCTGACTTTCAACGACGGCTAACAATTTGTTATTTATGCATATGTGTGTGTATATATATATATATATTATCATTAATCATTTTATCATATGATATAATCATATAGTACAACACAAGTTATTGTGTCATTTAATACAAATATTATAATTAGATAGTTTATACTTTGGAAATTGGAATAGTATACGGTATATCATATAATCATTCATCATTATATAATCATATGGTATATCTGCATAAGTTATTGTGTTATTTAATCAATACATTATAATTATATACTTTATTCTTATAAAACATATAAGATGTATCACATGATCTTATATCTAAAATAATATTAATATTAATTGTAAGATAATATGATCATAAATTTTTTTTTTTTTTGACATGTCCGCACAAGAGGGGGGAGGAGGATTCGAACTAGTGACATCCATTTCATTAAGTGTGGTTGGGGGATATATGATCATAAAATTTAAGTATGAGTGTATGACCATTAGATCATATGAATTTATTACTTAGAGTTTGAGTATTACTATTAGATTAAATGATTAATAATTAAGTAACTAATGTGTTTCTTATAATTTATACATTATAATCACAATTTACGGTAAGTAAAAACTTAACAATTTGAATTTAAATCATATATTATGAATCGTGATAATGAGAACATATAATATAAGTATATAAGTTATAACAATTAACATTGACCCATTACCCATATAAATTAGATAATGATACAATTATATAACCATATAAGTATATAAATGTTTACATATAAGATACAATATATATTAATATTGACATTATATACTTGACCCGTGCTAAGCATTAACATTTTAACATATTAACTAAATAATACTATATGTAATATGATAATAGTGATTAGTGTGTGTGACATAAAGCGTTTTACGTTGTAATTTAAAAAATACTTAATCTAAAATAAGAAGAAAAAAAAAATACGCAATTGAAAAAAACACAATTTTTAAAATCGTAATTATTGAAATTGAAATAACAAACTGACCCTAAATAATATTACATAACACAATTTTTATTCCTAATTCCTAAATTTTGAATTTTGAATTTTGAATTTTTTATTGAATTTAATAATTTAATTGAATTTGAATTTGATCTATGGTATATAAGGGTAATCGTAGCCGTCCAAAATGTTTTGATGATCTAATAGCCGTTGGATGATATTAATGAATGACAGCTATCAAGCATTTAGTAAGAAGTATGTATATGGTGTAATAGAGATACCGTAAGCTTGCCTTGTTTGATCTAATCTGACGAGTAATATTAAATGTTGAAAACGTATATATAATGGATCATATTAAACAAGCACACCAGATCTAAGTAGAGACAGCCACATGAGATAAGCTTTTGGTAAAACGAATCAAACCGTTAATATTTAAAATTTAATTATTTTTCCAAATCCAACGGTTGCAAATTAGAGAACCCAAATTTAACCTAAATCTATCATCTCTGATCTCTCCATTCTCACGACTCTCCTCTCACAGTCTCCACCACAATCCTCCTCGCCTCCATTCTCATGACTCTCCTCGGCTCCTACCACTCCCCTAGTGCCCCAACAGCAACCACCACCACCACCGCAGCAACCACACACCTCGACGCCTGGCTGAAGCTGAACAGCTCGTGCCCGGGTTCCAGGAACTTGCCGCTGCCAACCCTGCTTTCCACGCCGCTCTCGGAGGTCGTTTCACTCTTGCAGTACGCCGCGGATCGGAGGCGGAGGAGGTTATAAAATTTGTGGGTTTTTTTTTTTCTTTTTGGGTTATTTTTTTCTCCATTGCTTCTTGGGTGGTGGGTGGTTTGGGGTTTTGCCGTTTGATGTGTTTGTTTGGTTGCCTAGAAAAATGTGTACATATTTTTGAAAAGAAGAAATATTTAATTTTAAATAACTTTGTCCATAGCCGTAACCGTTGAAGTGAAAACAATGGATTAAGAAAGGTGTAATATTTAATGTTTAAATCTTATCAAATAAGCAAACAACATTAATGGATGCTGATGATGTTATAAGAGACTGATTAAACAAAAAAAAAAGATGTTATAAGAGATGGGTTAAGGTGAGCTTTTCATTTTCCTTTTCAATCTTTTTCTTGTTTCATTGATTTCTATGCTTTGAAATAGATGAGCTCGAGCTCGAGCTGCGAAGTCAGGCTCGACTCAAGCTCGAGCCGAGCCTGGACAGTCCAAACTCAGTTCGTTTACACCCCTACTTATGTTAATGCTCTTAAAATTTATTTATATATTACATACATGTACGTATTTGCACATATATGGGCCGGGGCTGGTGTGGACATGTATTATCAACGCTCTATCACTTGCTTTAATCAGAGTACGAAAGAAAACTAGGGTTATTACCGCAATCAAGAGTTCCCAATTTCAGATTTCAGCCAATTTGAGTGCATATGGGAAAATTTATGCAAGCATGTGAGCTTTAATCACAATGTACTTCACATGTATTGTGCCAAAAGTCAGCCAAATCTTATTTGAATAAGAACAGCATATATCTGAGCTGCAAATGGATTTAACAATGAATATATTTGACAAACAACTGGCACCCACATCATCGAATGCCCTATTTAACCTCTTTATAAATCAATTAGACCTCAAATACAACCAAAAAGAAAGGGCCAAGAACATTGGGAGATTTTCTTAGAATTGGCAAAAATTTCGCTGAACCATCAAACAGAATCGTCACTATCAAATAGCGTGACAAATGAACCACTAAAACCCTATTTACATACACTAAAGCTCCTAAGAGAGAGGGAAGAGAAAAGATAAGAGCTAAACGGAAGACAGGAACAAAAAAAGAAACCAAGTGAAATCAGAGCCGTTGATTGCTACCTCATCAGGCGGAGCAGAAGGGTGATGTGCCGGTGCATCAAGTTGTACTTCCCCATCTTCTTCTTCTTCTTCTTCTACAAGGTCTGCTTCTAAATCGAGCGCCATAGCCCTTAACTGTGCGGAATACCCACCAGCTTAGCGGAGCTCTGCCTCTACTTTCTCAAATTTCCCGGCTTTCACTACTTCATAGAGCTTTTATATATATAGTACATTTAGAAAGGAAAAAAAAAATTACAAAATAAGAGAAAAAAAATATGTGAGAATATATGATAATTTTTTTTTAAAAAAAAAATCATAAGATCAGTCATAATTTTCTTGACATTATACATGATTTTTTTTTTTTTTTTTTTTTTTTTTTTTTTCTGAGAATTGACATAGATATATGATCTTAAGTTTGAATTTTTGAAGTAAAAACTAGTATCAAATCTACATTTAAATGGTTAAATTTGTTATTTGAAAATAAAAATTGAAATGGAACTATGGAAGTATGGAGCTCCACGCGTCAAGATCACATGTCCATCTAATACTTAATTTTCGTTGGTCTATACAAATAGCCTAGGGAAATGAAAAATTATTTGAATAAAAGTATGGAGGTTCAGCTCGCCAGGCCCAAAGGACCACCATCCGCACAGTTGAAGGCCAAATTCATGGCAGTCGGGCCACAATTGCCTTTTGAAGGCAAATGACATAAATAATACCTCTTCTACATAAGGTGAGTAAGAAGCTAAACCAAGTATCCAATTATAACGTAATCTTCATCTCTATCTCATTTTAAATTTTTAACCAAATATGCTATTATCCCCCAATCTTTATCTATCACTCTTATTTGCACCCTATGTCTTTATTGACTTAAGCATCAGATGTGGTGTTGTCGCTCCCCTTCCTTCTTCCCGTAGGGCCGCTTTGACGTTTGATTGTCTTGTAGGAATCTCAGATTGAGGGTTAGGCATGGATGATCACTATCACGGCCCACCAGCTTAGCGGATCACATGTCCAACAAAAATAAAAATATTATAAATAAATCCAAACGTTTTAGGAGTAGTTGTCCCACTGCCACAAGTACAGGTTTTAATGTAAGTTCACAAACGAGTGGAGAGAGAGACGTGGAAAGAGTGAACCAAAAAAAAAAAAAAAAGGTTAAAACGTTATTGTATAATTTGGTAAGATTAATTCCTCAATATAATTTGATTTTTATTTATTTATTTCCTTATTTGATTTGAACATTAAAAATAGTTGATCTATTAAGGAATTTAGATATTATATATTTAAACAGGTGGCTATGCAGTAATTGGTGCAATAAATTATTAAAAGGACACTTGTCGCAATTCTAGACTATCTCTAAAGAGTGATTTGGCTAATATATATATATATATATATATATATATATATATATGATAGTCATTAAATTTGACCGTCAATTCATAATAAACACTTAATTACGATCATTATATTAAAAATATTATCAACGATTATTTTAGAGAAAAACACATTTTACACCCTCAAAATTTTTCCCAATTTTTAATTTGGCCAATAATGTTAAAAAATTGACAATATACCCCATCATAGTATCAACTTCCCAATGCAAGCCCCATCCGTTAGCAATTTTCATCTAATTTGACGGAAAATTGCTCACTTCCTGAGCATGTGCATTTTTTTTGTCTAAACTTTTCAAAATTGCCCCTAATTTTTTGAGAGGATTTCAAAAATGCCCCTAATTAAATAAACAAATATTAGATTAAAAAAAATAAAATAATTGAGGGTGGCCAAATGGGCCAAATGAGGGTGGCCGAAACCACGCCCGGACCTTTTGGGGGTGGCTGAGCCACCCTCAAATGGCCAAAGGAGGTTGCTCTGCCACCCCCAAATGGCCCAAGGGGCTGGCTACGGACACCCTCAATTTTTTTTTTTTTTTTTTTTTTTCAAAAATATAGGGACAATTAGGTCTTTTCAATAATTTTCGTAAGAGAAAACGGAAATTATTGATTGATGGGTCACATTACAAATTTTTGATACTTTGTTGGAGTGTATTGCCAATTTTTAAACATTGGAGGCCAAATTGCAGATTGAGTGAAACTTTGGGGGATAAAGTATATTTTTTCCATTACTTTATTATAACTGTTAGATCGTAATTTTTAGTAACAATATGTTAGATCAAACTTAATTTGATCTCACAATTGACTTAACAGTCCAATAAATTCAACCGTTGGATTTACGTTAGAAGCATTCTATGGTTAACATAAACCACTAGATCGAATGATCATGATTGTCCAAAAATGAATTGTCATGAATTGATCATTGCAAGCTAAGTTCCAAGTGCGCCATCAAGGCACCCTACAGCTCACTGCCACTCACGCGCTTTGTGCACCCAAGCATTGCTTTAAAGCAAATGCTTAATGTATGTTGGGCCTTATAAATGTTAACTTGACTTTCTATTTTTTCAATGTGAAATTCTCTTCTTTGAAGGCTCTTTAATAGCTTCAATTTATTGCATTCCAAACAGCAAATTATATATATATATACATAATAATTTTGAAAATTCTTTAACAATGACCCTATTAATCATATTTAAAAAAAAACACGCACTTTGTACATGTTTAAGGAACACAATCGAATTATTGCAATGTGGAGTCCTCCCTAGGGTTTCTCTAAGAAACGGCTAGAGGCGAGGTTTGAACCTCCTACCGGTTGGCGGCAGTGGAGGGGTTAACGGCTATTGCAGAGACTTCCAACGAGTGGAAGATGGCGGAACAGTTAGAAAAGCTATGGGGAACGATATCTCTCACGGAGGGGGAGAAAAATGGGATTGCTATCACAGAGGGAGAGATTGAGGAGGCAAGGGCTCAAGGTGGGCGATGCTTGATAGGGAAGCTCTAGATGGGGAAGAAGGTGAACAAGGATGCTTTCAAGACTGTATTATCACGAATCTGGCGCACGTTGGGAGGTGTAATATTCAAGGAGCTGGATGATAATATCTGGCTGTTTGAGTTTGAAGACGTGGATGGCTTGAGACGAGTTCTGGAAGGCAGGCCATGGTCTTTTGATCGGCATATTCTTGTCCTTAATGAATTTAACGGAAGCACGCCTCCATCACAGATGGCTTTCACGCACTCTCCTTTTTGGGTGCAAATACACGATATGCCATTACTATGCATGACTAAAGGCGTAGGTACCAGAATAGGAGAATCAATGGGGCAGCTAGAGCACACTGATCTGGCGGGGGACGGGGTAGGATGGGGAAGGTGCCTGCGAATCCGAGTGGTGATTGATTTATCCAAACCTCTGGAGCGGGGACGTGCCCTCATGTTGGAAGGAAAATCCCACTGGGTTACCTGCAGATACGAAAAGTTGCCCATGGCTTGTTTTGACTGTGGCAGGGTCATTCATGGCGAAAAGGGATGCCCTATACCACAGAATACAAAAACAAATACTAAGGCGGAAGGGAGAGAGTGGGGACTATGGCTCCGGGCGGATGATGGGCAACGAAAAAGAGTCGGGGGAGATGATTCTGGTGCCGGTGGGGAGAAATCCAGCAAGTATGGCGACATGGGGGATGTCAGCGCCGAGCTGCATAGCAGGAACAAGTACATGGGGTCCTCCAAATTTTCTGGAAACCCTAGCCAAAAATCGTGCTCCAATTATAGTACCAGAAGCGGAGAATCCCCATCTTTCCATAATGGAGCTGCAGGAGGGGCGAAAAACAAGGGAAAGGAGAAGATAGCGGAATCGACTGGACAGACTGCGGAAAATCAGGGATCCCATGCAAATCATATGCCTGACGTGGGAGCAGTATACGCTACTGAGGTGGTGGGAACTGATAGCGGAGAGGAAGAACAAGATAGTGGGCTAAAAAAGGAAGCTAAGATGGGCTTGAGTAATAATATGGGCCAATCAGATGGAGACAAAATGTTGGACTTGCATGATCTTACTCCCACACCTACTTAAATGGATGTAACCCCTAGCTCACAGCCGAAGTTGAACGTGAAGGGTACTAGTCTACGAACGTGGAAGCGTAAAGCACGTGAGGGGCACAGTACGACTAGCAAAGGGGGGGCGGGACATCAATCGAAGAAAAAGCGAAAGGAGAAGAAACAGGGTGATGAAGGAGAGACGGAACGGGGAGGCAAACGGGGGAGGATGACCAATGTGGAGGAAGGAGGCAATAACAAAGTGAGGGCGGTGGCTGAGTTTCAGCCCCGCCACCAACAATGAGTCTCCTAAGTTGGAACTGCCGAGGGCTTGGGAACCCTCAGGCAGTTCGTGACCTTTGTCAACTGACGAAGGAAAAGAAGCCCAACATTTTGTTTCTTATGGAGACAAAATGTCGAAAGAATAAAATGGAGATTGTCCGGGTGAAATTGGGTTTTGAAGGTATGTTTGTGGTGGAGCCCATTGGGAGAAGTGGTGGCCTAGCCATGCTGTGGAAGAATATTAGCACGCTGGAAATTCAAAACTATTCTAGGCGACATATAAATGCAATTGTGATGGAAGAAGGCTTGGGGTGCACATGGAAATTGACTGGCTTTTATAGTCATCCAGAGTGGACAAAAAGGCATGAATCTTGGGCCTTGCTAAGCCATCTGAGAAGATTCAACCCGCAGCCATGGCTATGTGTGGGTGATTTTAATGAAATCACAACCCAATCTGAGAAGTCAGGAGAGTTACTAAGGAAGGAAACCCAAATGGCCCAGTTTAGAGAGACTTTGGAAGATTGTCAATTATGCGATTTAGGGTTCACGGGCTCAAAATTCACACGGACAAACCAAAGGCAAGACGGTGGTTTTATTAAAGAAAGGCTAGACCGGGTAGTAGCAAACAATGGGTGGTACACTTTGTTTAAAAAGGTTGAAGTTAAAGTTTTGGCCACCCGCACGTCAGACCACACGCCCATTTTTCTCACTTATTCAGAGAAAGAAGTCGAGCACACACATGTCAAGAGGGGCACCAAGTTTGAAGAAAAGTGGCTTTTAGATGAGGGAGCCACGGATGTGATTAAAAAGGCATGGTGTGGGGACACGGTTGGTGTATCTAGTGTACAGGTGGTGCAACAAAAACTTGAGGCTTGCAAAGTGGCATTAAAACATTGGAATTGGCAACAACACGGCAGTTTCGAGAAAGCCATAAAGGAAAAAACCAAGCGTTTGGAAATTCTGCAGCGGAATGAAACAGCAAGGGACGGCCAAGTAATAAAACAGCTTCAAAGTGAGATTGAATTTTTGCTTGAGCAGGAGGATATAAAATGGAAGCAAAGAGCCAAGGAAAATTGATACCGTAATGGTGATAGAAATACCCCTTTCTTTCATGCATGGGCTAGTCACCGGAGGAGAATTAATCAGATTCAGAAAATTCAAGATGATGAAGGGCGCGAGTGGACAACACCAGAGGATGTCGGCCAAGCTTTTATTGGCTTCTATCAAACGCTATTTACTGCTGGGGGAGTTTCTGCCATAGAGGAATGTCTCATGGGGCTGGAGTGTCGGGTAACGGAAGAGATGAATGGCCAATTAACTAAGGTTTTTACCATGACAGAAATGGACGAGGCTTTGAAGCAGATGCACCCGCTGAAGTCTCCCGGGCCTGACGGGATGTCTGCATGCTTTTATCAAAATTCTTGGGCATTAGTGCAGAATGAGGTATGCACGGCAATTTTTGACTTTTTGAATAATGGAACTTTTGATGACTCTATTAATGCAACATATATTACTTTGATTCCAAAAGTTAAGACTCCAGGTAGACTTTCTGAGTACTGGCCATTTAGCCTATGTAATGTAATGTACAAGCTAATTGCAAAGGTATTAGCTAATAGGCTAAAGAGGGTCCTCCCCTTTATCATTTCAGCCAATCAAAGTGCGTTCATCCTGGGATGCCTTATAACGGACAATATTTTGGTTGCTTTTGAAGCCCTACAGACCATGGATGTACGGATCAAAGGAAAGAAAGGGTACATGGCTCTCAAACTTGACATGAGCAAGGCTTATGATCAAGTTGAGTGGGATTTTTTGGAGGCTATTATGGTAAAAATTGGCTTTGTAAAAAGTTGGGTAGAAAAGGTAATGACATGTGTTCGCACTGTCTCCTATTCAATTCTGATTAATGGCCAACCGCATGGAAAAATTGCCCCCTTTAGGGGAATCAGGCAAGGGGATCCTCTGTCTCCTTATCTTTTTATTTTATGTGTGGAAGGACTTAGTACCCTATTGAGAAGAGCGGAACAAGAACGGAGAATAATAGGCTTGCCTATTGCCAGGGGAGGTACAAAAATTAATCACATATTCTTTGCAGATGACAGTTTGTTGTTTTGCAGAGCTAGTGTTTTGGAGTGGGCAAGAATTCCAGAGGCCCTAGATATTTATGAGAAAGCCTCCGGACAGAAACTAAATCGGCAGAAGACGTCCATTTTCTTTAGAGAAAATACAAAGAGAGAAGCAAAGGAGCTCATTTTGTCGGTAGCAGGAGTTGCTTCTACCACTCGGTATGAAAAATATTTAAGCCTTCTTGCCCTTATTGGGAGAGCAAAAGTGAGTTCTTTCTCGTCGTTAAAAGGCAGAATTTGGGAGCAGATGAATGGCTGGAAAGAAAAATTCCTTTCACAAGTGGGGAAGGAAGTGCTCTTGAAGGCAGTGGTACAAGCGATTCCAACTTATACGATGAGCGTGTTCCAGCTGCCTAAAACTCTTTGCCAAAAAATCAGCTCCATGATGTCTAAGTTTTGGTGGGGACACAAGGGGAATGATGCTCGGATTGCATGGATGAGTTGGAGCAAAATGGGGAGGGCCAAGGAGCGAGGGGGGGTTAGGATATCGAGACCTTGAAATGTTTAATCTTGCTCTTCTTGGAAAACAAGGATGGAGATTGATTAAAAGACCGAACACTTTGGTTGCAGCCATCTTCCAGGAAAAATATTATCTGCATGGGTCCTTTTTGGATTCCAATCTAGGCCGGAAGCCGTCGTATGCTTGGCGTAGCATTTGGAATGCTAAACCTCTCATCAAAGAAGGGCTTGTTTGGAGGGTAGGGGACGGAACATCCATCAAGATTTGGGAAGACCCGTGGCTCCCCAACCCGTGGTCACATCAAGTCCAATCACCAGTGAGAATTCTGCCGAAGGAAGCCAAGGTGTGTGAGCTGCTTGATGTGGAAACAAATTGGTGGAATACGGGCCTGGTACGTGATGTCTTTGGGGAAGAAGTGGAAAGGCAAATTTGTAGCATTGTTGTTTGTCCGAGAAGTGGAAGAGATCAGCTTGTCTGGGCGGCCACTAGGAATGGGGAATATACGGTAAGAAGCGCATACCATATGGGGAAGGAGAACAGTCTTACCAAGGAGGGTAGTTGCTCAAATGCCCAACACCTGGCTGTTATATGGAAACGAATTTGGAAGATTAAAGGTGCTCGAGTGGTCAAAACATTCCTATGGCAAGCATGCAATAATATTTTGCCTACGAAGGAGCTCTTGTTTAAGCGGTATGTCTCCCCTGATCCCCTTTGTCCAATTTGTGGCCGTGAAATTGAAACAATTGGCCATATCCTATGGAGCTGTTTATCAGCAAAAGATGTGTGGCTGGAGTGTGAGCCCAGGATTCACAAATGTGGTAGTGAAGAAACTGATTTCATTTATATAATGGCAAACCTGCTAGACAGATTGAATGAGGACCAGCTGCAGCTCGTGGCAACTGTAGCGCGCCAAATTTGGTTCAGACGGAACTCAGTAGTGCATGGGGGTGATTTGCTAGGCCCGTCAGCAGTAGTTCGCTGTGCTAGGCAGCAGATTGCGGCTTTCAATTATGCTAAGCAGAGGAGCAGCACCGTGGTTGTGGATCCTCCCCTCAATTCCCCTGCTATCTGGGTGCCACCTCTAGTGGGTCATGTCAAGATCAACTGGGATGCGGCCATCTACAAAAGCCAAAATCAGATGGGGGTTGGAGTTATCGTGCGAGATCATACAGGAAAGGTTTTGGCCATGTTATGTGCTACCAAGGGTTCCATCAACCATGCCCCTACGGCAGAGGCGATTGGAGTGTGGACTGCGGTGAACTTAGCTTTGCGTATGGAATTTCATAGTATTGTGTTTGAGGGGGGCGCATTGGAGCTAGTCCAAGCCCTGAACAAAGAAGGGGACTGCTGGTCATCCTATGGGCAAGTGGTGAATGCTGCCAAGGAAGAGATTGTGAAACACCAAGGATGGGTAGTGCAACATGTCCGAAGGTTAGCCAATGGCGTTGCGCACCATTTAGCAAAATCTGCTCTTATGTATGGGGAGGGTAGAGAATGGAGGGAGGATTTCCCGTTCGTCGTGGAGGAACCTGTATCTTGATGTTTTGCCTGTTTTTGGTCGTAAATGAAAACCAATTCAAAAAAAAAAAAAAAAAAAAAAAAAAAAAAGGAACACAATCGAATTTGAGAAAAACATTTTCTATTTGTAAATTATTTATTCATTTTTGAAAGTTGGACTCTGATTGAAAGGGACACTTATAGATTCTTATAACCTAAAAATATGTGGTCACTGCTTGCAAGTATGTCTAATAGTTCTTTTTATTTCTTTTTCTTAGAAAATGTAAATATAAGAAGACAATCAAATTTAGTAAATTTAGAAATGAATGATGGTAATGAAAAAAATATACTCAATTAGAAAATATATATCACACTAAATAACTAAGAAAAATTGAAAATTGATTCTAATAACCAAAAGAATTCAACAAAGGCTTGAACAAAATAACTAAATGAATGGAAATCGGAGTACAATAAGGAAACACTACAATAAAGATTTGGTTGAAGAGAGAGTGAGAAACTTTATGAAAAATAATGAGGAATTCAACGCCCTCCACTTGAAGAGAACTCCTTAGGACGCGTTTGGTATGGATAATACGCCGTTGTAAATGAATAGTTATTTCATTATTTGATTAGTTTTTTATTCTTGAGGTCTCCAAGAAGTAACTCAATCGGCTGGGACCACGTTTAATGAAGCGGAAGTCACTAGTTCGAATCCTTCTCTCCCCTCTTGTGTGGACATGTCAAAAAAGTTTTTTATTCTTGAGAGTTGCTATTCAAAGAAAATGACTATTCCCAACTTGGCTTGGCTTGGCTTGTTTTTAACCCTAATTGCCAACCTTTTCCTTCCCTTGACGGCCATTCACTAAGTCATATATATGTTGATGTTAAGGGTTGTTGTTTAGTATGTTCTGTTTAATTACCACTTATTCTAAAAACTTAAGTTGATAGGAAAAAGTAAATTTAATCACTTAACACCCTTCACAATTTTGTTCAAACTCCATTTTAATAGGCGAGGCACAACATATAGAATATTTAATTTAAATTGGGTGAATTAACGGAGTTAAGGTTCGATTTCAGGACCTTTGACTCTGATAGCCAATGACTCTAATACTATTGACTATCTTAGACAACAACCAAAACATTAGCCAAAATCTAAGATATGAATGCTCATCCATTTTTCATTCTTAACTTTAAATTTGAACTTGATGATTTCTCGTCATTTAATCTAGATTGGAATAGATTTTTGAAATTTTATCTTGTAACATCATTACAAAAAACCATCATATTATTGACGTGTCTAAATAAGCACGTCAAGAAATAATTTATTGACGTGTCAGGTTTAGACACGTCAAAAATTTTTGACGTGTTTCATTGGCACATCAAAATTTTTTGACCTGTCTTTATTCGACACGCCAAAAATTATAATTAATTATAATTAAAATTAATTAGGTAGTAAATTAATTTTAATTGGTATGAAAAATTAATTTTATCATATTAGTATAAATTAATTGGTATATACGTATACGTATATATCACATGCATGCCAATTAGCTAGTATCATAATCATACTATTGTATACCAATTAATATCATAATCATACTATTGTACAATTAATATTATCACATGCATATGAATCAAACATTTCATTAATATGATATGATATTATCATGCATAAATCATTCTAGTAATATTAATATGATAGCCATATTAATTTTTTAAAAATATATAGGACATACAGAATACATTTATTTTATAAGACCTGCAAACCCCACATAAACTTGGCCAATACAAAATACTTCGGTGAGTGGATTATTGAGCCTTCACGAAAAAATGAATTTTATTATCTGTACATTTAGAATATTAATTTATTTATTCTCTAATTAGTTTTAAGTATATTGTATGTATAATGTGTTATATAAGAGGAAAAATAGATATAGATGAAAATTTTATAAATTTATCTTGCAATTCTTGACGTGTCACATGTGGACACGTCATAAAATGGTGACATATCATTTGAGATCTAAATTTTGAAAAGAAAATTTGGGATATGTAACACTCCTCATATATATATAGCAGTTATGCAATTAAAATATATGTTAATAATAAAATAATTTAAATACTTAACCTTATAAAATGAGAGTTAATGCAATATTTTTTTAAGAAAAATTATATTATTCCAATATAATTAAAAAGGAGGAAGGAAGAACTTGGACGGCTAAAAAACATATTAAAAGGGGAGATGAAAAAATAAATTATATTTTTTTCAATATAATTTAAAAAACATGTTAAAAAACATATTGAACTATTTAAATATAATTCTTGACCTGTCCTGTATTGACACGTCAAGAAGCTCCTCGGGAAAGCGCAATTCCAGCTCGTAGAGCCTTCCCTCTCTCTTTTGTTTTTTGTTTTTCCTTCCCTCCCTTTCTTTCTCTCCCCCGCGCTACAGCCCTCCCCTCCGCCAGTTTTTTTTCACCTCCGGCTGGCCGTTTTTCACATAGCCCTTCCCTTCACATTTCTTTCTCTCACCCGCATTCTCTCTCTCACTACCTAGCTCATTACTGACCATTCTCTCCCTCACCAGCTCTCTCTCTCCGTAGTTCTCTCTCTGGCCGTCACCGCCGCTGCTCCCTCCGGCGGCCTCTCATGTGTTCTTCGGCCACTCCAAAATCAGGTATATATATAGACACACACACACAGTGGGTTATTAAATAGATTATATATATGTATTAATTGATTTATTTAATTATATATTATATAAATATATAATTTATATAAATATATATGTATTAATTAATTTACAGTGTATATTATTATATATTATTGGTGTAGTTATATTAGCAAATTAATTTTACATGTTAGTTAATTAATTTATTTGTTTGAGATATATGGTTTGTATTATTTGTTTGACATATATGTTTTGTATGGTGGGAATATTGTTTAATGTATTTGCATGCATGCATGCAAAATTACGTACGTAAATTTGTTGAAATTAGGTTTTTTTGTGTAAATTTTTGCATTTAGATTTAGGCCCATATTTTGTGTAGGTTTTGCTTTTGCACATTATCAGAACAAAAAAACCAAAAAACTTGCTTAAACCAAAAAAAAGAAAAAAACAAATAACAAATGCATATCCATTTTGGTCGTTAATTTATGTTTAGATTTTGAAAATTTAGAATAAGTATGTAAATGTTAAGAACGAAAAACAAAAGAAAACTAATAACATAGTTAGCTGGATTTATTTTATCTACGGTCCCCATATATAACAAATCCATAAATGTTATAATAAACGAAAAAAAAAAAAAAAAAAAA
>NC_081550.1:6507405-6508125 GCF_901000735.1 Corylus avellana
TATATAAAAAATTAATTTAGGTCTTACTAATTTATATTATGTAAATGTCATAAAAAACGAAAACAAAAAAATTACAACAAATAAGATAGCTAGATCTATTTTATCTAGGGCCCCCATGTATAACAAATGTATTTAAATTTGGACCTTAATTTTGTTTAGATTTTGCAAATTTAGATTATTTAGATGTTATTATTAAAACTAAATATATGTGTTTATTTGTTAAAAATAAACAAAAAATTGAAACGATTTAATTAAAGAAATACACTAAAAAAAATAATAACAAACTAGCTAACTTAAATTTATTTTATTCAATTAGGGTTCCAATAACTAAAGCTATGGACAAGAGTTGGATGATAAAGTCTAGAGGTATGAGGGAATACAGAGACGAGTGTAGATTATTCGTGGACTTCACAGTTAAGAACTGCACAATCCCTGATGGAAAAATTCACTGCCCCTGTAAGGCGTGTCATAATAAGCAGCGCCACACGCTGGGTTTCGTATTTGACCACTTGACAGGGGGTAAAAGAATAATTACTGCATAAAGAAACTGGTATTTTCATAGTGAGAAGCCTGTCCGGTCTCCTGTTGTAGTCTCTAATTCGACTACCACGATCACAAATGAGAGTATAAGCACAGCACAAGGTGAAAACATGCAGACAATGTTGCATCATCTATTCGGCATACACGGTGTCATGGAAGACAATTGTGAGCCTAAAGTGG
>NC_081550.1:6508487-6508737 GCF_901000735.1 Corylus avellana
AACAACAACATCAACAAATAACAAATGCATTGGATATGGTCATTAATTTGACGTGTGTGTTTTGAAAATTTAATATAAGTATGTAAATGTTTAAAAAAGAAATACAAAGAAAAAAACAAATAACATAGATAACTGGATTTATTTTATCTACGGTCCCCATATATAACAAATGCGTAAATGTTATAATAAATGAAAAAATAGAAACAAAAAAAACAAATAACCTATCTAGCTAGATCTATTTTATCTAGGG
>NC_081550.1:6509162-6517685 GCF_901000735.1 Corylus avellana
ATGAAAAAATTCACAGCCCTTGTAAGGCGTGTCGTAATAAGCAGAGCCACCCTCCGAGTTTCGTATTTGACCACTTGACAGGGGGTAAAGGAATAATGACTGCATACAAAAACTAGTATTATCACGGTGAGAAGTCTGTCTGGTCTCCTGTTGCAGTCTCTAATTCGACTACCACGATCACAGATGCGGGTATAAGCACAGCACAAGGTGAAAACATACCGACAATGTTGCGTGATCTATTTGGCATGCACGGTGTCATGGAAGACAATTGTGAGCCTAAAGTGGTGGTGCAAGGGAATGAAGAAACTGTGAATGAAGAAGCCGACGAAGGTGACGTACTAAAGTACTACAAGTTGCTTAAGAAGGCAGAGAAGCCACTTCATGATGGGACCAAACATAGCAAGCTTAGTGCTATTGTACATCTGTACAACTTGAAATGTGTTGGCAGACTTAGTAACGCAATATTCTCATCTTTCCTTGAGTTCATCAATCAGTTGCTGCCTCCGAGTGATGAAGCTTTGCCGGTTAATACATATGAGGCGAAAAAGTTTCTAAGGGACATGGGCCTCGGGTATGAGAAGATCCCGATGTGTCGTAATGATTGTATGTTATTCTGGAAGAAAAATAAGGATTTAGATACATGTACTATTTGTGGAGTATCTAAGTGGACGGATGAAATTCATTTGGATGAGGATGGTCAACCCATATCATCGACTAAGAAACGCCCGGTCAAGGTGTTGCGGTGGTTTCCACCCATACCACGACTACAGAGACTGTTTATGTCAGAGCATACTACCCCTTATAAGAGGTGGCATGCAGAAGGCCGAACTAAGGACGGTGTATTGAGGCATTCGGCCGATGGTAAAGCATGGAGGGCATTTGACAATTTACATCCAAACTTCTCAGCTGACAGCAGGAACGTCAGGCTTGGACTAACCTCGGATGGATTTAATCCATTTGGGAACATGAGCACATCCCACAGCCCTTGGCCTGTAATGTTTGTACCATACAACTTTCCTCCTTGGACGTGCATAAAACAAACGTCATTTATACTATCTCTGATAATCCCAGGCCCAAAGTCACCTGGAATGGATATAGATGTCTACCTTCGACCCTTAATTGAGGAGTTAGAGGAACTCTGGACTGTAGGTGTACGCACATTTGACATCTCCAAGAAAAAGAACTTTGTGTTGCGAGTGCAGTTGATGTAGACAATTAATGACTTCCCGACATACACAGATTTGTCCAGGTGGCCTAACAGGGGTGAGAAGACATGTCCCTGCTGTATGTATTCGACAAGGTCCAGAAGGTTAAAATATTGCAAGAAATCATGTTATATGGAGCACAGACAATACTTGCCCATGGATCATCCGTAGAGGAAGAACAAAAGAACATTTGACGGCAAGTAAGAATTAGAATGTGCCCCCGATGTGCCAAGTAGAGATGAAAACCTTAGACAATTAGAAGATATGGCATTTGGGATGAGAATGCCAGTAAGGCAATGACAGATAATAAAAAAAAAAAAGACAAGAAACGGAAGAAGAGTGGGCCTACAAAAAGAGGAGTCGAGACTGCTAACGTATTGTGGAAGAAGAAAAGTGTTTTCTTTAGGTTGCCGTATTGTAAAGATAATCTATTGCAGTACAACTTTAATGTCATGCACATTGAGAAAAATGTGATGGACAACATACTAGGCACAATACTGCACATTCCAGGGAAAACGAAGGACAATCTCCAAGCCCTCATAGACTTGCAAGAAATTGGGTTGAGACATATACTTCATCCGTACACGGGCGAGGATAGTTAAACATATATGCCTGCAGCTTGCCACACGATGTCTAAGGACGAGAAAACACATTTTTTGAAAGTGCTTCAAAATGCAAGGGTGCCGGACGGATATGCTTCAAACATTTCTCGATGTGTATGACTTAATAATCGTACGATATCTGGTTTGAAGAGCCATGGCAGTCACGTCATTATGCAACAATTTCTCCCTATTACATTGCGTGGAACACTGCCAAATAACATGGTTAGACCACTTGTCCGGATATCTAATTCTTCAACGGCGTATGTTCAACATCATTGACACAGGAGGATATGGACCGACTAGAGGGTGACATTTGTATCACTTTGTGCCAGATGGAACAGGTCTTCCCCCCAAGTTTTTTTACCATAATGGTTCACTTGGTTGTGCATCTTGTCCGTGAATGCCGACTCGGTGGATTGGTACAGTATAAGTGGATGTATCCGGCAGAGAGGTAAAATAACTTTACGCTTATTTATCAATTTATTTTTCCTACATTATAAAATCGTCACTAACTGTAATGAATTAATTATGTTCATATGTAGGAGCCTTGGTGGGTTCAAATCTAATGTTTGCAATAAAGCGGCTCCTGAGGGCTGCATTACGGAGGGTTGCATAGCACCTGAGTTGGTGGCGTTCTGCTCGAGGTATTTAGACAACGCACCAACATTTCACAATAGGGTTCAAAGAAACCTGGATGGTTCAAAGGGGGCAGGAACATGAGTCATCCTCGACCGTGTCACATTGACACAAATTCACCGATACATTATGTTTAACTCGGACGAGTTCCTTCAATTATGGACGTAAGTCGTGTTCTATGCAACCTCAATATCATCTTGCACCCTTAGCTGTGAATTATAATAGTATTTAAATTTCGTATTGTAGGGTGCATATGGATACACTTAGGCGATCATGCGATAAGGGGCGAACGACAGAGGATCAGTTGGAAACTCAACATCATGTGCTATTCTGCGATTGGTACCGTGACTACGTAAGACTACTGTGATGTTTAACTATTACAGTCTATATTTACTTATTGGTTCATAACAACTAACAAAACTATCTTCTTTTTCTTTATGGTCAATTGCATGTAATATACTCGCAAGTCGATCGATTGGACAATCGACGCAAGGAAATAGGTGACAAACTAGTAATGCATTGTAGAGGGCCAAAGGAGACAGCTACCAGATATAACAAATATATGGTCAACGGGAAGCTGTTTCGCACTCTTGCATTCGATGCCGGAAAGATGACACAAAACAGTAGCGTGTGCATGCCAACTGTTGATGGCGAAACGTACTATGGAAAGTTGACGAAAATAATTGAGGTGGAGTATTTCGATAGGACCAAGTACGTTTTGTTCAAATGCGATTGGGCAAACAACACGAAGGACAGAGGGTACAAGGTAGACGAGTATGACATGATGCTTATCAACTTCAAAAATCTTGTCCACTGGGGCCAGGAAATTAGTGATGAGCCGTATGTGCTAAAGTCACAAGTTGACCAAGTCTTTTACGTCGAAGATGAAAGGGACCCTGATTGGGCTTGTGTTGTAAGGACTAAACCTAGAAACGTATACGACGTTGGTCAAGGTGAAGGTCCTGATGATGAATGTGCCAACTACCATGAGTGTGAGCCACTCCTATTGACCAGCAATAATGAAGTGGATCCGTAGGATGACATTGACTATGTCCGACAAGACTTAGATCCAATATAATCGTATGTGGTTAAAAAAATTTTGTTGCAATAATATATATAGTTCACATTAATTGACTTGTTTTATGTTATTTCTTTCTACATTGATTGGTTATTGTGGTGCATATTTTATCTATTGTATACATAATTAATTGGGTGCATTATGTGTTTTACAGGTTCATATGAGTACTAGGGGGAAGAGTAGACGACAGAGGTCCCCACATGTAGAAGACCAGGGGTATAGACCAATACTTCCTGAGCATGTGGAAGGGTCTCAATCCTATTAGTCTCAGCCAGTTCCGTATAACATGGAGCACCCATATGATCTGGTTACTCCACTGCCTACGATGAGCAAGTTAGGGATTTCTACACATGGCGATGTAGAGCGGTTGTTCCCCCCCGAGGAGAACATAGGTGTCCTATACAGTGAACCATCGTAGCTGGATGACAGCAAGACACAGTACTATCTGCAGGACGTGGACGATGGGACAAGTGCCACGCATGACTCTCAGCCTGATGACCCTCCAGAAGTGTTGGGCAGTCGCCAGCTCCGGATAATAAGTAAGTATATATGCTTCAAATACCAATATTGAATATGTATATAATTTATGTTGTTACTATTGAATTTCAAATAATTAACATTTGCAATTATTAATGTGTTAGGCATCGGGCGAGACGGGTGCACCCATATTCAAGTGGTGACCATCGCACTATTGAACAAGACGTGGGATATCCCAACCAGGCAAAAGGTCGTGTGCGAGTACAATAGGGCATGGCAGCTTGTAGGATTTAGCTGGATAAAATTTTGAAGGACGACTGGCAATGTCATAAGGAGCAGGAATTATATTAGACTACGGGACAATTGGAAGGATGTACCTCCCCGTACGAAGGAGGATATATGAGACGCCTTGATGGTATGGTTAAACTCTTTCTTCTATTTTCGCATGTGTATTTCACTATTTTAAACGTTAATGCGTGAATTATACGCCTAACTTTTTCAACTTGTGCAGGCTGACTTTTACATCCCGCCTGATTACATTCTCGAGGCGATTAAATGAGACGCATCTAGAGACATGGGCGTGAAGCTGAAGAGTTGGAGACACTCTATGAAAGATGCGTTAAAATTCAACCAGGCGATACTCTTGACACAGTGAAGGCGAGAATGTGTTAGGATGCCGTTTTGCAATACAACGCCGACGACTTGGATGTCTTGTTGGCTAAATGGTGTGACCCGAAGAATCAGGTAGGTCACAAGTGTAGTTTCATTAATTGTAATTGTGTAGTTTCATTAATTGTACTTGTGTTAGGCTTGACATTTTAAGGGTGATATTTGTGTAGGAGTATGCTGCTTACATGAAGGCATTACGAGCGAAAAACAACACATCTCATTGCACCGGGTCGATGAGCTTCGCTAGGGTGACACGTGAAGAGGTATTTGTCTTAATTACCTCATATATATAAAACTGGTTGTTTAGGTCTTTTTTTTTTTTTGATTGTTTTTTTTTATGCAAACCTTATCTTTGGCACTACTCCGACTCGAGTGCAAAATTACATCTCGACACACACGAAGAAGGATGGTGGCTATCCAAATGAAGTGGTCAGGGAGAGATGTGTAAGTACTCACCGATATATATTTTGATAAATTATTTATGATTAACCTTCCTTATATGAGATACTAACTTGTTATTTAACATACATGAGAGGATGAAGGAATTGATACCCACTGACCCAGCATTGATGCGAGCGTGACTGTAGGGATGGTACGGTGGACACCTAATGACGCGTATGCTTAGGCGCACGAAAATAAGCCTGAGTATGCTGGCAGGGTCCGATAGGTGGGTTCAAATGTTCTGCCGGTGCGGGGCAGCATACATTCGTACTATATATCGTCCCAGGCACGGTCTTAGAATCCTGGGAGCTCCTCGTTCTCACAGATGACGGATAGGATTAAAGAACTTGAAAAGAAGCAGGCACAACAAAGACGTGCGATGGATGAGATGGCCAAGCAGATTGAATTACAAAAAGCTCAGATAGCAGAGAAAGATGCCATCTTTGAGGCTGATGTATTTTTGTGACCAAAAATATTAATAATAAAAATAACCACTCGCAGTAGAATGAATCCTGTACGATAGGGCTATATTGAGGGTGTCGAACCTCAAGGACTGCAGGGGTTAAATTATCAAAATTTGGAAGATTAAAATTAACTTAATTAAAAGAGTGATTTGTTTGTGTGAATTTGAAGTGCACAAAATAAACGAAAATAAAAGAAGTAAATATATGAGAGAGAGAGAGTAGGGTATTGACTTCACCACAATCCGCACATCAATGGTTAACCATATTTAATTCTAGCAATTCATTCTATGCATGTTATAATTTCAACAAGAAAACATACAAAAATAATCTCATACAATCAATGGAATAGCATAACCTATCTTCGGTTGGCACGGACCGTCTACCTAAATCACACTAAATTAGGGTGTAGTACGATCCATCTTCCTTAGGCATGGCCTATCTAACCCTATTGATTGCATGTCAATTAAGAACCATTGTATAACCATCATTCTTATAATCATAGAAAATAATAATGATTTGAGTTCAATAATAGTAAAATAATTTCTAAGACAAGATAAGAATTTTACTAATATTGAATTGGAATTTAAAGAACAACTGCATTTAATATGAAGAACATAAATCAATTGTAGCAATCCTCAGAGTTATACAATCAACATGCATAAATTGAAAGACTAGAAATTAAATACAATCAAACCATTGTGCTTGGAAAGGGCTACATCAATACCCCACAATTGGGTTTAGCTGCTCATGATCTTCTAAGCTCCACAGACTATTTTACTGAATTTTGCTCTAAAAGCGATGTATCTGTTTACAATGTTTAGAGCCCTATTTATAGGGAAATGGGAAACCCTAAAACCCTAGAAATCCTCAAAAAGTCGGAAGTCAGTCTCCCAGTCCAATTGGGAGACTGAAATCCAAGTCCATGCTGTAGAGGGATTCTTGCCGTGCACTGTACGCTCGAATGCGCTCGATCCAAGACTTGGTGCGCTCGAGCCTAGCTGGTGTGCGCGCGAGCGCAGGCATGCGCTCGATCCTTGATCGCAGATGCTCGATTGTAGTGCGCTCGATCCCAGGAGTGCTGCGCTCGATCCTAGTTTTAGAATGCTCAACTTTTTGATCTTTTAAGCCCAATTTCTAATGGTTTGTCAAATAAGACCTGAAACACAAAAACAAAACAAAATCAAACAAATAACAATGCTAAGGAATTAATATATGTAAATTAAGGGGCTTGAATGTACAACATTCGGCGCTTATCAGAGGCCCGTTTTTACCAGCTTGAGCCCATGCTCTCGTCGACCTCTGGATCTGCACCCCACAGAGGTCATAATATATTTTGGGTTATTTTTCTAACAGTTGTTAACTGTTAAAAACCCCTAGTCTTCACAAAAGTCCCAGTTAGCAACGTTTTGTTACAGTGGTCCATTTTAGAACTAACATATATTTGCATCACTGTATAGCTGTGTTTTGAATTTTTTTATTGATTATTATTTGTTCACAACTCATTTGCAGGCAATGCAGATTAAGCGTTAGGGGATGACTATGTTGAGTTGGGCTGAGCACATCGTTTTTCATCACTGTTTGTTAAGTTTTATATAGATTTTGTATATTTGTTTGTATATAGTCATTTGTTGATGTATATAATTAGATCAAACTATATGTTTGTTGAGATTAATTGGAATTTATTTGTAGCAGATAGAACAGAGATAGTTTGATTGTATATTTGTTTTGCCTTGTGTTGGAACATATTTTTGTTGTATATATTTATTTTGTTCTGTGTTGTGTTGGAACGTAATATATGTGTTGGAATTTTGTTTAATGAAATTGTGTTGGAATTTCATATGTATTGAATGTATTGAAAATTTGATATGTATTAGATATTGGATAAATATTGGATATTGGATATGTATTGGATATATATTGTATATGTATTGGATATTGGATATGTATTGGATATTGTATATTGGATATGTATTGTATATATGTTGGATATGTATTGGATATTGTATATGTATTAATTAGTGTATATTGGATATTGTATATGTATTAAGTAGTGTATATTGGATATTGGATATGTATTGGATATTGTATGTTGGATATGTATTGGATATTGTATATTGGTTATTGGAATTGTATTGGATATTGGAATTGTATTTGGATATTGAAATTGTAATTGGATATTACAATTGTATTTGGATATTGGAATTGTAATTGTATTTACATATCAGGTTAATTGTAACTGTATTTAATACAGAAAAAATTTAATTGAAAAAATTTTAAGATTGACGTGGCAGTGTTGCCACGTCAAAAACCTTGGATTTTTTTTACACCCCCTTTTAACCGTTGAGACACGTCATAAGGGGTTTCTGACGTGTCAATACCATTGACACGTCAAAAACCCTAGTAAAAAAATCACTCAATTTTTGTAGTGCGTATTTTTGAAACCATAGGATAATGATACGCGGTAATTTAAATTAAAAACAAAAAAACCAAAAAAAAAAAACAAACAAATTTGAGATACTAAGCTCTATTATCTTGATAAGCAGAAACTAATTCATTCTTCAATCTGGATTGGAGCAGATTTTTGAAAACTTATCTACTAACAAATTTATGAAACGTTAGGATAATGATACAATGTAATTTAATTTAATTTTTTTTTAAAAAAAAAATAATAATAATAAAAATAAAATAAAAATAAAAATTGAGATACTAACAAATTTGATCTTCTACTAAATACTTTTTTTTAGAGAAATGTTTGGTTTCATTAAAAAGTTCATCTTTTGGCCATTTTAATCCTAAGTGGCATAGCCCATTTTAAAATTAATAGATTTTAAACAATAAATTAATAGATTTCTGGAAAATGGTCATGCCACCTAAGATTAAAATGACAGAAAGATAGACTTTTTAATGAAGCCAAACATTTCTCTTTTTTTTTTTTTTTTTATTTAATGTTT
>NC_081550.1:6517705-6517847 GCF_901000735.1 Corylus avellana
TTGTTGTAAATGCTGCCTACCTCAACGTATGACAGTGTGTTGGTATTTTTTTTAAGGAGAAACTACATTTTATTCCATAAAGTATCCACCTGGCAAAAAATACCATGCATCCATCAAATTCGTCTATTTGCTAGAAACCATT
>NC_081550.1:6518057-6545229 GCF_901000735.1 Corylus avellana
TGGGTTTTACTTTGTATATAAACTTCTTGATAACCAGAAACTCATCCGTTCTTCAATCTTGAGTTTAAATTTGAACTTGATGATTTTTCGCTATTTTATGCTTCTTGAAAATCTTGTGCATCATTTTAAGATTTTTGAAAATTTATCTTCAACAGATTTTTACCAAATATTTTCCATCTGGATTGTCTGGAAAAGCTTGCTTTTAAAAATACTAAACTCGATCGGTCAATTTCCAAATCTTATATTTGAACAGATTTTTGAAACCATAAGATAATGAAACGATATAATTAATTAATTTTTTTTTTTTTTTTTAAAAAAAAGGTTCTGACATGCTAACTAATTTGATCTTCTAATTAAGCTATATATATATATATATATAACATCCAAGTACACTTCCTCAAAAAAAAAAAAAAAAACATCAAGTCTACCGAATTTCATTATCATCCTTGCTTGCTCCTTCGCTTTGAAATTCAGTTTTAAGCATTATGAAGAAATATTTAGTTGCAGCAGCTATATTCTTCATTATTTGCTCGGTCTCATTCACATGTGATGCCGAGGAAGTTGATTCACATGATCATATTCTTCCAAAGCACGAGCTCAACTCACAAAATTTCTTTGGTTGGATCAATCAATGTATTTCAATCTTTGATAACACAATAATAAATTGTGTTAGCCGGGACTTTTTTTCCTTTGTGTCTCTTAGAGGGGAGAAAGTGCACATAAGCTCCAAATGTTGCGGGGTTGTTAAAGAATATTATGGCGATTGCGCTTCAAAATCTATATTTTTTAAACCTCAAATGCCTTTTATTAATTGGTTAATGGATAGTTGTGGTCACCAGCAACCTTCACCAACACCAGGTGCACCTCCACCTCCGACTCAACCTTCACCAACACCAAGTGCACCTCCACCTCCACCTCCGACTCAACCTTCACCAACACCAAGTGCACCTCTACCTCCGACTCCGATTCCAACTCCACCATGTTCATCGACTCCGGTGAGTCCATCTCCACCAATTTCAACCGTTCCAGTCGCGCCTGCAGGATGGGGATGGGATACCGCACCCCCGAATTATAAGCCGCCTGCTCCACTGCCGCTGCCTAAAGTTGTTGGTGATAGTTTTGGCGATGGCTGTTGGTCCGGCTCCAAAGGTAGTTTCAATTGTTGGAAAGTAAATAATGCTCCGACGAAGACTTGTTGTTCACTCAAACGATCTAAAGGCATTACTTGTGGAAGTGGAGAGCCCTTTGACAAAGTCGAAGAATATTGTTGTTTGCAGGAAAACGGACAACCCAAATGTTTTTATGTTGCTCCAAGTTATGTGGGTTCTTTGGGATAAAGAAATGTGTGTCGGTCTAGTTAAAATGCCGTTTAGGTTTAAGTGTTTTGATATTGTCGTCTAGGTTATGAGTGTTTCTTTTATTGTTTAGGTTTGTTTTTCCAAGGCTTGTAAGGCCATTGGCTTCTTCGTCTTTTTCGATCTATATTATTTAAAGTGTTTTTATTTATTTTTTTTTTTTTTTTTTTGTTGAGTTTATGCTATTATAATCCGTCTAATAAAGCATTTATCTTTAACGTTGGTGGATGAGTGTCTATGTAAAATATGGATTCACGTTAAAAGCTTTTGCTATTAGTCCATTTGATTTGTTATTATCCTTTTTTTTTCCCCTGAATTTTCCATTGTTTTTATCTATTCAAATTTCTTTCTATCATTGCTAGTTTCAAAAGTTATCCATTAAAGAACTTTTTTTTTTTTTTAAAAAAAAAAATGAATTCATGGAATGATATCCAATCTCATGTAATTCTTTCTACCAAAAAAAAAAAAAATCAAACAAACAAACAAACAAACAAACTTTTCACTATTTTAGAGAAGAAGACTGAAATTGAATAATAATAAAAAAAAAATCATAAGCCGCTAGTGCGTTAGCCAACGCGAACGACATGACTAAAAACTCGTCTAAGGGCTTGTTTGAGATTGCGTTTGAGAGGCCTAAAAGTGTTTTTAACACTCAAAAAGCCCATTTAGAGAAAAAAAAAAAAAAAAAAAAAAAGTATTCGTTGGTAAAAAGAATTAAAAGCGCTTTTAAGGGTCCAAAAAACTTAAAAATGACAAAAAAAAAAAAAAAAACTTTTGGCAAAAGCTTAATTTTTAAGCTTTTGCTAAAAACTCTTTTTGACTTGAAAGCTCTATTTCTAAAATACAATCCTAAACATGCTCTAAATATCAGATTTTGCACGGTTTCACTTAACTGAATATCTACTAAGAACTAATTGATGGTACATTGACTGAATATCTATATTGGAGAACACAATGGCTCCCTTGCAGCTGGTCAAAAATATCATCAATCCTTGCAATTGCCGCAGATGGTTCTTTCGCAACTACTTGGATTGATTCGTGGTCATGTTCAATGACGACATCCTAGTTTACTCAACCAATCATCAGGACCACGAGAACCATGTGCGGGTAGCAGTGCTGGAAATACCGCGGGAAAAGAAGTTAATTGCCAAAACATGTGTTCCAACCAAATAAAAATATTAATCATTACAACAGAAGTTATTTAAACACAATTTTTAGTTCAAAACTCTAAATTCATTACAACAAAATTCATTGCAACAAAAGATGCATTCCATTCTGTACAAGTCCTCTGCTTTTTCATCATCAATCTTTCAAGTCAATCATCAACCTGGTATGTGTTTTCCTTGTCTCCTTGCAGGTTTTGTTTGGTTTTTTTCTCCTTTTTGTCGTTCGTCTTGTCCGTTTGCTGCTCTTCAATGTCGCTGTCCTTCCTGCCATCCATCCCGCTGTCTAGGTCGCCGTTCATCCCGTCATTTAGACTGTTGTCCATCCTGTCGTCCAGTCTGCCGTCCATCCAGCCGTCCAGCCAGCAATCCATCCCACCCAGCCCATCGTCTTCTGCTTTCAGTCGTCGTCCAGCCCCAGCCTGTCGCCGTCCTCGCCGTTCCGCCAGTCGCAGTCCTGTCCATTGCCGTCCAGCCTCTCGTTGTTCAGCCAGTCGCCGTCCTGTCCATCACCGTCCAGCCTGTCGCTCCTTGTTGTGGATCCAGTTTTTGGGGTTTTAGATTGGGGTTTTTTCAAAACCCGATCTATTATCCCATGTCGATTCCGTCGCCAATTGAGCTCATCCATCTTCATCACCGGCTTCTGATTGTGGTATTTTTGTGACCAAAAATATCAATTATAAAATTACCACTCGCAATAGGACGAATCACGTAGGATAGGGCTATATTGAGGGTGTCGAACCTCAAGGACTGCAGGGGTTTTATTATCAAAATTTAAAAGATTAAAATTAACTTAATTGAAAAGAGAATTGATTTGATTTTCTTTAAAACTAAAGTACATGAAAATAAAAGATATTTAAAATAAGAGAGAGTGTAGCGTGTTGACTTCACCTCTATCCGCACAACAATGACTAATCATAATTAATCCTAGAAATTCATTCTATGCATGTTATAAATAAACAAGAAACTATTTTATTAAAGAATAAGCATAATCTATCTTCGGTTGGCACAAATCGTCCACCTAACCACGAAGATACAGTACGACCCGTCTTCCCTAGGTATAAATTATCAAATTCTTTAACATGATACATACAATCAATGAAAAAGTGTAACCCATCTTCGGTTGGCACGGACTGTCTACCTAAATTACACTAAATTAGGGTGTAGTACAATCCGTCTTCCCTAGGTATGGCTATCAAATCCTATTGATCATATGTCAATTAAACCCATTGTATAACCATCATCTTCATAATCACAGAAAACAAGAATGATTTGATTTTAATAAAAGTAAAATACTTTATAAGACAAAAGAAGAATTTCACAAATATTGATTTTGAAATTCAAGAACAATTGCATTTAATAATTAAGAACAAAATCAAAAGGTAGCAATTCTCATAGTTATACAATCAATATGCATAAATTGAAAATCTAGAAATTAAATACAATGAAACCATTGTCTTTGGATAGGGTTACATCAATACCCCACGAAGGGGTTTAGCCACTCATGATCTTCTAAGCTCCAAAGACAAATTTCTGATTTCTAGCTCTAGGAAGCGGTGTGTCTTTTCTCAATGCTTAGAGGCCTATTTATAGGGCTTAGGAGAGTCCTAGAAGCCCTAGTAATCCTAAAAATTTCGGAGATTTAAGTACAAGTCCAATTAGGATAAAGAAAACCTAAGTCCAAATCGGAATAGGATTCGCTCAGAATTGCGTCCTATTTTGCGGGGCGATTTTGGCATTGAGGCGCTCTGAATTAGAAAAATGCTATTTGACAATGATTTGTAACAATTTGAGTTAGCTTTCCAATGCCACTTGAATAAACTCAATCGGATATTTGAACTAAAAGTTATGGCCAAAATACCTAGACGTATGCAGAATCCAAATTTGAATCTAATCCGATTTTGACTTCAATTTGAGAAATTTCGAATTAATTGTTTTCTTTATTTGATTAAACTTAACCATGATTGGTTAAGTTTAACCATATCTTCTAGGTCTTCCCAATGTGTGCTTTTAAGCCCAAAGCCAATGGAATTAATTGCATCTTTATTTATAACCTGAAAACACAAAAACAAAACAAAATCAAACAAATAACAACACTAAGGAATTAACATATGCAAATTAAGAGGCTTGAATGTGCAACATTCGGCGCTTATTAGCTTCCCAGCTTCCCTTCTCTGCCAACCGATCATGGATCCATCCACGACTCGCCGGCACCCGTTATGTTCTTTGCCGGTGCCGACCACACCCCGCCCCTGCTGGTGTTTTGGAGTGCTTTTTCTACTCTATGGATTATTTGTTTTATCTATGGTTTTTTGCCTTTTGTTTCGTTGTTATTGTCTTTTATTTCTTTTTATTTTCTGTTGTTGCTTTTGTTTTCTTGTATTTTCTGTGTGTAAGTAGTCTCCTTGTTTTTGCGATGTATTATCTTAGGACGGAGACTTCGTTTTTGGCTTTATTTTGGTACTTTTTTCTTGTTTTGCTGCTGTCCGTTGCTATGGTGGTCTTGAGCAGGTTCTCCTTTGTAGTTGTGGTTATTAGATTCTCTAATAGTAAAATTTTCCATGCTGCCATCAAGTGCCTCTCGTCTGCTGCTACCTCTAGTGAAGGCCGTGCTGCTTTGAATGTAGTCTTAGAGGAAGCAGTTCAGAAAACTAGGGCTTGAGACCAAGAGGCATCCTACTCCCTATCAAACCCTATCAATTGGAGTGGCTCACAAAAGAAAACGAGGTAAGGGTATCTAAACATTGCCAAGTGTCTTTCTCTATTGGAGCTAAATATGTAGATCGTGTGTGGTGTGACGTTGTCGGCATGGATACGTGTCACCTATTGTTGGGAAAGCCATGGCAACATGATAAGGGTGTTATCCATGATGAAACAAAGAACACGTACAGTTTCAAGGTTGACAAGGTCAAGTTGACATTACTACCTAACCAAGAAGCGGAGCCAAAACTTTCACAAGGGAATGGTCAACCACTAGTAGCAAGGCCAAAGGTGACTAACACGGAAAGGGCCATCAAAGGGGTAGTACCAAACGTGGATGATGACGACATGGTTTCCTATGGTGAGGTGACGTCTTAATGGAAGGAAATACGATTAGACAACCGGGGTCCGCAGCACAAGACCTTAGCTGTTATTCCCAAACCTCAAGCCCACCTATCAAATCCGTATTATGCGGAGGAGGAAGATGAAGGGGATGGTGAGGAGTTCCAAGAAGCTGGATGGATTCATTAATGAAGAGTTCGAACAACAAGAAGATGTTGAAGAGCCTTCATAGGGATTTGCGGATTGGGTTCCCCCACCAACATGTGATCCCATCGAGGAGGATGAAGATCCTAAAGAAACACCCTTGCCATTTGACCAAGAGGAAGAGCATGAAGAAGATGAGTTTCTTCCCATGTTTGGCGACCTTTACTCCAAAGAAGATGATCAATTGGAAGAGGAAGAGCCCGCGGATGACATCACCGATTATGAAGAGGTTGATGAAGACCTTTTAGGTGAAGTGCCCTAATTTTAATGGTGAAGAGGTTGATTATGTTGATTTCCTTGATGTTGAAGATATTTTAAATGCTCCTAATAATGATTGTGGTAAGCTCTATGCAGTTGAGGAGAATTATTTATTCACAAGGGCAACTACGACTAATCCATTCTTGAGTATCTTCATGGCACGTGGAAGGGATAAGGAACGAATGAAGAACAGCAACTCTGAAGTATTGCCAAATGGTGTATAGGGCTTTCATGACAACCATCAAGATTTTGGGGTGTTGCCTTGTCTTGATCTTGAGGAAGGGCGAGTGGAATGAGTTGACTGGACATCCGAAGGACCGTGGAAAGAACCAGCTGAATTCGAGGGAGAATTCTCTCCAACAAGGGGAGAATGATGCAGATCACAGTAGGTTTTGGTATTGCGCTCGATCCTGCAATCGAGTGCATGATCGATCGCACAGGTCCCTAGAAGTGTGATCCATCACATGCGTGCTTGCGATCGAGTGCACACGGAGCCTTATGTTATGTTTCCGCATTTTAGTTAGTTAAACCCACTTTATTTCATTGTTTTACTAGGATTTCGTTATTTTATTAGGTTTAGGGTTTGGGGGTATTTATGTCATATTTTATTAGGTTTAGGAGTCTTAGGGCTATAAATACATGCTCATAGCCTCTCGTTTATCAGTTTATGTTGTTTATTGAATTTTGTTGAATAAAAATTACTCATAGGTGAGTTTTCTTCATATTTTTCCTTGAAATCATAGATAGACTCTATATTTTGAGAAAAATTCTCAGATCATTGATAGACTCAAGATCTAAGAATTATTTATCCGCTGCTTTATTGTTGTTCTTTACTGCAACTTACTAAGTCACGCTGCATCAGAAGCTATGGTGCTGGTGCAAATGTGTATGGGAATTCTTTCTAAGGTTGCTATCTTTCAACTTCAACAACCCAACGTGGTTCTTTTAGAAACTAATGATGCCTGGATCCAAGTTCAGAAATTACAGCTTCACTAACTAGAAATGTAAAATGGGTTCAAGCTTGATCTTAAAATAAAGATTTCATTTTTAGCAACTCTTCTAACAAAAAAATTGTCCCAACCATCTTCAAATTCAGTCAATACCACATGTTTCTAACTGCCAACCAAAGAATTACAACTTCAGTTCAATGAGCAAACCATGAGACGTTGTCCCCAATAATCCAACTGCTTCGAACAATTGAAGAAAATCATGGAAAAACATTGAATTAGTCGCATGAAATTCTATTGCATTCCACAAAATTAAAGAATCATATAAAGCTACAAACAACAAATCGAACACATACATTTAAACAAAATAGATTCCAAGTTATGATCTGAAATTGAAACCACAATGGACCACCACAATATGTATAGGCAATCAAATTAAAAAGTGCCCAAGTCATACACATACTACAAAGATTCAACAAAACATGTATAAAAGCCTCGACTTGATTGAAAATGAAATTTCGGTCTCTCCAAGATTTAGATTCATTAATTTATGTTTGTTTGATCATTTGAAATCAGATGCTTAAGCATTTTGGCATCGAGGCATTTGTTGGGGGAAACCATGGCAATCCAGTCTCGAAGGCTACATTCCATTCCTTAAAATCACCTTCTATGAAGCCAAACTTTCAAGTAAGTCTAATTGTGCAATTCATTTCTGAAAAACCTAATATACGACTCTTTACAACACCTAGTAGGGGTTGCAAAGGTGTAAAGCAGTGACACAAATATTTTGGTTTTGAAGAGGAACCATTTAGAGAATTCTCTAAAATGAAAAACTTCTCTAGGGCAATCAAACCCAAGAAATCAACTAAATCAGTAAAAGAATAAGGATTACAAGAAGTTCGCACTTACAAAACCTTTGCAATTGACACTTTTTTGTATAAGACAAGCGACCCACTTGTCTTCTACAGTAGTAGCCCTTTCCAGGGACAACTGGCACAATCCTTCTACGTTATCTCCCTTCACCGGAACTCCAGTTGACTTTACTTCAACAATCACCAAGTTTTGATCAATTGATCACTCTAAGAGAGAGACTAAACGCTCTATTATCATAGACTCTTTTAGCACCAAACTTCGAACTCTAAATGCAGAGTTCGTATGTATACAGATCTATAGAGATCTATATATTAAACCTAAAGACCCCTAGTCTAGGTAGAACTCAATTACATTGTAAAATATACCTAAAAGCTATGAGTCGTCCGGACGGTAAGTGGGCTCTTCCGGATGGGGCTCTTACAACACGAGAAATCTAGTTCTCGTATGTGCTCATCCGGATGGGGTGTAAGTTCGTCCGAACGAGCCTTAGGGCAACATCACTTCTTTGCGCCTCTTGGTGCGGCACATCCAGACGGCTTGCAGACGAGGTTGCAAACGAGGCTCTCTGGTTTTCTTGTTAATCCATCTCGTTCGGACGCCATGCAGACAGGCTTGCAGATGAAGCTCTCGGGTTGAAGAACAAGTTTGCGGCAATGATGTCCATCTGGACGGATATAAGTCCCGTCCAGCTGCCCATGTAGATTTGGCACTTTAAACCCATTTTGATCACCGAATATTTAGTCAACAATTAAAACTTACAAACTCCTCCTTTGGCAATTCAGTGACAAAATCAATAGCCGAGACAACCCATCATCTCCCCAATAATAACTCCCCCTCTTTGTCACAAATTGACAAAAGGTCGTATGTTTCCTGAAACACTCACAAAATACATCAAATATATGTGGAACAGGAAAATATAATATATTTTTCGTATATTCCATAATTATATTGATATCAAATATTCTCTATTTATGGGCTGATTGTTATCAAATATTGGGATTGTAATCAAATCAATGAGATTTGATTACTTATATTCTAACAATCACATGTAGGAAAATGCATGAAGAATACATGAAGATCATGAAGAACACAAAAACTTCCCCTCAATGTATGACTCAATACCAACAAGAAACTTTTATGGAAAAGGTTTCTCCCCCTCAAAAATCAAGTAAACACACATGATGTATACATCAAAAACTCATATTTTCAAGAAATAAAAATCCTAAAATATCTCAAATTATTAAAAAAAATCAAATTTATACTCCCTCTTTTTGTCACGAAGGACAAAAGGAACAAAAGAAACACACTTTCTCCCCCTAAATGCAATACTGGATAGATAGTGCACATATCATTTTTGACAAAAACAACATGTATTGAGCGAAATCACATTCAAAACCAGAACCACTCATGCATTGAGAACACATATATATAAGCTTACACAAACACATGTGCCAAAAGTAATGAACATTAGCTTGCCAATGGGACAAGATAACTCATGCTCAGATGTGTCATGTGTGAGAATCAAATCCAATGTCAAGTCATAAGAAAGGATCTAGGATCACTCGGCAAGCGACGATGGCACGATCAAAGGCAAACCTTATAGTACTAGGGCCTAGAATCCCTCATCCTATACAAGCTTTTATAGAACATGTTAGGAAATTAATCCTATTTCCCAAGACCTGTGAGATGTGAAAAATAAGAAGAATACGGAATAACAAAGATAAGCAATCACACACGGCACAAAGATTTAAGTGGTTCGGCTTAACAAGCCTACATTCACTGGTAGAGACGATCCAGAGAAAATTCACTATCAAAAGATGAGTACAAGAGAGTAACAGGGCGAGAAAACCACTCAAACCCAAAGCCTCAAATACACCCAATTCTCACTTTACCCAAAGGAGAATAATAACAAAAGGGGGAAAGAAAACACTCTCTTTCTTGTTCTCACTTTTTCTCTCTATTGTTGGCTCACCAAAACAGAAAGTAAATATTACTTTGTTTTTTTTCTCTGTACAATTTTGTGTTGTGGACAACCCTTTTTATAGGACGTAATGGTCGGCTAAATCAAGGCTCCTCCAACTCCAATTTGTAAAAGGACTTCAAGTCCAATTCATGCTCTGTGAAGGAAAACCAATTCCAAGAGCAATTGGGAATAAAAGAAAACGTGAGCCAAAAGAATTCTCCTTTAATGATGCTGGGTCCCACCAACTTTATGGTGAAAGTCACAAAACGCCAACAATCTCCCACTTGACTTGAATCCCTTCAAGTTGCAACATAGTGAATCTCCTCCAGATGTCTCCTCTGCCTATCTTCAAGCTCGAAGACCAACTGAAGCTGCGCACAGCTTCAGTTTCTCAATAGTCATTCCTTTTGTCAGCATGTCTGCCGAATTCTCAGTTCCACGAATCTTCTCAAGTAGCAATTGTTCACTTTCAAGAAGAGATCGAATGAAGTGGTACCTCAACTGTATATGCTTTGTTTTTGAATGATACGCCGGGTTCTTCGCAAGAAAAATGGCACTCTGACTATCACTATGTAGAACGCCCTTCTCATTCTTCTTTCCTAACTCATCCAAAAAACCTTGTAGCCAAACCATCTCCTTTCCAGCTTCTGTCACGGCCACATACTCTGCCTCTGTAGTGGAAAGGGCTATAATTTTTTGTAACCTTGAGGTCCAACACACAGCAGTACCTCCTAGAGTATATAGTACTTTTCCTGCTATCAACATCACTCGCTAGATTAGCATCCACGTAGCGCTGTAGCTTCAATTCTGCACCTGTGAAGCAAAGGGACATATCTGAAGTTCCTCTCAGATATCGCAAAATCCATTTGACTGCCTCTCAATGCTGCTTCCCTGGATTACTCATGTACCTGCTCACAACTCCTACTGCATGTGCAATATCCGGTCTAGTACAGACCATTGCATACATCAGACTTTCGATAGCTAAGGCATAAGGTACCTTGCTCATATATGCTTTCTCTTGATCCGTCTTCGGTGACTGATCCTTGGTTAGTCTGAAGTGACTCCCCAAGGGTGTGCTCACTGACTTAGCTTCATTCATGCTAAATCTGCTGAGAATCTTCTTCACATATTGTACTATTAGCCCTGTCCCTGATGATTCTCATCCCAATGATTTGTTTAGCAGCACCCAAATCCTTCATTGCAAACTGCTTTGACAGCTGGTTCTTCAACTTGTTGATGTCTTCCATACTGACCCTTGCAATGAGCATATCATCTACGTACAGGAGTAGAATAATGTAAGAGTTCTTAAAACTCTTGACATAGCAACAATGATCTATATTGCATCTCGTGAACCCAGTACTGCACATGAAACTGTCAAACTTCTTGTACCATTGTCTTGGAGCTTGTTTCAGACCATACAAGCTTTTTCTCAGTTTACACACTAAACTCTCCTTCCCCTACACTGCGAATCCCTGTGGCTGCTGCATATAAATTTCTTCCTCCAACTCACCATGAAGGAACGCTGTCTTCACATCTAGCTGCTCTAGATGTAAGTCCTCTGCCGCCACAATGCTCAGCACAATTCTTATGGTTGTCATCTTGTTGTGCAAAAATATACCTAAATTAATAAGTAAATAATTGTACGTTTTACCTGCAAGTGCACAAGGTCAACAGAGTAGTATATGGTGCAAGTACAGGATCATTCCCACGAGGATTGCTGAATTTATATTTAAAATTAAATTCCTTAAGCAAAAGTAAACTAAGATTGATTATTGATGAGATGATAATAAAGGGTAGGGCTTTGATATCCACCACTAATTATGTTAAATTAGTATATCAATATGTCAATGCTTTGATCAAGTTATGCATATTTAATGTTTGTCAACCTAAGGGTTACACTCTAACGCCTTAAGCTATTAATTTCCCTAAGCAACGAATTAGCCACTTGGTTCATGCTCTAATTCTTTTCTTTCCTAAAGGATTTAGCATGTCTATACTAAGTTGTTCTTTAGAAAAGCATATGTTCTATGGAAATCGACAAACACATAAGGCCTAGGGCATGGACACATACTCCTAGTTCCTTATGTTGATTAACCCAAGAATTGCAGTGTAGATTCTTTTGTTACTTAAGTTAAACCCAAGACTCGGTCCTCCAAATTGATCTAACTAACAAGTCCATACCACATGCACATGTTGATCAGGCATACACATATGAGGAATTCATGCAAGCAGGTTTTAATCAAGTTAAATAGCACAACATGATCATCACAAGGCGCCAATGTTGAAATATTAATATAACATAACTAGGGCTTCAATCTAGCCCTACTAAATAAATTAGCTACACATAGAGTTGATGTTAAACATCTTCATAAAAGAAAAGAAAAGAAAAGAAAGAATAAACCCGAGACTTGACTTGAGACCTCCTATTCTTCTCCCTTCTTCAAGCCTCCCTATTCTAAAGGCTTAGGACTCTATTTATAGGCTTTAGAAGTCCTTGGAAGAGTAGTAAACCCTAGAGTTTTCGCAGAGTTTTAGTCCTATTACAGTTTGGAGTTTGAAAAACCCTAATATAAAAATAGGGACATTGTAGCCGCCACTTGGAATGCCTCATGCGCACGGGTGCGCTTGATCGTAGCCCGTGTGCGCTCGATCGCACGTCTGCGATCGATGCCTCTTTTGCCTGCGCTCAATCACTCCTGGCCTGGCTTGTACAGCATCTCCTCTGGTATTGCACTCAATCGCAGGTACCCTGCGATTGATCGCAGTACCAGGGAGCTCTAATTTTCCCATATTCTCTTTTTAAGCCTAAATCACTCAGTTTTACTTCACTTTCTTCTAAAAGCCTGTAAACACATCAAAAACACAAAAAGGAAGTAAAATGACCTAATTAACTAAAACCAAAGGATTAAAACATGTAAGATAAGGGCTGAAAATATGAATATTTTAGTGCTTATCACATCTTCACCACCGGAGAGAATATGTCTATGTAGTCAATTCCTTCTTTCTGTTGGAATCCCTTGACTACCAATCTTGCCTTATAGCGTTTGCTACCATCATGTTCACCCTTTATTCTGAACACCCATTTGTTGTGCAAAGCCTTTTTTCCTGCTGGCAACTTAGCCAGCTCCCAGGTTTGGTTAGTCAATAATGAGTCCATCTCATCCTTCATGGCTAACTCCCACTTGATTGAATCTTCAACCTTCAAGGCTTCAACAAACGTCTCTGGCTCACCGCCATCCGTCAACAAAATATGAAACAGGGAGGGTGAAAAATGCTATGGAGATCTAATGGTTCCAGTAGATCTACGGACAGCCACTATCGATGTACCCTGTTCAGTCTCTTGATCTATTGTTTCTTCAACTTCTAGACTATCTTCAGTTTCTAAATCCTTATCAACTTCTGAATTCCTTATCTGAGCTACACCTTTAGAAATTCCATCTAGGTTGATAAATTAAGGCTTCTCAGCCTCTGACTCTGTACTTACTGGTTCTGCACTTGAATTATTCTTATACACAACCATCTCATTAAAAGTAACATTTCTACTTCTAATGATATTTCGGTTTTGATCATCCCAAAACCTATACCCGAATGCCTCATTCCCATAGCCAATGAAATAATATTTTCTAGACTTAGCATCTAGCTTGCTACGAGCATTAGATTCAATATAGACATACAAAACACAACTAAAAACTTTCAAGTGAGAAAGATTTACTTCATTTCCACTCCAAACTTCTTCAGGTAGTCTGTGGCCTAAAGGAACTGATGGTCCTTTGTTTATCAAGTAAGCAGCAGTGCTTACTACATCCGCCCAGAAAGTTTTCGGTAGTCCAGCATGCAACCTCATACTTCTTGCACGCTCATTGAGGGTCCTGTTCATGCACTCAGCCACCCCATTCTGTTGTGATGTCCCCAGGATAGTCTTTTCCATTCTAATCCCATTCACTGCACAAAACTGTTTGGAACCCCTGTCTTCGTATTCTCCCCCATTGTCTAATCTTAGACACTTCAATTTCAGACCAGTTTCTGTCTCTACCATGACCTTCCACTTCTTAAAAACTTCAAATACATCAGATTTAAGCTTTAAGAAGTAAACCCATACCTTCTTGCTTGAGTCATCAATAAATGTGATGTAATACCGTGAGCCTTCAAGAGATGCCACTGGTGCGGGACCCCACAAATTCGTGTGTACCAACTTCAGCTTTCCCGGCTTCGATGTTCTGCCAACTTTCGCGAAACTCACCTTCTTCTGCTTTTCTAGGATGCAGCCTTCACACAAATCAGACTCAACTGACTTCAACTCCGGTAGTTTCCCCTTTGACAGAAGTACCTTCATCCCTTTCTCGCTCATGTGCTCAAGCCTTAGATGTCATAATTTTGAGTCAGCACCCATATCTATAACAGCAATTGTATCCCTGTTGTTCGTCGTCATATAGAGAGTACCCGTCTTATGACCATGAGCCAAAATCCTTACTCCCTTGCTGACCTTCCACTTTCCACCGTGGAAATGAATTGAATGCCCTTCATCATCAAGCTGTCCTACTGAAATCAGGTTCTTTTTTAGCTCTGGGATATGCTTGACACTTTGCAGCTTCCATACCAAGTCACTGTGAACTCTAATGCAAACATCGCCTAGACCCACAACATCCAGCGCTGTTCCGTCAGCCAAGTACACCTTTCCAAAATCTCCAGCCACATAATTTTGGAGAACTTCACAGATCGGTGTAGTGTGAAAAGAAGCTCCTGAGTCCAAGACCCAAGAATCAAGAGGACTGTCAATAGATAGAAGTAGGGCATCGTGCACTTCTTCTGTTACCACGACATTTGCGGCGTCATTTTCGGTCTTCTTCTTCAATTCTCTGCAGTTCTTCTTGAAGTGGCTTGTCTTGCCACAGTTCCAACAGTCAGGTTGTCGTCCAAACCTAGATTTGCTCCTACCCTTCTTGGACTTAGATCTGTCCCTCATAGAGTTTCTGTCTTGTCTTCTGCCCCGAGTCTCGAGGTTTAAAGCAGCACCAGAACAAGAGGCTTCACCCGCATCTCTTCTGCGAACCTCTTCACTGAGAATCAAATCCTTGACGTCTTCATAGCTCAGTTTACTCTTTTCTACAGAGTTACTCACAGCCATCATCACTACTTCCCTGCTATTTGGCAATGATGCCAAGATGATCAACGCGCAAACCTCATCATCAAAATTAATTTCCACTAAGGACAATTGATTTGTGATGGTGTTGAACTCATTGAGATGATGTGCCACCGAAGCTCCTTCCGTCATCTTTAGGTTGAACAATTTCTTCATCAGATGCACCTTGTTGTTAGCCAAAGGCTTCTCATAAATGCCTGACAAAGCCTTCATTAGACCTGCTATGGTCTTCTCCTTTAAAAAGTTGTGTGCAATTGATTTTGACAGAGATAACCTGATAACTGCTAGGGCTTTACGATCAAGCAGAGCCCACTTGCTATCATACATGTCGTCGGGTTGTTCTTCCAAAAGAGGTTGATGAAGATCCTTCCCATAAAGAATATCTTCAATCTGTACCTTCCAATACCCAAAATCTTTGCTGTCGAATTTCTCGATTCCCATCTTTCCTTCTTCACTTGCCATCGCTCCCACTCGAACCAACAACTCTGATACCAGTTGTTAGGAAATTAATCCTATTTCCCATGACCCGTGAGATGCGAAAAATAAGAAGAATGCGGAATAACAAAGATAAGCAATCACACACGACACAAAAATTTAAGTGGTTCGGCTTAACAAGCCTACATCCACTGGCGGAAACGACCCAGGGAAAATTCACTATCAAACGATGAGTACAAGAGAGTAACAGGGCGAGAAAACCACTCAAACCCAAAGACCCAAATACACCCAATTCTCACTTTACCTAAAGGAGAATAATAACAAAAGGGGAAAAGAAAACACTTTCTTTCTTGCTCTCACTTTTTCTCTCTATTGTTGGCTCACCAAAACACAAAGTAAATATTACTTTGTTTTTTTTCTCTGTACAATTATGTGTTGTGGACAACCCTTTTTATAGGACATAATGGTCGACTAAATCAAGGCTCCTCCAACTCCAATTTGTAGAAGGACTTCAAGTCCAATTCATGCTCTGTGAAGGAAAACCAATTCCAAGAGCAATTGGGAATAAAAGAAAACGTGAGCGAAAGAATTCTCCTTTAATGATGCTGGGTCTCACCAACTTATGGTGAAAGTCACAAAACGCCAACCTAACAAACATCATTTTACCATAAATCCTTTAGTAACCGTATTTTTCCGCAATGAGTTGGTCACTGACTGTTTCTATAGGGATTCTTTTAGCATTAACACTACAAAAATGTTGATAATTTTTGACGTGTGGTTTTTGACGTTTATCAATGGTTAAAAGGGTGGGTATCAAAAAGCTCAAATTTTTGATGTGTCTACAGTGCCACGTAAAAAACTTTTGATGTGTTGGGTGCAACACGTCAAAAAAGATTTTTTTGACGTGGCAACAATGCCATGTCAAAAACTTTTTTGACGTGTCATTTTTAGCACATCAAAATTTTTTTTGACGTGCTAAAAATGAGACGTCAAAAATTTATACGTATGGTTTTTGACGTGTCACGCCGTTTGACACGTCAAAATATATATATATTTTAATAAGAAAAGATTACAATATTCCAATTCCAATATTCCTGATATTCTAATACAATAATTCCAATATTTATAATCCACATACATAATCCAATCCAATCCATAATCGACATACATAATCCAATCCAATACAATACATAATCCCATCCAATCCATAATCCACATACATAATCCAATCCAATACATAATCCAATCTAATCCATAATCCACATACATAATCAAATCCATAATCTACATCCATAATCCACATACATAATCCAATACATAATCCACATACATAATCCACATACATAATCCAATCCATAATCCAATCCATAATCCAATACGTAATCCAATACATAATCCAATCCATAATCCAATCTAATCCATAATCCAATACGTAATCCAATACATAATCTAATCCATAATCTATAATACATAATCCAATCTTTAATACATAATCCAATATCCAATACATAATCCACATATATATATTCTAAATGAAGGCCTCTGCAAATATTCACCAAAAACATCTAAGTAGAAGGAGCCATTTGAAAATTCTAATAGGATTGTGAATTTCACATGCAACATTTGCAATATTTTTCAATTCCGATTCAGAAATATCCAAAAACATTGTTATGCACATTCATATATAGATAATATTCAACTATGAGCAACAAAATCATTTAAGAAAAATCTAGAATGAACTGATTCCAGTTACCTTGCAATAGCCAAAATTTCATATACAAATTAAGTTCACAAATATGTTCCAACCGCCTCAAATAATTCAATTCTGACCTAACCAAAACAAAGTCCATCTACCAAATAACCATTCAACTAGATAGTACTCTAACTTAACCGGAAGTAAAGCAAGCAAGGCAAAGTTATAAGAAAATATTTTATCAACTAAAAAGCAAAAAACATCCTCTAAAAAGTTTTATTAAATTAGCTCAATAATGCTATGGTTAAATTAGCTCAAAATCCACTTCCAACAACCACACTCTACTTAGAAGTAGCTTAACCACAACAACCCACCTCATAATTTCTTTCAACATTCTTCCAAGAAACTCAATAGTGTTCATAAATGGTTGCCCAGCACAAAGCTCAAATTTATAAAAATCAAGTTAAACTAGATTTCAAGCTTCTAAGCAAGTTTCTAATATAGCTACTAATAGTTCCAGCCCACCCATTAGCAATTGCAAGAACATACTATAAGGTTCAAAGAATATATATATCCAACACAACAGAACTTCATTAATAATATATATCCAATATCAAATATCCAATATCTAATAATATATATCCAACACAACTTCATTAAACAAAATTCCAACACACATACTACATTCCAACACAACACATAACAAAACATATATATACATCGAAAACACGTTCTAACACAAGGCAAAACAAATATACAATAAAACACTTCTGGACTATCTACTAGAAATAAGTTTTAATTAGTCTCAACAAACATATAGTTTGATCTAACTATATGGAAAACAATAAATAATAGTATGTATATAGAACTTAACAAACAGTGATGATAAACGACATGTGGCGCCCAACTCAACACAGTCATCCCCCAACTCTTAATCTGCATTACCTGCAAATGAGTTATGAACCAATAATAATCAATATAAAAATTCAAAATTACTCTATAATATGATGCAAATATACGTAAGTTCTAAAATGGATCGCTGTAACTAGAGGTTTCTAACAGTTGTTTCTAACAGTTAACAATTGTTACAAAAACAAAATAAAATATATCATTACCTCTGTAGGGCACAGATCCAGACGTCGACCCAAACATGGCCTCGATCTGGCGGAAATGAGCCTCAATTATAGCATCTCTCTCTACTATCTGGATTTTTTGTGCTTCAATTTTCCACGCCATCTCATCCATTGCCCTTCTTTGTGCTGCCCGCTCTTCTTCCATCACACGTTTTTCTTGTGCCCACTCCTCTTCAAGTTCTCTAATTCTATCTGTCATCTGTGAGAACGAGGAGCTCCAAGAATTTTGAGACCGTGTCTGGGACGGTGTATAGTATGAATGTATGCTGCCTCGCACCGACAGCACATTCGGGCCCATCTGGCGGACCCTGCCAACATACTCAGGCTTATTTCCATGCGCCTAAGCATACGCGTCATCAGGTGTCCACTGTACCATCCCTTCCGTCACGGTCTTACTATTTGCCGGGTCAGTGGGCATTAATTCATTCATCATCTCCTGTACATTTAAAAACAAGTTAATATCTCGTATAAGGAACGTGAATCATAAATAATTTATCAAAATATATATGCTTGAGTACTTACACATCTCTCCCTGACCACGTCATTCGAATAGACACCATCCTTCGTTGTGTGAGTCGAGATGTAACTTTGCACTCGAGTTGGACCAGTGCCCAAGGATACGGTTTGCATAGAAAATATATCAATACAACAACGAAAAAACAAAAAAAATTAAGAAAAACATAGACCTAAACCACCGATTATATATATATAGTAAAGATATATAAATACCTCTTGATATGTCGCCCTAGTGAAGCTCTCATCGATCCGGTGCAGTGAGGTGCATTGTTTTTTGCTCGCAATTCCTTCATCTTGGCAGCAAACTCCTACATATATATTACTCTTAATATGTCAGGCCTAACCCAATTACAATTAATGAAACTAAACAATTACAATTAATTCCACTAGCCAATTGCTCATTTTGTCTTCCTATTCAGATATATTTATATATTTCTTTACTATATATATATATATATGCAATTGATAATGTTGTTTCAAAACACCAATTAGATGGGTCATTGGGATGGATCATGGATCAAATTTCTCTACCTTCCTTAATAAAATTTCCACGTACATGGCCCCCCTTGCCACAGAAATTCGATTTAACATAAGAACAATAATATTATACTCAAAATGGTTTTTTTTTTTTTTTTTCCCATTTTTCCATGTTCTATTTTTGGTTCCTAAAAGTTGTTTTTTGGGAAATAACAACTTAAAAATAAGAAGCATGAATATTTTATTTTCTTCCTAGTTTTTCTTTAAAAAATAACTTCTATATATGTCATTCATAAAATGTTTTGAAGCTCGTAATTGCTGAGTTGAAGAAATTATGATGATCTCTGAGTTGTATGTCAATGCATCATGAATCACGAAAATGAAAAAAATGAAAAAGCAAAAATTATTTAGAAAACACCCAAACATGCACAATAATCAACAACGGGAAATCGATCATTACAAGCCTATGAACAAAGCAGACCAATCAAGAAGACAGATTCTAAAAACACTCCGGACCTACCTGATTTTTCGGGTCGCACCATCTCGCCAACAAGACATTCAAGTCCTCGGCGTCGTATTCCCTAACGGCAGCCTCACCCATTCTCACCTTCACTAAGTCTGGAGTATCGCCCGCCTTGATTTTTAATGAGCGTTTTACAGAATGTCTCCAACTCTTCAACTTCGAGCCCATATCTCTGAAGGCGTCCATTTTAATCGCCTCAAGATCGTACTCAGGCGGCATGTAGAACTGAGTCTGCATATATAAGTTGAAAAAATTAGGCTTATAATTGCACACATTAACAACGTTTAAAATATTGAAATACACGTGCGAAAACAGGAGAAAAAATTTAACCATACCATCAAGGCGTCCCATACATCTTCCTTCGCACGGGGAGGTACATGCTCCCATTCATCCCGGAGCCTAACATAATTCCCGGCCCTTATGACGTTGCCGGTCTCCCTTCTGAATTTCATCCCGCTAAATCCTACGAGCTGCCATGCCTTATTGTACTCGCAGACGATTTTTTGCCCGGGGGGGACCTCCCACTTCTTGTTCGATGGTGGGATGTCCACCACCTGAATTGGTCAATTTTAACCGAGCCTTGAACCATACATCACCTACATTGTGACCTTGAGCCATTTTCCATAGTAATCAAAAAGAAAATCAACTCTAAAAAGTGCATGATCAGCATAAAGAAGAGATCTCACATGAGAAGCTATACAACACTCACCATGGTCATGCAATATCAAAAGCTCAAATAATGCCTTATGCAAAGGTAGGTTCGTTTTCAAAGAACACGACTGCACATGGGATTTGAAAGTCCATGAATATGAGCACAAAGAACCAGTGCAGAGCACTTCAAAAAACAAATATTTTTGTATTTTTTTAAAAAAAATAAGAGACAAAAAACAAAAACAAAAACAAAGCAAAAATATAACAACTAAAACAAAACTAGCACACAAATAAAAAGAACCAAAACAACGACAAAAATTAAGAAACAAACACACCCAACACACTTTTGCACTAGAACATAAGAGTGTAAGCAAGAATTGTCCTAGGCATGCATAGTGTCCACCTAATCTAGGTGAGTCCACTACCACTACCCCTCAATGAGTGAATGGTATCAACCTTCTTCACCCAAACTTTCTTCATTTTGGGAACAAAAGTGCGACTCCTGTCCAAGTCATTTAATTGGGTGATAACACCCCTTAGCATGTTGAATAATTCCTTATGACTCTTCCTAAAATGAAAATCATCTCTTTTTGACTCATGATTATTCAATTGATAACAATTAGGGCAAATATGTTCAATCTTACCACAGTGATGACATGTAGGAATGAACCTTTGAAAAGGTTGGTTCTTTGCCATATGAGCACATCTCGATGTAGAACGAGACACATAGGAATCGGTTAGAATTCCCTTACCTTTCTCACCTCTTGAAACTGGAGGATACATTACCTTCTTCTTAGCCAAGCTCTCTTCTTTACAAATTGGTTTCACAAAAATCAACTTTGAATGAGAAACAACATTAGTAGAAGAAACAACAGATTTATTAAAGCCCAATCCAATTCTATCAAATGAATGTTTCTGATTATGCAACATATGATTTAGCTTTTCACTAGAGAACTTTTTCAGATGATTTCTTGATTCATTAAGAACATTCTCTAAGGATTTCACTTTGGCAATTAACATGTGATTTTCAAACATCAAAGTATTATGAATAGCATGTAAATCAGTTAAGGTAATAGAAAGTTGATCATATTCAAGATTAACCTATTTGAGTTTCTACAAGTGCTGCTTATTCAACTTCTTCAGTTTAATGCATTCCACATATAGATTATTATAAGCATTTTGTAGATCACCCTCATCTTCTGATTCATTATCACATATTCCATGTTCACTATCCACAGAGTTAGACTCACTAGCCTCATGTTCACTATCATAAGAAACCCCAAAAGCTATGCAATTAGCTACATTTTCAGCTTTTTCCTCATTATCTAACTCATCACTTTGAGTCACATTAAAAGCCTTGCATTTTGAATTTCTCAAATTTCCACAATCAGCACGAATGTAACCAACACCACCACATTCATGACACTTACAACCACAAGGTAATTTTTCTCTAACTTCATTTCTAAGATTCACATAATTTTTTGAATCACTCCTTTTAAAATTTTCATTGTTAGATCTGAAAAATTTTCTAAACTTCCTAGCAAGCAAGACTAACTACTCATCATCCCCGGAGTCATCATCAGAAAGATCTACAGATTTACCTTTAGCAGTCTTGATCTTAAGAGCAAAATTTTTTGAGTTTTTGGGATTAGGTAACATGAGTTCAAAGGTCTGAAGAGAATCGACAAGTTCCTCTACTCTCATTATTTCTAAATCTTTGCTTTGTTGTATAGCAGTAATCTGAGGTATGAACCTCGCAGGTAGTGATCTAAAGATTTTCTTTACTATCTTAGCGTCAGTTATTTTCTTTCCAAGATTAATAGTAGAGTTTCTAATGATGCTAAGCTTAGAGTAAAAATCATCAAATGTCTCTTCCTCTTCCATCCTAATCTTTTCAAATTGATAAACTAACATTTGAATTTTTTACGCTTTCACAATTTAGATCCTTCATGAGTAATTTCCAATGTTTCTCATGCTTCTTTAGCTATTACATATTGAGAAATTCTTGAGAATTCTTCGATGGAGATAGATGTGAAGATGGCATTTAACACTTTGTCATTCGCAGAAGAATCAATTTTTTCATCCTTTGACAATTCGACAAGTGTCTTATTTGGACAATTCCATCTAGATTCAACAATATGCCAAACGTCAATGGATTTGAGATATGCTCTCATGCAAATTTTCCAAAACGTATAATTGGATCCATCAAAGACGGGAAGAGAGTTAAGTGCAGCTGTGTGAGACATATTATGCAAAGTCTAGGATCACACTTAGGAAATTAATGCAAACAGAGAGAACTCGTACTGATACCAATTGAAAAACCTAATAAACGACTCCTAACAACACCTAGCAGGGGTTGTAAAGGTGTATGCAAATAATACGCAGAATTAAAAATAAACAACGCCAAAATATGTAAAGTAGTGACACATATATTTTGGTTATGAAGAGAAAACCATTTAGAGAACTCTCTAAAATGTAAAATCTCTCCGGGGCAGCCAAACCTAGGAAATCAACTAAATCAGTAAAAGAATAAGGATTACAAGAAGTTCACACTTACAAAACCTTTGCAATTGACATTCTCTTGTATAAGACGAGCGACCTTCTTCCCTTCTACCGCAGTAGCCATTTCCAGAGACAGCTGGCACAATCCTTCTACGTGATCTCCCTTCACCAGAACTCCGGTTGACTTCACTTTATCAATCACCAAGTTTTGATCAATTGATCACTCTAAGAGAGAGAGACTAAACGCTCTATTATCACAGACTCTCTTAGCACAAAACTTCGAACTCTAGATGCATAATTCGTACGTATACAAATCTGTATATATCTATATATAAAACCTAAAGACCCCTAGTCTAGGTAGAACTCAATTACATGCAAAATATACCTAAAAGCTACGGGCCATCCAGACGGTGAGTGAGCTCGTCCGGACGAGGCTCTTACAACACGAGAAATCTAGTTCTCATACGTGCTCGTCCGGACGAGCCCTAGGGCAACATTGCTTCTTCGCGTCTCTTGGTATGGCGTGTCTGGACGACTTGCAGACAATGTTGTAAACGAGGCTCTCAGATTTTCTTGTTCATCTATCTCGTTTGGATGCCATGCAGATGGGCTTGCAGTCGAATCTCTTAGGTTGAAGAACAACTTTGCGGCAATGATGTCCGTCCGGACGGCTATAAGTCTCGTCTGGACGCCCATGTGGATTTGGCACTTTGAACCAATTTTGATCACCGACTATTTAGCCAACAATTAAAACTTACAATTTCTCTTGCCATTTTTTTAATGATGCAAATATTTAGAGGTACCATTGGAAAATGCTTTTTTATTTATGGATAAGAGACTTGGTCACCCTTTTTTATTTTATTTTATTTTATTTCTTTTCTGGTTGCCGTTGTGGAGGTTAGCAGTTATCAAATGGAGATTCCTAACAAGCACTTTTGCCCTTCAGTGAGTTTGTTTGAAATTACAACTGCCCAAGCAACACTTACAATACTCTCTCTTCCTCTCTCAATCTCATCCCCCCAACACCGCTGTTGTTTTTTTTTTTTTAGTTTTAAACAGGCATCTTTGCAGGATTCCGTGGTGTTAAACCTGGCCCCTGATCATTTAGAGAGGCACAAGACAATGCAAAATTATGCAGGGACTAAGTGTCGTTTAGTTTCTCACATGACCGACACCAAACTGGGACTTCTATGTTTTCACTATTTTTCAATCATACATTGTGATTCTCTTAAAAAGATAAAGTATTTTCTAGAGTTGGATCTCTAGGCACCATATAATCCACAATGGAGGATTTTTTAGAAGGTGTGGGCCATTACAAGGTTTTACTTAAGTGTGCCACCCATGGTGAAACCTATAAACGACCAGTATGTGCCAACCTTGAGCACATAAGGGGTTAACAGTGCAATATAAGTCAAGGGGCGGTTCAACTCAAACTCTGGGAAAAATTGTAGTTCAACCCGAACTCTTAAGGATTAAACAGAGTAATTACAATGTTGTCGCGTTAAATTTTATATTTTTCTTGAAGATATTATTATTAGATTTTTATTGATACTATAATTAAAATTATACTCTTTCGGATTATTACATTAGCTTTCAGAGTCCTCATCCACCACTTATTTAAAGAATGACAAATTTCCTTCAATCTAGTCTAATAAGTATCAAATGTTATCTCTCACATGTGTTTTTTTTTTAATATTTTAACAGCTAGTTATTGTTATTTCACTAATTTAGGAACCCAAACATCAATTTTTTAGAAATTCAAAAACGTTAAATGACACTTGTCACTTATTAGAGTAATTTGAAGGAAATTTACTTTAAACCAGTTTAGCAACAATTTGTGTCCTTTAAAGAAAATCTTTTATTTAACGGGAAGCATTTTAAAAGGAAATGATGTTTAAAGCCCTTTTACATGATCAAGAGATTTATTTAAAGGAAAATTACTATTTTGAAAACTTGCTTACTTGCTAAGCCGTGAACTTACTTATATATTCTCCCTTGTATTTGCGTATTTACACATATATGGGCTAGGGCTGGTGTGAACATGTTTAATAACCAATGCTCTATCATTTGCTTTAGGGTGCGTTTGAGATTACAATTTCGCAAGAATAATTTACATTTTTAAAAGATATCGCAAAATATAAGGCATTTGACATTGCGATTTAAAAGCGACTTAATTTAAAATAAGAAAAAAATCTGCGATTTTAATAAGCAAGTTAAAAGGTGCTTTAAACCAATATTATGAATTCGCATAACAAATATTTAATAAAAAAATATTTTTTAACATGTTTTACCAAACGCTTTTACGATTTTAAAAAGTAGCGATTTCAAAAATACTATTTTTAAAATCGAACTTATTGAAACCGCAATCCCAAACGAACCCTTAAGCAGAGTACAGAAGAAAACTATGGTTATTACCACAATCAAGAGTTCCCAATCCCAATTTCAGATTTCAGCCAAGTTGAGTGCATATGGGAAAAATTTATGCAAGCATATGAGCTTTAATCACAATGTACTTCACATGTATTGTGCCAAAAGTCAGCCAAATCATATTTGAATAAGAACCAGCATATATCTGAGCTGCAAATGGATTTAACAATGAATATATTTGACAATCAACTGGTACCCACATCATCGAATGCCCTATTTAACCTGTTTATACATCAATTAGACCTCAAATACAACCACAAAGAAAAGGCCAAGAACATTGTGAGATTTCCTAGAATTGGCAAAATTTTCGCTGAACCATCAAACAGAATCGTCACTATCAAATAGCGTGACAAATGAATCACTAAAACCCTATTTACATACACTTAAGCTCCTAAGAGAGAGGGAAAAGAAAAGAGAAGAGCTAAACGGAAAACAGGAACAAAAAAGAAACCAAGTGAAATCAGAGCCGTTGATAGCTACCTCATCAGGCGGAGCAGAAGGGTGATGTGCCGGTGCATCAGGTTGTACTTCCCCTTCTTCTTCTTCTTCTTCTACAAGGTCTGGTTCTAAGTCGAGCGCCATAGCCCTTAACCGTGCGGAATACCCACCAGCTTAGCGGAGCTCTGCCTCTACTTTCTCAAATTTCCCGGCTTTCACTACTTCATAGAGCTTTTATATATATAGTACATTTAGAAAGTAAAAAAAAAAAAATACAACACAAGAGAAAAAAAAAAAAAAATGTGAGAACATATGATTTTTTTTTTTTTTAATCATAAGATAAGTCATAATTTTCTTGACAATATTATAGATGATCTTTTTATTTATTTTCTGAGAATTGACATAGATGATATTAAGTTTGAATTTTTGATGTAAAAACAAGGAAAAATGCTAAAGACCCAACTTTAGCACAACTTTGCCTTTTTTTTTTTTTTTTTTTTGAAAAACACAAAATAAAAAATAAAAAATTTTCTGAAGCAATAATATTTTTTTGTACTTCTTTTATTTGGTATTAAAAAAAAGGAAAAATGTATAGTAAGTCCGTGAGTCAACCCTCCAAAATTTAAATCTTATTAAGTTTTTTTTCTTCAAAAATTTCGTCCCTAGGTCAATTAAAATGACAATAAAATCTCTACTATCAAAATTTTTTAACAGCCGTTAGGGCAACTCAAAACGCACCGTTTTACATGATTAAAATATTAATTTTTTTATTAATTTAATTTAAAAATTTTAATCTAAAAATAAAAATAAAAATAAAAAAATTGAAGGGTGGCCAGGCGCTGCCACCCCTAGTCACCACCCAACCCTTATGTGGTGGCTGCAAGCCACCCCAGGGGTGGTTTGCCCACCCCAAGGGGGGTTGTCATTTCCATAGGGGTTGGGTGGTGGCCAAGGGTGGCGTTGTTACCCTTCAATTTTTTTTTTTAATTTTTTTTTTAAATTCATTAAAATCTTAATCTGAAGTAAAAGCCTTGGTATGTTTATTGCCCTATGACTATTAAAAAAAATTTTGATGGCGACAATTTTATTGTCTCATTTCAATGGAGCCCATTGACTAAATTTTGGAAAAAAAAAAAAAAAAACTTTAGGGAGATTTAAATTTTGGAGGGTTAACTCAGGGACTTATTATACATTTACCTTTTTAAAAAAAAAGTAATTGTATAATAAGTCTCTGAGTTCACCCTCCAAAATTTTTAAATTCCTAAGGTTTTTTTTTTGACTTTTTACTCACTGGGTCAATCGAAATGACAACAAAAACCTTGCCGTCAAAATTTTTTAACAGCCATTAGTCTGGGTCAAAATGCACCATTTCACCTCATTAAAAAAAAAAATATATATATATATATATATATATATATATATATATATATAT
>NC_081550.1:6545329-6549120 GCF_901000735.1 Corylus avellana
TTTTTTTTTAATCATAAGATAAGTCATAATTTTCTTGACAATATTATAGATGATCTTTTTATTTATTTTCTGAGAATTGACATAGATGATATTAAGTTTGAATTTTTGATGTAAAAACAAGGAAAAATGCTAAAGACCCAACTTTAGCACAACTTTGCCTTTTTTTTTTTTTTTTTTTTGAAAAACACAAAATAAAAAATAAAAAATTTTCTGAAGCAATAATATTTTTTTGTACTTCTTTTATTTGGTATTAAAAAAAAGGAAAAATGTATAGTAAGTCCGTGAGTCAACCCTCCAAAATTTAAATCTTATTAAGTTTTTTTTCTTCAAAAATTTCGTCCCTAGGTCAATTAAAATGACAATAAAATCTCTACTATCAAAATTTTTTAACAGCCGTTAGGGCAACTCAAAACGCACCGTTTTACATGATTAAAATATTAATTTTTTTATTAATTTAATTTAAAAATTTTAATCTAAAAATAAAAATAAAAATAAAAAAATTGAAGGGTGGCCAGGCGCTGCCACCCCTAGTCACCACCCAACCCTTATGTGGTGGCTGCAAGCCACCCCAGGGGTGGTTTGCCCACCCCAAGGGGGGTTGTCATTTCCATAGGGGTTGGGTGGTGGCCAAGGGTGGCGTTGTTACCCTTCAATTTTTTTTTTTAAATTAAGTAAAATCTTAATCAAGTAAAAGCGGGTATGTTTGGGTTATACTAGCATTATTAAAAAAATTTTGATGCTAATATTGTCATTTTCAACTCATTAAAATGAATAAATTCCAGAAAACAAAAAAAAAAAAACACTTTAGGGAGATTTAAATTTTGGAGGGTTAACTCAGGGACTTATTATACATTTACCTTTTTAAAAAAAAAGTAATTGTATAATAAGTCTCTGAGTTCACCCTCCAAAATTTTTAAATTCCTAAGGTTTTTTTTTTGACTTTTTACTCACTGGGTCAATCGAAATGACAACAAAAACCTTGCCGTCAAAATTTTTTAACAGCCATTAGTCTGGGTCAAAATGCACCATTTCACAATTAAAAAATATATATATATATATTCAAAATTTAAATCTAAAAATAAATAATAAATAATAAAATAATAAAAAAAAGAATGGACATGGGTGGCGAGACCACCCAATAGGGTTATGACCACCCATTTCCCCTAGCCGAGGTTCTGACACCCCAAGCATTTGGTCTGGGGGTGTGAACCTTGACTATGGCCTAAGGGTGTCGGCCAACCACGCACAGGAACTGACCACCGAAAATTTGGCCTGGTATGTTAGAGACCACCTCCTTTAGGCCCGGGGTGAGGGTTTAGCCACTTGTCTGGTATGCAGAGGTGGCCAAACCACGCCCAGGCAAAATGGGGTGGCCAGCCACCCTTGTCCTTTCTTTTCTTTTTGTTTTATTTTTTAGATTTAAATTCTGAAAAAAAATAAAATAAATAAATAAATAGTGATTTAAAAATTTTGGAGGGTTGACTCGGGTACTTATTATTCAACTACCAAAAAAAAAAAATACCAAATAAAAGGACAAAAAAAATATTATTGCCAGATTCACATACTAGAGATTTATTGAGCTGCAGTGATTGGTGCAATAAATTATTAAAAGGACACTAGTCGCAATTCTAGATTACCTCTAAAGAGTAATTCGGCTATTTTATATATATATATATATAGTCATTAAATTTGACCATCAATTCTTAATAAACACTTAATTACGATCGTTATATTAAAAATATTATCAACCATTATTTATGAGAAAAACACCCTTAACAACCTCAAAATTTTTCCTAATTTTTAATTTGGCAAAACAAGTACCTGACACGACCCGATTATGAATTGCGGGTACCCATTACACGATTAACTTATATACGAACACGACTCGTTTAGTTAAATGGGTTAGCGGGTCTGACACGATTATAACACGAAAAATAGCCGGGTAACCCAACATGACCCATTTCAAATAACTGGGTCATATTGGGTAGACACGGTTCGTGCTCTTAAAAGGTAACCCAACTGACTTGTTAAAAACGCTAAACCCTAAATTTTTTTTAAAAAAATGTAATTTGCAATTTTCAACTCTATACATATATATTAGATAGTCCATTTCCATAATTCCATGTAATGCAATAGTGATTTTAGTTTCTCTTTAAAGAGACTCTTTTGCTATGACTAGTATAGATGTTCTCTATTTTACTGTTCATATTAAATTTCACATATATATTTAATGGTGTATATATGAAATGAATATGGATCAAATTAGATTTCCCATGATATTTCCATCATAGCAATAAAGAAAAAGATAATTAAAAATAAAATAAATAAATAAATATTTAAAAAAAAAAAAAAAAAGCTAACAAAAACAAAATTATAAAGAAAAAAGAAACAAAATTCAAAACTACATCATCATTAGATTTATTACAAATTAGATTCCCAAGGGCCATTATGCCCGGTGTTGTCCACTTGAAGTCTTGAAGGATCTATGATCCATCTCATGTAATCAAAGATATGAATTATGAAACACTACAAATATGCTCATTTTAAGAAATATTAATAGATTGTGTTCTAGATGAATTTAAAATGTCACAGGAATTAACATCAGTTTTCAAAACATCATCTTCTTTGCTATCCAACTTCATTTGTGTGAGTTCTATATCAAAAAATAAGAAGAATTAGTGTTATTTTATTATTGTGTAGTCAAAAAATAATACAAGTAAATGAAGAAATTAAATATGCAAATATTTAATTTTTTTTTATTATACCTTTTTTTTTTTACCTGGCCGATACCCACCAGACCCGAATAGTAACTGGGTCTAGCAGGTAACAACCAAACCCAAACAGTAATCAAGTCTAGCGGGTACCTGTCAAACTCGAACAGTAACCGTGTCTAGCGGGTCGACCCGCCGGGTAGACCCGCTAGGAACGAAATTAACTGGGTCTTAAACGAGTAAACCCGATTAAGACCCGACCCCGATAAGACCAAACCCAATACCTAATTTTTTCGTGTTGTGTTCGTGTCGGGTTCGCGGGTCATATCAAAATTGCTACCCCTACATATGATGTTTAAAAATTGGCAGTATACCCCATCAAAGTATAAAATTCCCAATATGACCCCCATCCATTAGCAATTTCCGTCTAATTTGACGGAAAATTGCTCACATCCTGAGCATGTGAATTTTTTTGTCTAAACTTTTCAAAATTGCCCCTAATTTTTTGAGAGGATTTCAAAAATGCCCCTAATTAAATAAGTTCCAAGTGCACCATCAAGGCACCCTACAACTCACTACCACGCACACGCTTTGTGCGGAACAGGATCCTCTCCAGTCCATTTCAGACTGGAGAATATCCAGTTCATGATTAAGATTTCATCTTAGAAATCGTAGAGCCACAAATAAGACACCTACCCCACTAACAAAAAACAATAATAAAATATTATTTTATACTACAAAAAATATTAACAAAAATAACAAAAAAAAAATAAGGGATGGGGTGGTGCGGTGGATTACTGCCAGGTTGAGAACTACGGGGTAACAAAAGCTGACCCCATGGCCCTTGCGGGTGGTCCGGCCACCCCCAAGGGCCAAATCTTACAAAAAAATAAAAAAAAAAAATTGTTTGGCCGTAGGGAGTGGTCCGAGGGGGCCGGTCTGGGGTGGTCGAAGCCACCCCCAAGCCCAACGAGGGTGGTCCGGTCACCCCTAAAGGCCAAAGAAATTTTTTTATTTTTTCGTTTGGCCCTTGGGGGTGGTCCGGCCACCCCCAAGAGCCAAACAATTTTTTTCTTTTTT
>NC_081550.1:6549220-6587026 GCF_901000735.1 Corylus avellana
TGACCGAACCACCCACAGGCAAAATGGGGTGGCCTGCCACCCCCTATAGGGTGGTTCGACCACTCCTGTCCTTTCTTTAAAAAAAAAAAAAAAATTAGATTTATTTTAAAAGTAAATTAATAAAAAATTAATGTTTTAATTAGGTGAAACGGTGCATTTTGAATGACTATTATGTAGTTTACCTATTTCGGAGCTAATCTGTTGGAGACGAAAAAGTGTTCATAATAGCTAAATATATCTATTACGAGCCATTTAACTACTCTGCTGGAGATGCTCTTAATCATATAAAAAAAAAAAAAAAAGATTTATTTTAAAAGTAAATTAATAAAAAAAATAATATTTTAATTAGGTGAAACAGTGCATTTTGAATGACTCTATTATGTAGTTTACCTATTTCGGAGCTAATATGTTGGAGACGAAAAAGTGTTCATAATAGCTAAATATATCTATTACGAGCCATTTAACTACTTTGCTGGAGATGCTCTTAATCATATTAAAAAAAAATAAAAAATAAAAAACCCTAAAAAAGCACGCTACATGTTTAAGGAACAAAATAAAATTTGAGAAAAACATTTTCTGTTTGTAAATTATTTATTCATTTTTGAAAGTTGCACTACTTGCACTCTGTTTGAAAGGGACACCCTTACAGATTATTGTAACCTAAAAATATGTGGCTGTCCTTAAAGATTCTTGTAACCTAAAAATATGTGGTCACTACTTGATCCTTGCAAGTATGTCTAATATATATTTTTTATTTCTTTTTCTTAGAAAATGTAAATATAAGAAGACAATCAAATTTAGTAAATTTAGAAATGAAATGATGGTAATGTAAAAAATACTCAATTAGAAAATATATATCACACTAAATAACAAAGAAAAATTGAAAATTGAAAATTGATTATAACAACCAAAAGAATTCAACAAAGGCTTGAACAAAATAACTAAATGAATGGAAATCGGAGTACAATAAGGAAATACTACAATAAAGATTTGGTTGAAGAGAGAGTGAGAAACTTTATGAAAAATAATGAGGAATTCAACACCCTCCACTTGAAGAGAACTCCTTAGGATGGGTTTGGTATGGATTATAAGCCATTGTAAAGGAATAGTTATTTCCTTATTTGGTTAGTTTTGTATTCTTGGGAGTAGCTATTCAAAGAAAATGACTATTCCCAATTCGGTTTGGCTTGTTTTCAACCCAAATTGCCAACCTTCTCCTTCCCTTGATGGCCATTCACTAAGTCATACGTATGTTGATGTTAAGGGTTATTGCTTAGTATGTTTTGTTTAATTACCACTTATCCCAAAGGTTAAGTTGATAAGAAGAGGTAAACTTAATCACTTAACGCCCCTCATGTATGGATTCAAACTCATTTTTAATAGGTAAGGCCAAACACATAGAATATTTAATTTAAATTTGGTGAATTAATGTAGTCAAGGACCTTTGACTCTGATACTATTGACTATCTTAAACAACAACCAGAACATTAGCCAAACTCTAAGATTTGAATGCTCATCCATTCTTCAATCTTGACTTCAAATTTGAACTTGATGATTTACCGTCATTTAATCTAGATTGGAATAGATTTTTGAAAATTTATCTTGTAACAGATTTATGAAACCATAGGATAATGATACGATGTAATTTAAATTAAAAATAAAAAATAAAAAATCAAACAAATTTTAGATACTAACAAATTTGATCTTTTAAGCTCTATTATCTTGATAGTAGAAACTAATTCATTCTTCAATCTGGATTGGAGCAGATTTTTGAAAACTTATCTTGTAACAAATTTACGAAACTTCAGGATAATGATACAATGTAATTAAAAAAAAAAATTTTAAAAAAAAAATTGAGATTCTAACAAATTTGATCTTCTACTAAATACTTTTTTTGTGTTTTGTTGTAAATGTATGCCAGTGTGTTGGTATTTTTTATAAGGAGAAACTACATTTTATCCCATGAAGTATCTGTGCATTTACATTTTGATGCTCGGCCAATGTTTAAAAATCGATGAAAGACCCCCATAATGTATTTGATGCTGGCAAAAAATACCATGCGTCCATCAAATTTGTTTATTTTGACAGAAACCAAGTCACGTTCGTGGCATGTAACATTTTTCAACCAAAAATTTTGAAAATACCCTCAAGGTAAAGTGTCAGTATAAATGACTCGGGTGGTAAAGTAGAAACATAAACACTGAAAAAAAAACGAAAAAAAAAAAGGCTAAACTAAACCTAAAACTTACACAAAAATAAAAATAAAAAGAATGTGGGGTTGGCCGAGCCATTTGGGATGGCTCGGCAAGCCCCCATTCGGTATGGTGTACCAAACGACTATATATGTGTCACATGGGAGTGGTCCGACCATCCCAATATACCCAAATGGGGGTGGCTGAAACCACCCCAAGTGGGTTTAGGCCCTCATTCGGCCGGTCTAATTTTATTTAGTTTATTTTTTATTTTTTGCTTTTTTATTATTATTATTATTTTTTTACTTTGTATATAAACTTCTTGATAACCAGACACTCATCCATTCTTCAATCTTGTTTAAATTTGAACTTGATGATTTTTCGCTATTTGATGCTTCTTGAATATCTTGTGCATCATTTGAAGATTTTTGAAAATTTATCGTCGATCAACAGATTTTTACCAAATATTTTCCATCTGGACTGTCTAGAACAACTTGTTTTTAAAAATACTAAACTCGGTCAATTTCCAAATCTTATATTTTAACAGATTTTTGAAACCATTAAGATAATGAAACGATATAATAATTATTTTTTTAAAAAAAAATTTAAAAAAATAATCTGACATGCTAACTAATTTGATCCTCTAATTAAGCTATATATGTATATATATAGCATAGCATCCAAGTCTATCGAATTTCATTATCATCCTTGCTTGCTCCTTCACTTAGAAATTTAGTTTTAAGCATTATGAAGAAATATTTAGTTGCAGCTATATTCTTCATTATTTGCTCGGTCTCATTCACATGTTTCTCACAAAACTTGCCCAGTGCTGATCATGCCGAGGAAGTTGATTCGCATGATCATGTTCTTCCAAAGCACGAGCTCAACTCACAAAATTTCTTTGGTTGGATCAATCAATGTATTTCAATCTTTGATAACACAATAATAAATTGTGTTAGCCGGGACTTTGTTTCTTTTGTGTCTCTTAAAGGGGAGAAAGTGCACATAAGCTCCGAATGTTGCGGGGTTGTTAAAGAATATTATGGCGATTGTGCTTCAAAATATTTATTTTTTAAACCTCAAATGCCTTTTATTAATTGGTTAATGGATAGTTGTGGTCACCAGCAACCTTCACCAACACCAAGTGCACCTCCACCTCCACCTCCGACTCAACCTTCACCAACACCAAGTGCACCTCCACCTCCACCTCCGACTCAACCTTCACCAACACCAAGTGCACCTCCACCTCCGACTCCGATTCCAACTCCACCATGTTCATCGACTCCAGCGAGTCCATCTCCACCAATTCCACCTGCTCCACTCGGGTCCCAATGGGATAGCGCACCCCCGAATTTTAAGCCGCCTGCTCCACTGAAGCTGCCTCAAGTTGTTGCTGATACTTTTGGCAATGGCTGTTGGTCCGGCTCCAAAAGTCGTTACAATTGTTGGGAAGTAAATAAGGCTCCGAGGAAGACTTGTTGTGAAATCACACGATATAAAGGCGTCACTTGTGGCAGTGGAAAGCCCTTCGACAAAGTCGATGAATTTTGTTGTTTGTTCAACGGAGACGAACAAGGCAAATGTTTTATGATTGTTCCAAGTTATGTAGGTTCTTTGGAATAATGGAATGTTTGTCGTTTAGGTTTGAGTGTTTTGATATTGTCGTTTAGGTTGAGTGTTTCTTTTATTGTTTAGGTCTGTTTTTCCAAGACTTGTAAGGCCATTGGCTTCTTCGTCTTTTTCTATTTTTATTATTTCAAGTGTTTGTTTTTTTTTTTTTTTTTTTTTTTTTGGTTGATTTTATTCTATTATAATCCGTCTAATAAAGCATTTATCTTTAACGTTGGTGGATGAGTGTCCATGTAAAATATGGATTCAGGTTAAAAGCTTTTGCGATTAGTCCATTTGATTTATTATTATCCTTTTTTTTTCTTCTGAATTTTCCATTGTTTTTATCTAGTCAAATTTCTTTCTATCATTGCTAGTTTCAAAAGTTATCCATTAAAGATAACAATTTTTTTAAAATAATAATAATAATAATAATAACAATTCATGGAATGATATCAAATCTCATGTAATTCTTTCTACCAAAAAAATGAAAACTTTTCATTATTTTAGAGAAGAAGGCTGCAAATTGAAAAAAATTGAAAAAAAAAAATGTTATGGGCACAAAATGTGTTCTTAGTTTTGTTGGTGCATATAACTTATCCTTCATATTTAAATTAGAAAACAAAGTATAGATATATTTACATTCATTTGTACGAATTTCCTTAGAACTGAAAATTTGTGTCCGTCATCTATAGGTGGTGTCTTTGAAGGAAGACTATCATTCCCTACCCAACTAGACTACTTCACACTAATAGACCCTACCACTCAACTCAATATCTTATAAGCTGAGATTTATTTGGTATATTCCGTATTTTTTAAAACGGTGAAGTTTTAATTTTGAATTTTTTTAATAAAATTATTAAAAAAAATAAATAAATAAGCTGAAGGAAATTTTTTTGACCCAGTTTAGAAGAAACTCTGTCTAATATAAAATTATTTAAAAAATTAGGTTAATTTTTTATAAAAAAAAAAAATTCAAGAGAGATTGGCAACAGACAACAATCTCTCCTCCCAGTATACAGAATACAACGGCATTGCTTTTTCTGCAGCTCATCTTCTCCTCCTTGCAATTCTGTCTCAAACCCCCTATGACAAACTGTATGTAATTTTTAGCAAGAATCTATATTTCAGTTCATGAACCAGTGTATTTCAGCAACAAAATTTTCTATGATCTTTGCTTTTGTTTTCTGAATATTTTGAGCTCTGTGTAAAAAAAATAGAACTATTTCTTTCTTGTAATGATCATACTAGCCATGCTTTGTTTCTTCACCTTCACTGCAGCATCAAACATGTTGAAATTGACTGCAGACTATATATGGTCTCTTTGCATGGTTGGGTGTTTTCCTAGCAAGTGCGGGACTCATTATGTTTTATAGGTGTAGCAGGCATGTTATTGGTAAAAAGTGAAAGACTTGGATCTATGTATACCGGCTGCATCAGGTTGAATTTTATATCGGTGGTCAATACTGGTTTCTTTTTTCCTTTTAGTTCCTAGCTCCATTCTTCGCTTTACACCTATAAATTCCTAATCTTGTTTATGCTTACTTTTAGAACTTGATGGCTCCCTCAATTTATTTTCTTTAAGTTATATCTTTTAGCCAATTGTGTTTTTTTGGGTCAATGAACATGGCAATCAGTTGTCTATTGTCTCACTTTTTTCTTCTTCTTATGATTGAAGGCCAAATTGCAAATTGAGTAAGACTTTGGGGGGTAAAGTGTATTTTTTCCATTACTTAATTATAACAATTAGATTGTAATTTTTAGTAACGATATGTCAAACTTAATTTGATCTCATAATTGACTTTACTAATAGTCTAGTAAATCTAACCGTTGGATTTACGTTAGAAGCATTCTATGGTGAAGATAAACCACTAGATCGAATGATCATGATAGTCAACTAAAAATATTTTTCCTTTTGCTGAAAATTCTTCTTTAATTTTAGGAAAATAGTTTACGGTTTTGAAAACCGTAAACCATTTTTCGAATTTGAGTATCTCATTCTAGAATCAACAGATCATGCCAAGACCCACCCAAGAACCTGCTGGGACTTGACCGGAACCCGCTTAGGATTTGACCAGGACCCGCTTGGGACCTGCCCTAGACTTCATCGGGCCTCATCCAGGACCAACTCGGGACCCCGCCTGGACCTGACTGGACACGCCCAAAAACCCGCCGGGACCTGGTTGGACTTTCCTGGGACTCGCTCGGGACCCGATTGGGACCTGACCGGAACTCGCTTGGGACTGAGTCAAGACCTGACCAAGGCTTGACCGAGACCCGACTAGACCCGCCCTAGTCAAGTCCCGGTCAAGTCCCAGGCAAGTTCAGATCAAGTCCTGTGCGAGTTCCGGGCAGGTCCAGTCGAGTCTCAGGCGAGTCCTTGGCAAGTCCAATCGAGTCCCTGGCAAGTCCCGATCAGGTCTCAGCAGGGTCTCGAGCCAGCTCCAGTCAAGTCCCAGCAAGTGCCCAAGCAAGTCCGGTCAGGTTCCGGTTAAGTCCCAGGCAGGTCCCGGGCGGGTCCCAATTAAGTCCCGAGCAAGTCCCGAGTAGGTCTCGGGTGAGTCCCGGGCGAATGCCGGGGGGTCCCAAGAAAGTCCTGGTCAAGTTCATGGCGGGTCCCATGCAGGTCCGATCGGGTCCTAGTCAGGTCCCGGTGGGGTCTCAAGCGAGTCCCGGTGATTGGTGAAGTCTCCGTCTGATCCAAGACGAGTCCTAGTCAAGTCCCGGACGGGTATTGTTATATTTTATTTTTAAAATTATTGTGTATTAGTATTTTTAAGTTGTGAATAAAAATTACATTTTATAGGTTAATATGATTAAATGGAAATATAAAAAATATTTGTAATTTTTTGTGCGCGCTAAACATCGGAAAATGTTTTCATTATAAAATATTTTCCTGTAAAATGACTTGCCTGAAAATATTTTATGCCGAAACAAACGGAAATAACTAAGAAAAATTGAAAATTGATTCTAACAACCAAAGAATTCAACAAAGGCTTGAACAAAATAACTAAACGAATGGAAATCGGAGTACAATAAGGAAATACTAGAACAGCTTGTTTTTAAAAATACTAAACTCGGTTAATTTCCAAATCTTATATTTGAACAGATAGATTTTTGAAAAAACCATAAGATAATGAAACGATATAATTAATTAATTTTTTTTGAAAATAATAAAAAAAAAAAAATCTGACATGCTAACTAATTTGATCTTCTAATTAGGCTATATATATATAGCATAGCATCCAAGTCTACCGAATTTGATTATCATCCTTGCTTGCTCCTTCACTTAGAAATTTAGTTTTAAGCACTATGAAGAAATATTTAGTTGCAGCAGCTATATTCTTCATTATTTGCTCGGTATCATTCACATGTGATGCAGAGGAAGTTGATTCACATGATCATATTCTTCCAAAGCACGAGCTCAACCCACAAAATTTCTTTGGTTGGATCAATCAATGTATTTCAATCTTTGATAACACAATAATAAATTGTGTTAGCCGGGACTTTGTTTCCTTTGTGTCTCTTAAAGGGGAGAAAGTACACATAAGCTCCAAATGTTGCGGCGTTGTAAAAGAATATTATGGCAATTGCGCTTCAAAATCTTTATTTTTTAAACCTCAAATGCCTTTTATTAATTGGTTAATGGATAGTTGTGGTCACCAGCAACCTTCACCAACACCAGGTGCACCTCCACCTCCACCTCCGACTCAACCTTCACCAACACCAAGTGCACCTCCACCTCCACCTCCGACTCAACCTTCACCAACACCAAGTGCACCTCCACCTCCAACTCTGACTCCAACTCCGATTCCAACTCCACCATGTTCATCGACTCCGGCGAGTCCATCTCTACCAATTTCAACCGTTCCAGCCGGGTACAACGGATTTGTTACCGCACCCCCGAATTATAAGCCGCCTGCTCCACTGAAGCTGCCTCAAGTTGTTGGTGATAGTTTTGGCAATGGCTGTTGGTCCGGCTCCAAAAGTTCTTTCCGCTGTTGGAAAGTAAATAATGCTACGACGAAGACTTGTTGTTCACTCAAACGATCTAAAGGCATCACCTGTGGTAGTGGAGAGCCCTATGACAAAGTCGAAGAATTTTGTTGTTTGCAGGAAAATGGACAACCCAAATGTTTTATGATTGTTCCAAGTTATGTGGGTTCTTAATTTGGAATAAAGGAATGTTTGTAGTTTAGGTTTGAGTGTTTTGATATTGTCGTTTAGGTTATGAGTGTTTCTTTTATTGTTTAATTAGGTTTGTTTTTCCAAGACTTGTAAGGCCATTGGCTTCTTCGTCTTTTTCTATATTTACTATTTCAAGTGTTTTTTTTTTTTTTTTTTTTGGTTGAGTTTATGCTATTATAATCCGTCTAATAAAGCATTTATCTTTAACGTTGGTGGATGAGTGTCCGTGTAAAATATGGATTCACATTAAAAGCTTTTGCGATTAGTCCATTTGATTTGTTTTTATCCTGTTTTTTTTTTTTTTTTTTTTTTTTCTGAATTTCCCATTGTTTTTATCTAGTCAAATTTCTTTCTATCATTGCTAGTTTCAAAAGTTATCCATTAAAGATAACAATTTGTTTTTTTTTAAAAAAAAAAAAATTAATTAATTCATGGAATGATATCCAATCTCATGTAATTCTTTCTACCAAAAAAAAAAAAAGAAAAAGTTTCACTATTTTAGAGAAGAAGACTGCAAATTGAAAAAATTTGAAAAAAAAAAAAAAAAAATTGTTATAGGCACAAAGTGTGTTCTTAGTTTTGTTATAGGCACAAAGGCACAAAGTGTGGTCTCTTTGCATGGTTGGGTGTTTTCCTAGCAAGTGGGGGACTCATTATGTTTTATAGGTGTATCAGGTATGTTATTGGTAGAAAGTGAAAGACTTGGATCTACACTGCATCAGGTTGAATTTTATACTGGTGGTCAATACTGGTTTCTTTTTTCCTTTTAGTTCCTAGCTCCATTCTTCACTTGACACCTATAAGTTCCTAATCTCATTTATGCTTACTTTTACAACTTGATGGCTCTCTCAATTTATTTTCTTTAAGTTATATATATCTTTTAGCGAATTGTGTTTCTTTGGGTCAATGAACATGGCATTCAGTTGTCCATTGTCTCACTTTTTTCTTCTTCTTATGATTGGTATCATCTCTGTGATGGCAGCTGTCCAACACCATGCTCAATGTTTCTTTTCAGCATTTACTATAAAATGTTTCTGAACTTTTCAGTAATAATTACTGAAATTTCATGTCTTCATGTAATGAAAATTGACCATGTACCAAAATGCTTCTGCAGATATGCATATAAGTCACGGTGATGTGCTGATAGAATGTATTTTTCCCAAGATGAAAACTGCAAATACAAACAGAATGTTTCCTATTATCAGTAAATTGCTCTTACACTTGGTGAACTTTGAACCAATATGACCTCCTCGGCCCTCCACCTTATTCTTTCAAATGAAAAGGTATCAATTTGAGGTAGAGCTATGTCATTGGCTAAAATGAAATTGTTACCTTTTAAATTAAGAACCGTCCCCAAAACTCTCCAATGAAGGAGAAGCCACCAATCATAGAGAAAGGAAAAAAAAAAAAAAAAAATCTAAAATCTTCAGTCAGTCATCTACAAAACTGTACCGAGCGTGCTCCTGTGTGCTTAACAAAGTGTTTTTAGTAGCCTAACCCAGTCCCAACAGTTGTTCATTCAACAGACTCAAATCCCTTTGAGCACATTGCTTGCTATCCTCCATCACTTGAAACCATTCATTAAAAACTGAATTGAATGAATCATTACCCTCAACAATGTTCTTCTCCCACCAACTCCTCCTCACAAGGAGGGCCTTGCGGATGTAGCACGCCGACACAACATACGTATATTGCGCGAAACTTAAGAATATCAAGAGCATGAGCGATGGAAATTAGCCACAGACAAGGTTTCCATCCATCCAGCAATAGAAAATATAAGATTAAATGGTAAGCTGAAAATATTTTAGTTACCTGCAACTAACCCATGATAACATCTGCCGTGCTGGGGGTGGCTCTCAAGCACCCCATTTTACTAGGGGTGGCTATGGCCGGCCAGGGGTGGCTCGACCACCCCATGGCCTTTGGGAGTGGTTCGGCCACCCCAACAACTAAAAAAAAAAATTGTTTTGCCCTTGGGGGTGGCCAGACCACCCTCGTTGGGCCTGGGGCTGGTGGCTTGAGCCGGTCTGGGGTGTTCCGGCCACCCCCTATGGCCAAGTTAGGATTGCTAGCCACCATTTATTTTTATTTTTTTAAGGAAAAAATATAAAAAAAGCCCCCCAAACTATCAGTCATTTGCAATTAATATAGCATCCCAATGTTCAAAAGATACTAAAGTAGCCCCCAAACTACCAAATTATATAAAAGGTTATTTTTTTTATATTCCTATAATATCCCTATTATTTTAACAAATAAAATAATAAAATAATTGTAAAAAAAAAAAAAAAAAACAAACAAACAAACATGTTTTAAAAATATAAGAAAACCAATGGGTGAATAAAAACAAAAAAAAAAATGTTTTTTGGAATAAATAATAAATAATTAGTCACTATAATTGGCCTAAATTACAAATTATTTCATCTTGTATTAAAATAAAATCAAAGGTACGACAATTTTTAAAAAATACAAGAAAATCAATGGGTGAATAAAAACAAAAAGTTTTTCGAATAAATAATAAATAATTAAAATCAAAAGTACATAATTTAACGTCTAATAGTTCGGGGGGTCTTGTGTCACTTTTAAAAGTTTGAAGTTAAAATTGCCAACCTATGGATAGTTTAGGGGAATAGTAGCCTCTATATCAGTGTTTGAGCCCGTGGACTACGCCTTTGCATTTTGGAACCGAATTAAGCCAATACTAGAACTAACACCAGAAAACAAATCCACTTACCATTTGCTGTAGGATTTGTGGAAATATTGCAAAGAGGTTGGTAGATATTAAGGACAACCAATATGAGACCAGAAAGGCAATTTCACAACCTCTGAGATGTGGCATTGAGCTTGTTATTGAAGGAAACTGCATCAATGTTCAACCTTTCCACACACTCGTTGCTACCCAAACCAAATAGTCATGGCCACTGACAGGCATCCCACTGGGGGCAGTGTTGTCACTCCAATTCTCCTTGCTCCCAATGCAGATAGCCTCTGACACACCAAAAAAGAAAAATTGTTTATCAATGAATGCATAGGAATTTGTTTTTTTTCTTATTTCTTACAAATAATATACATAAAAGCCAATTTATTAGTGGTAATAGGTCATCATCGAAATGTTATGATATGACATAAACATAAAAGTAGAAACTTAATTGAGTGTTTGCTAACATTTTTTATTTTAAAAAAATAAATAAAAAAGAGAAGGAAAAAGTTTAATCAAACAAAATTATACTTGCGCTAGGTTGGACGTATGTGCATGTGTACACAAACTCTTACTCATTTTTGGGTAAAATATTTCTAGCATATTGAATTACTATCTTTCTCTCTTTTCTTTTCTTTTATTTTCTTGTGTTTCTTGGCCTATTTGTGGCTGATGGGCAGTAACTTATTCAGTTATTTGGGGACTCTGGCTTTGATGCCGGTAACAACAACGCCAGAGTCCCCAAATTAGAACATTGCTGCACATCAGCCACAAATAACCCAAGAAACACAAGAAAGGAAGCCAAGAAAGATCTTGAAAACCCCATTATAATTATAATATATATAATCTTGCAGCAGCAGTAGTGTGTTAGAGAGGTAGGAATTTAAGGAGGGCTGTAATAATTAACTAGTTGGAGATCAACCTTTAAACCTTTGATCTTGGGTTCTTCAAACATACACTAATCACCAAGCAAACAAAGATGGTCAGTTGAGAATTAAGTCACTCTTCCAAGAAACATGACCCATTTTTTAGAAAAGCCTATTGGACAATATATTAAAGTGATATTGTTTACTTACATTTTATATGAGAATTAAGTCACTCTTCCAAGAAACATGATCGATTTTCTACAAAATCCTATTAGACAATATATTAAAGTGATATTGTACATTACTTACATTTTATATGATTAATTGAAATTAGGTTTGATAACTATCTCAATTCTCCTATAAATATAAGTCTTTTGTATTGTAAAATTATTAATTAAATAAGAGTATAATGTAGCTTTTAAAATGTTAATATGTAAGCGTAAGTTATAGACGGGATCACGTAAAATCTTTATGTTTATTTTATTTTATTTTGCTATTGTTTTATATTTTCATTTGATTATATTTTCTTTCAAATCGTTCATGTTTCAACATTACAAAAGGGTGGCTTCAACCGGTCTATGGTGGTCCGGTCACCTCCTATGGCCGAGATGGGGTTGCCAACCACCCTTTTTTTTTTATTATTATTTTATTATTTTATTATTTATTTTTTTAATCTTAAATAATATTTTATTATTATTTTTTGCTAGTGGGACAGGTATTCCATTTGTGGTTCAAAAATCCTACCAATGAACTAGATATTCTCTAGTCCATTTTGGAGTGGAAGAGATCCTATTCCAAAGTAGTTAGGAGGAAATTTCTGTCATTTTTTAAAAAATATTTTTAAGACTCGATTATTGTCATTCTACTAACTTAGGTACCTAAACATTAATTTTTTAGAAACCCAAAGATATTGAATGACACTTGTCACCTATTGAAATAGGTTGAAGGAAATTTCATTCAAATTAGTTTTGAAGAAATTTCTATCCTTTAAAATTTAGGTTCATCAATATGATATGGCTTTCTCATAATTGTAGCAAAAATTGTTATAGAAAATTGTAAGAGATCTCAATCAAATATAGATGAGTTAAAAAATAAAAAATAAAAAATAAAACACATTTCTCAATAGCATATATCACGTTGGTAATAATTTTCTTAAAAATAAGGAGAAAATTCACTTTAGACCTCTAAATTACTGCGCGTTTTGAGAAAACTACACAAATTTTAAAAACTCTCAATTTAACCCCATGAACTTTCAATTTGATTCAATTGACCCACTTCATCAGATTCAACTATTAACTCCTAACGAAAGTCTCTAAAAAGACCAAATTACCCTTCAATTTTTGTTTTAAAAAATAAGAAGGAAAAAATGGGTCCCAAGGTGACCAAACCGTAGGTCACCTTACTACAAGCATTTGGCTCATTAGCGTCCAGATTATTAGCAGCGACTACTAAAAGTTGCAGCTAATGGTAGTATATAATCTTAGACGCTAAAGAAAAAAATTAACATTAGCGTCAACTTTTGTGTCGACGCTAATAAGTCGCCGCTAGTCCTTCATAGGTTGGGTTGTAAAACTAGAAACTATTAGAGCATTCCCCGCAGATTCCTTATAAGAGAGTCTGTTCCCTATGTGTAGGAAATATGTCTAAAAAATGGCAAAAAATTTCCCACAGTAGACTCCATAAATGAGCCTCAACCATGAGGATCGCTATAGTGGAACCCAAAGTAAAGGGTTCTACTATTGCAATCTTTATGATTATTAAAATAAAAAAAAATAAAAAACGTTTCTCTCTCTTCTCTACTCTCTCCTCTCTCCTCCCATATATATATATAGGGAATGATTAATGGAAGTTATTAGGGTATATTTTGATATAGGAAAGCAAAAAGTAGTTTGAATCCTTAAATGTAGAAAAAATGACGAAAAAACTGTTAGGAATGCTCTCAAAGACTCAATTGTCGCCACTGATAATGCGCTTGTTGCTATTGACCATTATTAGCAACGACTTGTGAATGTCGCCGCTATTGACCCCTTATTAGTGGCGACACAAATGGGTTGCCTTAATATAAAAATAAAAATTAAAAAGACATCTTAATGACATATTATGAGATGTTGCTTTTTGGGGCGACATTATTGACCTTACATATATAATAGAGAAAAATTATTTCTTTTATATTAATTATTAGTTAAGTTATTTATTTTTCTATTTTCTATTCTTATTTTGTATATATATATATTTATTTATTTATTTATTTTTCACAATGTCCATAGACGGTAGACCTCAAGAACATTTTGGGTTTTGGTGCTTGTTTGAAACTTTTCCCACTAAAATTTTAAGTAACTCATTTTATACTAATTTTAAACCTAAATGTATCTCTTCTCTGTCGGTTCTCCAAAGCCGAAACAAACAAAGCGACACCTCCCTCCGTCCCTCCCTCCCTCCCACCCATTGTTTCTGTGGGTACTTGTGAGTTCTCTCTCAATTGTCTGATTATAATTTCATAGGAGATTTCCTTCATGATTTTATTGAATCACAAATCATAAAATGTGATTGATTTGTATTTTTCTGAAATTTATTTATCAGTTTCGTCCATTTCGGTTATAATCCAGGTTTTTGTTTCTGTTAAATTTTTTACGCAAATCACAGAAAGCATCGCCAAAGAACAAATTAATCGCATTAAATTTATTCATCTGGAATCTGGTAATTCCAATTCCATTATTTTGGAGCTTGCCTTTCGAAGCTTTGTTCTCATGAATGCCGTCTGTATCTCTAAATAAGGTATTTTGGGCTCCTCGTCGTCGGTTTTCATGTTTTTTGGGTGTAATATTGCATTAGATGGCTATATCCATTTTGCCTTTAAAAGTAAAACAACCATTGCATATTTTTTTTATGCTTAATGATCATTAATGCACTTAATGGGGGCAAGAAATTGATCCCAAGCAATTTGGAATAGGATCCTCTCCAGTCTATTTTGGACTAGAGAATATCCAGTTCATGATTAAGATTTCTTTTTAGAAATCTTAAAGCCACAAATAGGACACTTGTCCACTAACTACAAATAATAATAAAATATTATTTTAAATTTAAATAAAAATAACAATAATAATAATAAAATATTAAAGGGTGGCTGGTCACCCCATTGGGGGTGGCTTCGGCCAAATCTAAAAAATAATAAATAAAAAAATTGTTTGGCCCTTGGGGGTGGTCCGACCACCTCCAAGGGCCATGAGGGTGGTCCAGCCACCCTCAAGGGCCATGGGGTGGCTTTGGCCACCCCGTCTCTGGTGGCCACCACCCTTATATTATTATTTTTAGGTAGTGGACAAGTGTTCTATTTGTGGCTTTAGGATTTTTAAGAAAAAATCCTAGCCATGAACTAGATATTTTCAAAGCAATTTGACTACTACAACTTATTTTTGTCATAAATCTATTACTTTTCGTCTAGTTTGAAAATTTTCTATTTTGCTTCTTATGAGGAAGAACATACATTTCAAAATTAAGACGAAAAGATTTTAAAAAAAAGAAATAAAAATAAAAATCCTTGATCCTTTCAACAAAAGTCAGTAAATAATTTAAACATATTGATTTTTAGTGTCTTAAAAAGTAAGTGATGTATAGCATTTTACAATTAAAAGGAGATTAGTGTCCAATTCAAAGTAACCAAAAATGTATAATTTTATAAAAACTCAATAAATTTTTTTTATTAGAAAAAAAAAACATAACATGACTGGTGTCTCTCTTGTTTTAGGGTCAGACTTGACATTCATTCGTACTCTGGTTTTGATCGTTTGCTTGTTTCTTTGCAACTTTCAAACGACATCGTTTAGTCTCCATATTTTCCTTTCTAAAATCGAAACACATTGTTCCATATGTTGGCAATCTAGCTCTTCGGGTTGAGGTGAGAGGTGAGAAATTGAGAGAGAGAGAGAGAGAGAGAGAGAGAGATGGACTACAGCCTAGCAACATTGAAGCTGCTATGCGCTCAACTAAAGGACGCGACGAAAACGGCGTCATAGAACACCATGACTCTCGGCGGCATCCTCTTCTAATGCGCCTGGTTACAGATTCTCTGTCTCTCTCTCTCTTGTTTTCCCAAAACACCCTTCCCCTTTTCCCTCCCATTTGATTATGCAATTCTCTATTCTCAATCAATTTCTGTATCTCCGGGCATTCTGGTCTCAAGACAACATAGAAGCGCTGTTGCTTCTAGACAACGGCACCGGCATCATCAAGCTCTCCCTCTCCTCCGCCGACTTTCGTCTACATATTATAGCATTTCCAAGAAATAGATGCAAAATTTGATCGTTTTTCTCACCCTCTCTATGTTTCTTTGTACTATAGGGATGTATGTGATGGTTATTGGATGATACAGTGCAGGTCCAGTTGAGCCCCCAGTGATCAAGGTACAAAGTTGTTTGCTCATTGTTGGATGAAAACAATTGTAGAATAGTGAAAGCAAAATTTTGAACATAATTTTCTCATTGCAAATATTTTGGGGCATTGTATATTTGATATCAGGCTCACAAGAATGTTGATCTTTCAACGATCCTAGATCGAGAGGCGATGTGGTATCTTGAAGTTATGGAGGCATACAAACTATTCTACAGCCCCCTAATTGAAGAACTTGTGTAATTTTGTCAGACCATCTCTCAGTGAGAGCAAGACTTTCAGCAAGGATTGATGCTTTTTGGTCAATCACTATGAAGTCGTCATAAATGAGGATTGTGAAACATTTGGGATATTTCACTTCATTTTTAATTTGACATGTAGAATTCTCTTAATACTCAAAGGCCAAAGCTTTATAAGTTTTCAAGAGTTCTAATACAAATTTAGGTAGAGTTTACACTTAAACCAGCTTATAAGAGAAGAGTATCGAAAAATTTATATATACATAATTAAGATTAAATTTAACCCATGTGGAACACTAGGATCGGGATCGCTCCCTCCATGACTTAACCACAAAGTCGTAATCTCTTCGATCCCATGTTATCAAATGATACAAACTTCTAGGTAAAATTTTACCTTTAAAAATCAGCTTACAAGAGAAAGATGTTCAATAGCATACACGCATAATTAAGATTAAACTTACTACATGTGAAATACTAGTATCGTAACAAGTTCAAAAGCCAGATAAAGGGATTGCAGAAAAAAGTCTCTTTATTTCATACGTTTAGTAATCCCCCATTCCGCCTTTCTAAATTTATAGTCTCTATTACAATGAAACAGCAAACATGACAAACTTAATTCTCACTCATTTCCATTTTACAATTTTCTGATGTTCTGTGGTCCGGCAACAAGAAAGTGTCAAAAGTGCCGAGTCGATTCAAGGTACAATAAAAGCTCAAAATGATATATGCTTTTCAAGCATTCCATCCCCACAACCTAGTGTATTGCATTAAGCAGCCCAATGTTTTGGATAATATGCATCTGGTCGCTTAAAAGATCCACATGACTTCTACCTGCAAACTAACAGTGTAAAAGTGAGGCTGGGGGCATGGCCAATCATCATTTTCATGTACGAGGCACAAATTCAATCTCTTGCAATCATGTCCTGACATCTAAATTTCAATGCTCCTAGCAGGATCCAGAAAAAAATGTATTCCTCCTTGCAATATTCTTTACAGGAATTTTCTCTGCTATGATTGCACGGGGCTATACATCTAAAAAGTAGGACATGGCAATGCGAAAAAATTCATTCCTTGAAGGACTATGCAACATTAAATCTGTAATCAAGGGCTAGCACTCATGAATGATGTATTCATAAAATATGTATAAAAATAAGTTTAATTGATGTCATATTGACAAATGAAATGGGCAGAGGCAAGTAGCAATGTGTTGGTATCCAGTCATGCCAATAGACGTATCAGAAAACACAGCAGCAAGAACATGACCAGGGCTGTAAACTTGCAGAGCTGTTTTCAGATTAGTTTCTGGGATTTTACAGCAAGCAGGCCTCAAGGCAATGAGATATACAGCCTAAAGTTTAAGCCCTAATTGGTTGGAATCAAAAGAGATAGGATGAATCAACAAATATTCTAATTCAAAGGGTTTTGTTTGACAATTTTTAAGACGGTGCTTTTTGTTTTTAAGTTAAGATGTGATGAAAAGTAAAAGTACTTTTGAGTGTTTTGTATTTTGAGTCGATTGTTATTATTATTATTATTACTATTATTATTATTATTATTATTATTTGGCTAAAAAGCAAAAAATTACCCTAAAAATCGTTGCCAAACGAAACTTTTTTATTGCATTGAGAACTGCGAGTTCTATGTTTAACTAACTCTATAAGCCAAAAATCAATAAACCACATAGTTGCTTGGGCACCAAGTCCCTCTCGTTCTACTTAACCCTAACAGACTTAAGATCCTTTTTTATTGATAAAAAATGACATATTTTTAAGAAAAGCACACTCAACTTAGTCAATTACAAGAAAATAAAACAGTAGAAGTAAAATCCAATAAGCTGATCAAAATGTAGAATAAAGAAAAGTCCTAAAATAATCCCAAGTAAATTTTGATAAAAACATAAAAGAAGCTTTAATTTGAAACTAGCTCTAGCAAATCAGCCCATTGATCTCTCCCCTTCCTCCCTTTTTAAGTTTCTTTTCCATTTTAATTGCATGATCAAACGACATAGCATTACTCAAAACTAGGGGATCCATCAGATAGAAAATGAGCTTCATGTGTTTATTGGATTTTCCACTTCACATTAAAATTACATAAAGCTGACATGTAATAATCAAACAAGATAATTATTCAAGTAAAAAATTTGTTAAAGCTCTACGATTGGCGGAAAAAAAAAAATCGGTATTCAAAGAAATACAAGCTGTTGTTTCACTTGAAGCATTGCAACAAATAAGATCATCAAGTAGAAAGAGAGAAAACCAGCTTACTCAAAATATTTACGACAGCAATCAACCAATCTATTCACATTGACATTATCTTCGTTAAGCTCACTTGCCATGTTAGTCACCTCAGTAGAGTCGTTTGAAGCAGTCCATTGGGTTAAAATACAGATCATCCTTCTAAGCTGTCACAAAGGTTAAGGGAAACATAATATTGAAAGACAAGGCAATTTCAGTAAGTATAAGCCAAGGCAGTTGATAGAAGAAACCATATGAGCCTAACCAAGGTACTGAAAGTTCCTAGATCCAAATATGTCATTGTCCCTGCAAGGATACGGCTGTACTTATAGCATTTGATTTTGTGCAATAAGTGGTCAAGCCCTCCTTATGCCCTTTGCTGGAGTCATCTAGTTGGTTGTCGAGAAGATCATCTTCAATCAGATCAGATTTGCTTACAAGAACTGAAACATACTGAGAGAGACTTGATTGACTCATCTCATTTTCCTGAACATGAAATAGCAACCTTGCAATGATGCTCCAGAGTGCACTCCGGGCTTCTAGATCATCCGAAGCAAAAGGAAATATTTCAAGCAGCCCCCGTAAGAAAGGTAAATCTGGATGGATCTAAAAAGTCGCTTTTAATTCTAATAGAAGATAGAAAAACAAAAAAATAAAAAAGTATGCAAAGATGATGGCATTCGGAAAAAATTTGCAGATAAGAACCATCAATAATTTACCCTGTGAGATCTTTGAAGCTAAATCAGATACATCAGAAATAATATTTGCGATCAATACTGCAGCAGTAACACAAGAGCTGGCAACCTGCAGAAGAGATATCAATCAACTTGAAGAGAGCATTACAAAATATTCATAGGTTCTACTGATGCACAGTTTTCTTATGACGAGGATCTTCCGTTTTTTTTGTTTTTTTTGCTAGAGGCTAATAGTTAGTCACTTCAATTTATACAATACTTACAGTATCCAATAAATTTCTTTAGTAGTAAGAGCAGACAACTCCAAAGTTCAAAAGATATAGAATAGTCAAGAATCAAACATTCAGCAAACTACCAACTATCAAAACAGTATCTGGAAAGGGTGAAATTAAACAGCACTACCAAAAATTACACTTATCCTATATCTATATATAATATGCCAGTATTTTACGATTTTCAGCAAGCTAAAATGTACCTCAACTTTGTCAGGGAGTTTGACTATGTCACAAGCCAGTCTAAAAAGTTCCTTATTTGAACAGATTTCTTGAGAATAACCATCTATAGCAGAAAGAGCTTCAATCGCGCAAAGGACTACATCAAGAATTGGGTACCTAAAATTGTATGAAAATGAAGAACAAATGCAGGAAAGAAATTACTATCCAAAAATACAAACATTATAATATTTGCAACTAGTCATCAGTGTGTTTGGGACGAGGGGACTCAATATGCCCAGGTACTACTCAGGTGCTTAAAAATCTTCAAACACCTCATTAGCCAAAAGAAAAAGAAAAAAGAAAGAAAAAAATCACTGTACTTTATCTCAGTAAAAGCATCAGGAGGCAATATAAACCCCGTATGGCCATAAATTGCAAAGTTGAGTAATTAACAATTTTCATGGGTTATAAAAATTGTGTAAGATAGATTAGTAACTCCTTCAAAAAAGCTAAATTATCTTTGTAAATAATCATAAAACCATATATTATACAAAGACTAAAGCATTAAATATCCGATGTCCACCTACTAGCCACTATAAGAGACTTTTACCCTTTTAATTGGATTTTTAAACAAAAATTGCTAAACAAGTACATTTGAAAATTCAGAAATTCAAAACAATAACACATCATATATACTGTGCTTGAGTTACCGAATATAGGTTATGTAACATAGTTTTAGACCATTGATTGTTGGGCACGTGCCAGAAATTCCATGGCCAGCCAACCTTTCAAACATGGGCCCCAGTGGTGCATATTGACTAGTCCAGCCCCCATGGCACATTCAAATTATTCACAACAATGGCCAACTCAGCCAGATCACTTGACTCTCTTTATAGAAATGAAAATAGCAAATTGAACAAAGACACCAAATCTTACTAACAGCAGTTCATATAGGAGCCATTATTTAGTCATGGATCTATAGGTCCCTAGTTATATTCCTTAACAGCAATGAAACACAGAAACAGTAAACAATGGCAAGGAAAACTAGCAAGATACGGTTTGCTTGCTTAGACTCATAAGTTACAGGCAGAGAGCTACACTTAAATCATGTGGACTAAATGTATTGCTGGTATTTGGTGAATAAGATTCATGTAGGACATGACTATTATTTTGTTCTACTAGACTATAAGGTGCTTAATTGCTAAAAGATAGCAAATTACAATAGTAGCAATACTTAAAAGAAATTGCAAATACAATGAGATAATTGCTTGACTAAACCATTGCAAGCTACAAATATATCAGTTGTCATTAAAAAAAAAAAAAAAAAATTGAACCTTGATCTACCAAATGTACATTGTCACCCATTTGAATACAGGGTGAAGCTGTACCTTTCAGGTATTCTTTCACTCATTAATTTGCTCATCTCAAAAGTCAAGAGATTAATCAATAAACATGGTAATCCCAACTTCATCAAAGGAGGAAGAAGAACATGCACAACATTTGGCTGACTTTCAATGACGGCTAACAATAGTCCAACACTCTGTTCAAAAAAGAAAACCTCTTCAGCCAGTGAAAATTAATTTAAAAATCCAGTTGAATTTTTTTTTTTTTAAGAAGGAAAATTTATTAGAAGCGCAAGGGGGCTCAACTCAAAATACACATGAAGTATACAAGAAAAATGCCCAGCAAGATCAGGAATAGGGGGAAAGAGAACAAATATCTACAAACTTAGAGAGGCCTCAAAAAAAAGCATTAACAGATATCTACTCAGTGAGAGGTTTAAGGAAACAAAGCTGTATGATAAACTTCACTTTGTTTAAGGAAACAAAGTGAAGTTTCCCCTAAATTTTTTAACAATATAGGAACGTATGATAAACGCTGACTGTTTGTATACTCGTATATGCAATTTATTCAGCAATAACCAAAAATAATCACAAAACCACAACCAAACACCATTATCCCATTTATTCATGTAAAAAAGCTCTAAATACTTGTGTTCAGTTTAAATGAAACAAAAACTGGTGAACAGGGGAAAAATTAAAGAGTAAATAAAAATAGTACACAACATTTCAAGCCAAGAACTCTACAAGTGAAGTGAAACATCAATTATGTAACTTTTCCCAGTTATATAAAAAATGCTTTTAACATTTAAAAAAAGGTAAAAGTTAACCATTTAAAAAATATTATATTTGGGATTTTCCAACATTCTTAAAGTTTCTTTGATTGTGATAGAAGCTTAGTTGAGATGAGCTGTGTTCAGTATCAAAGTTTCTTTTGTCAAGAATCCACTTAACCAGCCAACCCTCCTACCAAGTTGCTGATTCAAACCTACATTATATAACCTCTGTTAACAAAAGAAAAATACTATAACATCTGATTAAAAAGACAAATAATTCAAATGACAATTATAACCAAAATCTTCCTACAACTATAGTGTTTCTTCCTTCCATTATTTATTCAACCACTCAGCCCTCTTAGGAAGTATCAAGCTTGACCTCCTACAATGAATATGTGGAGAGAATCTTTAAACTCATAGTCGGTGATACCCTTATTGGTGCAATCACTTGGATTTTTGCTTTCTCTGACACTGCTGTTTGAAATATACTTCCTAAGAAATACCACCACAAGCACCCAAAAATAAGAGCTGATCGGGAAAATATAAGGCATTTCCTTGGTTGAAAAATTTTCAACATAGGCACCCTCACACACATTTACCAGAATGTCTCAAAGAAAATAAACCATAGACAATATTTTCTACCTTTTCAATAAGCTGTAGATTTAAGGTATTTTCCACAATCCATAAAATCTGGCATAGAATATGTTCAGACTGCAATGCTTCAGCCCATGTAATACATTCACCACTTTGAAAACCCAAAGTTAACAACCTGTATCAGGAAATATATAGATATAAGAAAAGCATACAGCATCTGTTTGAGTCTGTCTCAAAACCACTAATGTTAGCGACACAAAACTATAAATGACACGACTAATGCAACATGCAAGAAGAGACTCGGACACTGCCGCTTTGCTATTACAAAATTATTAGTATTCTACTTTAATAGATAAAAGGAAATGTGTATTCTTTCAAAAAGAGGGAAAAAAGTGAGAACTATCATTTCACTATCTATGGTTATTGTTCGCAAATGGACAGAAAGCAGAAACAAAGGTTGATTTGAAAGTTTCTTGCCAGAAGAAACAAGGAATGCCAAGAAAAAGAAAATTAAGAGCACAATAATCCAGGATAGGCACAATGAGACTTTATGCATGTAGGCTACAAGTTACTACTTAATAGGTTATAAAGAATGAAACACTGGCAGCAAGTATAATAATAAAACCAAAATCTGAAAAGTTTTCTCGAATGATTGACAATAGGAATTACGAGTGCAAGAGTATGTATTACCGACAAGCTTCACATAGACATTGAGCGTCGTCTAGAAATAATTGTTCCACAATTATCTCAACCAATCCATTTGTAGAGACAATATGTTTCAACGGAACTTCATGGCAGGCAAGGTTTCCAATAATTCCGAGGCTAATCTCCTGGAGCAAGAAAATCAATCAGATCCATAGTAAACAAGTCTCTAAAACCTCCAGGTTAAAAACTTTTCCATTTACAGAAAACAAGTTAAGTGAGAAGGAATGAACATAAGTTCATCAGGCAAAAAGAATTCTGCAACAAAGTTGAAATGTGGCTCACCTTAACACGCACAGATTGGGAAACTAAAAGGTTTGCTAAAAGTACTTCAACTTCGAGGTTTTGTACCTGCACAAATATCTTACTTAGATTGCAGTACGACAGATTTCATAATCAGATCTCTAGCAATAATAACAAGACAAATCATAGTTCAAAACCTAGTTCAAGGAAAATTAATAATTTTTGGGGTGCTTGCAAAAGAGAAGGGTGGTTAGAGGTGGAAACCTAAAACAATATGATTAATCACGTCTTCTAATAAAGTGGCAATGACCGCTATCTTCATCTCATGATCACAAGCATACTCAAGACTTTAGAGGGGATATGAGGATTGGTGCTAGATTGTACTTCCAACTGGATAGTTCTTTAATCGACTTTTTATTTGAGTTACAATAGCCTCATTATATCCAAAATCCAGAATTAAGGTTGATATGAGTTGACATGCAATCAGAATAAAAAATAAAAAAAATAAAAAGGCAGAAAGCAGCATCAAGATTAATTGTCAATTGAAGGGAAAACTTGATTACCATGAGCTCTGCATTAGTTTTACTTGCAGAAAGATCCCATAAAATGCAACCATACTCTTCTCAAGCCTCTTCTCCTGATGATATACTAGGCTGATCAGATCTACGACATGACTCTTCATCGTCTCCTTCTTGTCGAGCATGTTGATCATAATCCCCAACAATCTTCATGCTCTCAGAATTATTATTTGAAAAGTTCAGAACTTCATCTCCACAGAGAGAAGCTGAACATTCTTCCACATGACCAGTATTTTGTACTTGATTCATGTCAACACGTGCATCAACGCCAAGAGAATCATGGTTATTACTTGCATCAGTTGGTAGAAGTTTCCATATCAGAGAGATTAAATAACTAGGATCAACTGTAGTTGAGATGTCAAACAACTGCACAACAGAAAGAAAAAAAAAAAAAAATCATGGTTAGAAATTGTTGACCAGGTATACGTTATGTTAATGCTCTTAAAATGTATTTATACATTACATACACGTACGTATTTACGCATATATGGGCCGTGGCCGGTGTGGACATGTATTATCAACGCTCTATCATTTGCTTTATAATCAGAGTACGGAAGAAAACTATGGCTATTACCACAATCAAGAGTTCCCAATTTCAGATTTCAGCCAAGTTTAGTGCATATGGGCATTAATCACAATGTACTTCACATGTATTGTGCCAAAAGTCAGCCAAATCATATTTGAATAAGACCCAGCATATATCTGAGCTGCAAATGGATTTGACAATGAATATATTTGACAAACAACTAGTACCCACATCATCGAATGCCCTATTTAACCTGTTTATAAATCAATTAGACCTCAAATACAACCAAAAAGAAAGGGTCAAGAACATTGTGAGATTTTCCAAGAATTGGCAAAATTTTCGCTGAACCATCAAACAGAATCGTCACTATCAAATAGCGTGACAAATGAACCACTAAAACCCTATTTACATATACTTAAGCTCCTAAGAGAGAGGGAAGAGAAAAGATAAGAGCTAAACGGAAAAAAGGAACAAAAAAGAAACCAAGTGAAATCAGAGCTATTGATTGCTACCTCATCAGGCGGAGCAGAAGGGTGATGTGCCGTTGCATCAAGTTTTATTTCCCCTTCTTCTTCTTCTTCTTCTTCTTCTACAAGGTCTGGTTCTAAGTCGAGCGCCATAGCCCTTAACTGTGCGGAATACCCACCAGATTAGCGGAGTTCTGCCTCTGCTTTCTCAAATTTCCCGGCTTTCACTGCTTCATAGAGCTTTACATATGTAGTACATTTAGAAATGAGGAAAAAACAAAAAACAAAACAAAACAAAGGCAAAAATATAAAAAAGTTCCTCAAACGACCAGCCGTTTTCGATTTAGCCTCCTGATATTCCAAAAGTCATAAAGTACCCTCCTAAACTACCAAACTTTCGCATTTTCGCCACTCCATTAGTCAAAACCGTCAGTCTAGACGGAAACTACAAAACGACGTCGTTTGATTACGGGTAAGTTACAAAAATGCCCTTCTATGTATTTTTTTTCTTTCTTTTAAGGAGGAGCAAAACGAAAAGGGTTCACTTACCCTAAGTAAAACGGCGTCATTTTGCTTAGGTTAATTAAACCCTTTTCCCCAATCTCAATCAATCCCACGCAGCACAGCTCCCCCCTCCCCCTCACACACAGCCGTGGCTGATTCTCTTCTCCACATGCACAGCTCTGGTGATCCTGCCCATCGCGTCAGTGGTCCCCCTCACGCCGATCATCCGTCGTCTCGTTGCCACGCCGTCGTCCTGCAAAACCCAAAAACCCAGAAATCATTCCGTCCAAACAGCCCAATCGGATCGTCTCCCACGCACCACACCGGTCGTGCCGTTCGTCCCCCTCAACTCCGATCGTCCCCTCGTCCCGTCGTCACGCCGTCGTCCTGCAAAACCGAAGAAGCCACAAATCATTCCCTCCAAACAGCCCAATTGGTCACTGAAGGTAACCCATTGAGTTGTTCCTATTTTTTTGGGTTTGTAGAGAATGATTTTGGGTGTTTTGCAAATGCATTGATGGTCTCATTTAGTGTGAAGAAAGTTTGACTTTATAGTGTCCGAAAGTGATATGGGTCCCTATGTTTTTGTGTATTTGTTTGTTGTTTGTATATTTTTGTCCTTGTCTGCAGACCCGTTGTTTTTTCTGTATAATATAATATTTGAAGTTATTGGTTGATGATGAGTTTATTGTGTGCTTATTGTCGGATGGGTTGGTTGTATGATTTGTTTTTTTGCATTCTGCCTTCCCTTTTTTCTGTGGTCCCCCTTGTTGTAATGCATGCCATCTGTGGTCCCCTTTGTTGTCTACTGTAAAGGAAAAAGAAAGAAAAATGTGAGCAAACCATGAGCTAACCAAAAATTAACAAAAACAATCAATGAAATTATCCAAATGCAGCGCACCCACCCTGCTTCTTTCAACCTACGGACGGACCGGCATTTTATTTAAAATGCACTCCCAAATGAGGAACTTTCAACAAATTTAAATTTATTTATTTAAGAACACATCTTTGGCTTGCAAAATCTTAAATGAACTCCAATAGAAAGTAGACATTAACAAACAACCTTAGTAGTTGTATATATTTTGGCACGAGAAGGAAAAATTATTCTTGGCCCACCCTCCCTCCAACTTACACATTGTTTACAAAAGTACTACCAAACTTTAGAAAGCGATAATCAACCTTCCACTTTGTGAAACAAAATTGTGTGGTCATTTCATAACATAAAAAAGTTATCTTGAAAAAAATATGTATAACACTTAATTAATTTGTACTCTTTATTTTTTTTTATCGCACATATAAAATCACGATAATTAATTTATTTTATAGTGTGGAGTAACCCTACATCCATCACTATTTATAAAATCCATCCTCAATGGGTGACGTGGATGTAGCATTACTCGTATACAAAAAATATAACTTTGCATTAAATGGTAATAATGTATCTCTATTTTTTTTTTCTTCTTCTCCTCTCTTTTAAAGAAGCAGAGACGCAAAACCAAAGCACATGTGAATGCCAACAAACCCTCACACGTTTGAATTGAAAATACATGTTCGGTTTTTGTATATAGGCACAGTAACAAAAACCATAAAATTCGGGTAGGGTGTATGATTCTAAAGCCATCAAATTTATAACTTGTTTTTTTACTTGTATGTTTTTCCCTTTTTTCTGTGGTCCCACATTTATGCAGTGGTCAATGATAAAATAAGTAGGAATACCTATGGCTCGGGTGTATTCGGTTTTGTGGTCCCTATGAAATAACGCCGTATAAAAAAATGTCATATCAAATACTCATATGATCATATAAAGTTGCATGTGCCTTTATAATAGGGTGTATATAATTAATGACCATATATTATCTAGATTTGTTTCCAGGATGTTCCCTTACTTTATAGTGAATGCCTTGTACAATTTAACTTTAATTATTATTTTTAATTTTCCTGTAAAGTGACTTTAATTAATTGAATAGAGGTTACGCCGTATTTAATACTAGTTGATATTTACTTAAGCTTAAGACAATATATATATATATATTATTGAGTTGTTAATTTTTTTTAATTCTTTTATTGTGTAGGATGACTATACGAGAGTTTGTGTTTGATATGCATCACGGTGGTAAGATTAATAGGGGGTTTATGTGCACATATGTGGGGGGTGACGTAGATGTGCATGATGAGACGTATGACGAGGATAAGTTGTCATTTTTTGAGATTGAGGGTATAGTAAAAAAATATGGATACAAGTCAGGGGATTTGATGTATTACTTAGAGCCAGGTTGTAGTTTTCAAGGTGGTTTGAAATTAATTTCATCAGATCATAATGTCTTGAAAATGGTTGCTGCACATAAAGGGGTACCGGTTATTGAGTTGTATCTTGTGTCATTTGATGAGCCTGCAGTTAATGATGATAAATATGAAGATGACAATGATGATGATGATGGTAAACATAGTGAAAATAGTAAGATTGATCGAGATGATCTTTATTGGGAAGAAGTTTTAGAACCGGACTTGTTTGATGAAGATAACAACCTCCCTGGGCCATCCATAGCGGGGGAAAATGTTGAGGAGGGTGGTGTTGAAGGTAATGAGAAGGGTGATGGGGAGGGTAATGAGGGTGATGATGGGGATGGGAATAATGATGAGGAGGATAAGAGTGATAAGGTGGCACAGGATGATAACCAAAATGCAAATGCAAAGGGACTGGAAATGCGAGTGGAAGGGGTAAGTGTTGTGGTGATGAGGTTGAGGATGATGATGCAAACTCTACCATGGCCCAAAGTGACATTCTTGTATCCCCTCCTATAAGTGACGAGGAGAATGAGGTTTCATCTGCTGCCAGATTTGTAACTAGGCAAACAGAGTTTCAACAAACTGACATGTCGAATCCACAATTGAGTAATGGGCAGATGTTTGCCTCAATCAAAGTCTTTAGACAAGCAATTAGGGAGACCAATTTGAGGAAAGGTAAGGATATAAGGTTTTAAAAAAATTACCTAGCCAAATGTATTGTCGTATGCAGGGATCCAGGTTGTAGGTATCGGGTTTACGGTCATAAATGCAAGGATCAAGATTCATTTGAAATTAGATCGATACAAGACAAACACACTTGTACAAGGCAGCATAAGAATTCGACTGTGAAATCTTGATGGATTGCTGATAGACTTATTGATAAGTTTAGAGTGCAACCTAACATGCCGTTGAAAGCAATTCTTGGGGAAGTGAAGGAAAAGTAGGGTGTTGATGTTAATAAATAGCAATTGTATAGGGCTAGAAGAATTGCAAAGGAAATGCTTCATGGCAAAGACAAGCTGCAATACAAGAAGCTTTGGGATTATTGTGAAACCGTTAGACAAACAAATTGGGGTAATTGTGTCATAATGAAGTTTGATAGACCTTTGCCCGACCATCCGGCATGTTTCCAAAGGTTGTATTTCTCATTGGCTGCCATGAAGAAAGGTTTTCGAGCTGGTTGTAGGCCTATCATTGGGTTGGATGGATGCTTTTTGAAGGGGACTTATAAGGGACAACTTTTGTCGACCATTTCGAGGGATGGCAATAATAACATGTACCAAATGGCACTTGCAGTTGTTGAGGCAGAAACCAAAGACAGTTGGATATGGTTTCTTGAGACTTTGGTCTCAAATCTTGGCACCCCTCCTGCACAAGGATGGACATTTATTTCTAATCGTCAAATGGTAACTATATTATAAGTTCATTAGGTTCATTTGTTTTTGTTTTTCATTGTTTTCATCAAAAGATAACCAAGTGTTGTTTATTACTCATTGTGGTTGTAGGGGCTGCAACCAGCGTTTGACATGGTGCTTCCCAGGGGTGACCATCGGTTCTGTGTGAGGCATTTGTATGCGAGCTACAGAGATGCAGGTCATCGTGGTATTGCATTGAAAGACAAGTTATAGGTTGCGGCAGCAATATACACTAAAGCTGAATTCCATAAGGAAATGGATGAATTGAAGCATGTAAGTGAGGATCCATACAACTACTTGTCAAATGTTGACCCAAGCTCATGGTCCAGGGCTTGGTTCAATACATTCCAGAGGTGTGATCTACTTGTCAACAACCTCTGTGAGTGCTTCAATGCTTACATCCTGAATGCGCGTGACCTGCCAATTATATCGATGCTGAAATTCATAAGAAAGAAGTTGATGAAAAGATATCAAACGAAGAAGGATGGCATCCGCATCATGATTGGGAGGCTATGTCCAAGGGTTGTTGCCAAATTGGATGAAATTGGACAGGTTGCTGGGCATTACTACAGCACATATGCTGGGGCTGGATTATACGAAGTAACACACAATAATAAACAGTATGTTGTGAATTTGTTGAGGAACACTTGTGGCTGTAGACAGTGGGACATGACAGGAATCCTATGTGCACATGCAATGTCAGCAATTTGGTTTTTTAATGCAAACGCCGAAGATTATGTAAATGATTGGTATAGTGTTGAGATGTATAAAAAAGCCTACGATGACATTGTGTATCCAATGCCCGGAGAGGACCAATGGGTGAAGACTAACTACGACCAAGTGGATCCCTCTATAAATAGAATACAACCAAGGAGGCCGAGAAAAGTAAGGACAAGGAGTCCAGAAGAGTCGGTTAACCAATACCGTATGAGGAAGGGTGGAGTGAGGATGAGATGCGGCAAATGCAGAGGGATTGGACACAATAGTAGAACATGTCCACAGAACAGAGCAGAGGCAGTGAATTACAATAGAGGAAGCAGTAGTGCCAGACAACATGAGGTGAGTTACTACATGTTTTGTCTTTTTTTTTTATATATATATTGTATTATGTTAATATTTGACAAGTTTATTATCATAGGTACAAGATGGTAGTGGTCGAACTGTACATGGTCAGAACCCAACTCCCTAGCCAACCATTGAGGCTGAAACAGTAAGTGATAAACTGTTTACATGTCATTACTCATCGCAATTAGTTCATTACATTTGATTTACCAAGTTTACATCATATGTGCAAGTTTCGCAACATACTGGTGCATCTTTTATAGGTAGAGGGAGTACTAAGGGTAGGGGTAATGGTAGGGGTAGGGGTAGAGGCAGAGGTCAATTTCATCCTACCCCAGAAGAGTCTACTAGACTGCAAAGGGGTGGACCAAGGACTAGGGGGGCCTACTGGACTGCATATTGGTGGACCAAGGACTAGGGGTGGAGGTAGAGGTTAGTTTCAGGGTACTGTCCACACAGTCAGATTGTATGGGCCTTCTCAAGATCAAACACCACAGTTGCAGGGCAATGCTAGTGTGAGCAAACTATTTATAACATTATCTCATTGTGGTGCATTTTACTTTTGGATGACAAAATAAAATGTTATTTCAATTATAATAGTATTTCAACTATTTATATTGTAAAATGTTACATAGTTTCAGGGTACTGTCAACACCGTAAGGTTGTATGGACCACCTAATACACAGTCCGCACAGTCAGAGAGGAATGCTAGTGTTAATGTGAGTACTTCAACCCACTTGGTGTTTCTTTTGTTAAATTATTATACACTTCAATTTAACTTGACGAATGATATTATTTAAATGATATTATGTTTAGAAGAATAGAATCGATACAATACTCCATCGATTCATTTGGCACGTGGATTATTACAGTTTGGGTTGGATTTTTTTTTTTTTTTTTTTGTTTCGAAGAGTATGAATGAAGTTAATGAAAGCTCACAACAAATGATTAGCTTGAATATATTGTTTAAAGTGTGTAAGTTTAACAGGTAAACAGAAAATTAGGTGGTTACTGTGGTTAATGTGGTAGGAGGCTGTTTGTGTGATTTATGTATGTGATTACCGATGATGTAATGTAATTATTAATAGGGACTTTGATATTTAGTTGGAAATTTTCAGATTTTTAGGAATCATCAAGTCCTAAGCGATTAGCATACAAAGGTCATACTTAATAATATTCAGGTTTAGTGACGTGTATAAACGGACGATAAACAACTTCAACATTATATCTACACTGCCAACACACACATTAGGGTATATACATAGTTTCAATGATAATTCATTCAAAATGTGAAAATGACATGAAATTACAAAGCATATATATGATATACGCGTATCCAGCATTTCCACAAACACAACACATATTAATTTGTATTTCTAATTTCAAGTATTTTGAGTTAAGTATATACGCTATTTATGAATATTCGATAATAACTTGTCTAAAATAAGTCATATGTATACATACGGGCTTGCCTTTTAAGTAAGTACTTGTACTATCGTACGTCACATTCATCGGCTTCATCATGCACAATATGTTCTTCCTCACCCTGCACCTCGACCTTACGCTAACAATTGTCTTCCCTGACTTCGTGCATGCCAAACAAATCATGCAATAGGCTGTGCATATTTTCACCATGTTCTCCGCTTTCACCCGCATCTGCGGTCAAATGGTTCAAATGAGCGCCTTCAATTGGAGCTCTTACAGGCCTCTCGCCGTGATAAATCCATTGTTGGTATTGTGGCCACATTCCTTTCTCCTTGTCAAGTGCTCGTATGCCATCCCTAGCGGGTGTTTCTTGTTGTTTCGACACATCTTATAGGGGCACACAATAAGTCTATCTTGAGTTCTACAATTCCTGATTGCGAAGTCTACAAATGATTTACACCCATCTCTGTATTCCTTTGTATCCCAAGACTTCATCATCCAACTCTTGTCCATAGTGTTACTACGTACATTAAGTAAGTTGACGTTAGTTTTGGAATAACCATAGCGAAATTATTGCCCACTAATTAATTTAACTACATTTGTTATGGGTTCCTAAACAAAAGTAATAAATTGAAAAAAAAAAAAAAAATGAATAGATGTGGAATGAAAATACACTAGCCTCAACCATTCAAGTAACTTTTATACCATTCAAGGAAAATACACTACTCTCTTCCACCATCGGTCGGTGGAAGAGAATAAGAAAATTTAATGGATCACATGCATGTTATTAAAATTAGATTTGACCCATTATTAATTCTCTTAAATTAGATATGGCCCATTAGTGTGTTTTATTTTGTTTTTAATAAAAATTACACAAATTAATATAATGTTAATAACCTAAGCAAAATTATTGGTAACTGATCAATTTAGCTACATTTGTAAAATTATCAAGTCAATTATCATACTAAAGCGATGATGCCTGCCTCACGGTGACAACCTCATGGCTTGAATCACAATGCGCACCACATTCTACACCTCACGCAAAGTTGACTATTTTATGAGCTACTTTGTCTTTTTATATATTTTAAAAACTTTCTATGCTATCTTTCAATTAAATAAACCACCGGAAGTTCCACAACTATTAACTGTGTTTTTTATTGAAGGGTTTTTTGGATTTGGGACACCTTGTTCCCATTTGAAATTTGAAGGGTTTTGGCATTTCATTTTACTTTGCGGTTTTCGTTTAAGCGGGCCCTTTTCCGCCTATGAACTCTATACTATGACTTGTGTTTTTTATTTACTGACCCCGCCCATGGTTGAAAAATATTTTCAAAAACCTCCCTTTACAAACTGTAATCTATTACTATTCTGTTAAGATTTTCAGAAGAAAAAAAATTTCAGTTCTGCCCCCCACACTAAAATTCCTTGTCCCCCCAAGGTAATAATGCTCAAGGGCATTTTTATTCCAACAGCAATTAACTAATATATTAAGATAAAATTCAGCTCATGGATAAAACAAATGAAATAATCACCCAGTCCCTTGTAAAATTAATTAAAACTGATAAATTTATTTTAAAGTTACAATACCGTTAGTAAATCAAACAATAAATCAAATGCTATATATATATATATATATATATATATATATGCTATATATATATGCCTGCAGTATATTGGAGAGGGAGAGAGTGTTGGAGACTCACCTGGGTTCGACGCCGCCGGAGTGACAGAGGCCACCAGGAGGGAGACAATGCCGGCCGGAGTAGAAGAGAGAAAAACAAGCGAGGGAGAGAGGAGGGCGTACGTGCGCGTGGGAGGAGCTAGAAGCACAAAGAGAGAATGCCGGAGGAGAACCAAACGGCCGGAGCAGGAAGAGAGAAATTAAAGAATTCAAAGCACATGTAATAACCATATATAGTGAAAGCATTGCATATAAGAGACAAGAGCATTAACTAGTTTTATAAAATTTTAATGGGTTTGAATATATCTCTTAATATATGACGACATATACCAATTATATATATACCTATTAAATTTTGTTACTTAATATAGGTACCAATTAATATTGTTATCTAATTTTGTTAACCAATTAATTAAATTTTGTTACTTAATATAGGTACAAATAATTAATATTATTAATAAATTAATTTTTGATGTGTTAAATAATAGCACGTCAATAATTATTGACGTGTCAAAAAGACACGTCACAATTTATTGACGTGCTATTTTGACACGTTAATAATTATTGACGTGGCATTTCGACACGTCAATAATTATTGACGTGTTAAAATGAATTATTGACGTGCGAAAATGCGCCACGTCAATAAAGTTTTTACTGATGTGTCACTGTAGCCATGTCAATAATTATTGACGTGGCAAAAAGTGTGTTACTGTTTGCCACGTCAAAAGACACCTTATTTTTTGTAGTGTATCAATGTGACATTTAGATATATTAAACTACCCTCACTTGTAAAAAAAAAAACAAGAAAACAATTCAATCAGTGTCAAACGTTAAAATTGATGAAAAAGTTGTCAAGTGTCTCGCACGAGCATGACCATTTTTATGTATTTCTTCCCACTACAACACCATTTTTACTTTTCAAGTTGCCCCCATTATAATTATTAAAAAATAAAAATTAATTAAACATACTTTTTGAAATACCCTCTCGCCGGTCCACTCGTCGGCCTTGGAGCTACCTTTGAGGCAGTCTATGGAGAGAACCTTTGGTGAGGTCCTCTGATCCGGTATGGGCTGGACTCGGTCCATGTGCATTGGTTTAGCACTCCACGGCCCAAAAACTCGAAGCCTAACAACATCTCATCAAATATATATCGCACCCAGAGAGAGAGACAGAGATTTGAGAGGCAAAGTGAAGAAATTTCACTACAAAAAATTGTGGAATTAGTTACAGTAGTTTAGTAACGTGTCAATAGGGTTGACATGTTACTAAATGTTAGCAACGTGTGTGTAGTAACGTGTCTGGCGTGTTAAGAAATTAGGTGTTGCTAAATCCAGTTTAGTAACATGTCAATATCTAAATAGTAACGTGTCAATAGTGGCCCGTTACTAATAGTTTTCGTAACGTGCCAATTTGACACGTTACTATTTCGTAACGTGCCAATTTTGGCACGTTACAAAAGGCTTAGTAACGTGTCATTATTGGCATGTTACTATTTAGTAACGTGCCAAAACTAGCATGTTAATAATTAGTAACGTGTCGAAAATGATACGTTACTACCTAGTAACGTGTCAGTTTTGACACGTTATTAAACTTTAGTAACGTGTCAAAGCTGAGACGTTACTATTTAGTAACAGTAGTGTGTCAGCTTTGACACGTTACTATTTCGGGCAAATTTTTTTTCTTTTTTTTTGTTAATAAATTTCTCCGAAATTTATTTGTTTGACACCTGATAATTACATCAACATACATTTCTCAATAAACAAATATCCAATACATCCATTTTGATTTATTTCTCAACATATATCCATTTCTTAAGTCATATCCGAAGATTGTCCACAACATATATCCATTTGATGTCCACAAAACATACATATATATATACATATTTCCAACTATATATATAGACATGAACAACTTAATAAACAAATAATTCCAACTACATATATATTCCAACTACATAAGAAATACAAAACATAAGAAATACAACTTATAAGAAATACAACTTAAGTGATTCGCGAATACATTACGTACAAACACCCCAACAAAAAATCTCGTGAACACCATCATGACAGGTCGATTTCTCCGTACTCATTGCAAATGATTAAACAAAAACCAATAAGCAAACAAACACTCGAACAATCAATTAAGAATCATCAAGTCCTAAGCGATTAGCATACAAAGGTCATACTCAATAATATTCAGGTTTAGTGACGTGTATAAATGGATGATAAACAACTTCAACATTATATCTACACTGCCAACACACACCTCAGGATATATACATAGTTTCAATGATAATCCATTCAAAATGTGAAAATGATATCAAATTACAAAGCATATATATGATATACGAGTATCCAGCATTTCCACAAACACAACACATATTAATTTGTATTTCTAATTTTCAAGTATTTTGAGTTAAGTATATATGCTATTTATGAATATTCGATAATAACTTGTCTGAAATAAGTCATATGTATACGTACGAGCTTGCCTTTTTAAGTAAGTACTCGTACTATCGTACATCACATTCATCGGCTTCATCATGCACAATGTGTTATTCCTCACCCTACACCTCGACCTGACGCTCACAATTGTCTTCCCTGACTTCGTGCATGCCAAATAAATCATGCAACAGGCTGTGCATATTTCCACCATGTTCTCTGCTTTCACCCGCATTTGCGGTCGGACGGTTCAAATGAACGCCTTCAGCTGGAGCTCTTACAGGCCTCTCACAGTGATAAATCCATTGTTGGTATTGTGGCCACATTCCTTTCCCCCTATCAAGTGCTCGTATACCATCCCTGGCGGGTGTTTCCTGTTGTTTCGACACATCTTACAGGGGAAAACAATACGTCTCTAGAGTTCTACAATTCCTAATTGCGAAGCCTATAAATGATATACACCTGTCTTTGTATTCCTTCGTACCCCTAGACTTCGTCATCCAACTCTTGTCCATAGCATTACTACGTACATTAAGTCGAGATTAGTTTTGGAATAACCATAGTGAAATTATTGCCCACTAATTAGTTTAACTACATTTGTTATGGGGACCCTAAACAAAAGTAATAAATTGAAAGAAAAAAAAAATGAATAGATATGGAATGAAAATACACTAGCCTCAACCATTCAAGTAACTTTTATACCATTCAAGGAAAATACACTACTCTCTTCCACCATCGGTTGGTGGAAGAGAATAAAAAAATTTAATGGATCACATGCATGTTATTAAAATTAGATTTGACCCATTATTCATTCTCTTAAATTAGAAATGACCCATTAGTGTGTTTTATTTGGTTTTTAATAAAAATTACACAGATTAATATAATGTTAATAACCTAAGCAAAATTATTGGTAACCAATCAATTTAACTACATTTGTTAAATTATCAAGTCAATTATCATACTAAAGCGATGAGGCCTGCCTCACGGTGACAACCTCATGGCTTGAATCGCAATGCGCACCACATTCTACACCTCACGCAAAGTTGACTATTTTATAAGCTACTTTGTCTTTTTATATATTTTAAAAACTTTCTCTGTTATCTTTTAATTACGTAAACCACCGGAAGTTTCACAACTGTTAACTGTGTTTTTTATTGAAGGGTTTTTTTGGATTTGGGACACTTTGTTCCCATTTGAAATTTGAAGGGTTTTGGCATTTCATTTTACTTTGCGGTTTTTGTTTAGGCAGGCCCTTTTCCGCCTGTGAACTCTATTCTATGAATTGTGTTTTTTATTTACTGACCCCGCCCACAGTTGAAAAATATTTTCAAAAACCTCCCTTTACATACTGTAATCTATTACTATTCTGTTAAGATTTTCAGAAAAATTTTCAGTTCTACCCCCCACACGAAAATTCCTAGTCCCCCCTCTACAGTAGGTAACAATGCTCATGGGCATTTTTATTCCAACAGCAATTAACTAATATATTAAGATAAAATTAAGCTCATGGATAAAACAAATGAAATAATCACCTAGTCCCCTGCAAAATTAATTAAGAGTGATAAATTTATTTTAAAGTTACAATACCATCAGGAAATCAAACAATATATTGTAAATCAAACGCTATATATATATATATATACCTGCAGTATATTGGAGAGGGAGAGAGTGTCGGAGACTCACTTGGGTTCGACGCCGCAGGAGTGATAGGGGCTGCTGGGAGGGAGACAATGCCGGCCGGAGTAGAAGAGAGAAAAACGAGTGAGGGAGAGAGGAGGGCGTACGTGCACGTGGGAGGAGCAAGAAGCAGAAAGAGAGAACGCTGGAGAGTGAGGAACGCCGGAGGAGAACCACACGGTCGGAGTAGGAAGAGAGAAAAATCGATGTTTAGGAGAGGTATAGTACTGGCGCGCTACTGGAGGAAGAAGAAGAAGAAAAAGGAGAGGAGAAATTAGGGGAAAAGGAAAGTAATTAAGTCCCTGCAGATGGTGAAAAATATTAAGCCCCAACTAGTAACGTTACCAATTTTACTATTTTGAATTTTAAAATATATATATATAGTGTCAGAAAAACTTCTTCCAACTGGACATATAAAATGGCCTGGTTACCAATTTTTTAATGTTTTTCCTTTTTTTTATGTATTTTTCCCTAAATTTTTTATAGGGGTATTTTTATCATTTTGGTGCAAAGAGGGTTACCTTGCAAACTTTTCTTGTAGTTTGAGT
>NC_081550.1:6587046-6609200 GCF_901000735.1 Corylus avellana
ATATATTTTTTTTTGAAAAGAATGTATGACTTTCATTAATTAATCAATCGTGAGGAGGAGAAAATTTCTCTCTTTCAATAATATCACAGATACAATCAGGGGTAATTCCTACCCAATCTCTATCTATGACAAGTTTGGTTGCCTCCTTTGCTAAGTTGTGAGCAGCGACATTCACAATCCGATTGACATAGACACACTTCCATTGTGGAATCATTTGTGAAATCTATCTAGTATCCTGCACAAAATGTCCAGCCGGCTCTCCCACAATTTTGTGTCAAGATTGATCATCTCTACAATGTTTTGGCATCACCCTCCATAATAATGCTTGACACCTATTTCCACCGAGCCACATTATGATATTAATGCAATCTTTAATTCAGAGATATTAAAAAGCTGAGTGGTGGTTTCAAGATGTGTTTTTTTTTTTTCATTTACCAAATAAATTGACAACATATACATATATCGTGTAAGTTAAGTATAATATCTAAGAATTCTTTATTTGAGATCAATTAAGACACCAAATTGTCACAAAAAAACAAAAAAAACAAAAACAAAAACAACAACAACAACCAAGCAAAACTTGCATATTATTCTTATAAAAATAATGTGAACCATAGCTAGAATTTGGGTGGGTGAAGAATTGAATAAGGAGTTTTTTAAAAGCACGTGAAAATCACATGTTGTTTCAAATAAAATTTTATCCATATATATATGGCTCTTGCAAACTAATTGGTTATTTTAAAGATATATATATATATATATATATATATACTTAAGATTAGGAGAACACTAGCAACTCCATATATATATAATATTATTACTAAAAATCACAATGTTATTTTTAAATAACATTAAATAGTTTAACTATCATTACAATATGATAAATATATCAAATGGAAAGCTTTATATATAATATAGTGCAGTAACAAGAATAATTTGTACTTTAGTATATATTATTATGAAATATAACAAACTTATTATGAAAACTAAATAAATCAATTTAGTATTATTATGGAATTACTAATGTTAATAGTGTAAATAATATGCATGGAAGTAATTAAATAATTGGACAAAAAATTAGTAACGTGTCAATCTGACACGTTACGAATTGGTAACGTGCCATATTGGCATGTTACGAATTGGTAATAGCACGTTACCAAGTGATAACGTGTTGCATTTCACACATTACTAAAATATTTAGTAACGTGTCACAAATTGACACGCTACAAATTTGTAACGTGTCAAAAAGTAATAAACAGTAGACACGTTCCAAATCGGTATATTTTTTGTAGTGTTAACCCATGTGGAACACTAGGATCGGTATCGCTCCCTCCATGACTTAACCACAAAGTCGTAATCTCTTCGATCCCATGTTATCAAATGATACAAACTTCTAGGTAAAATTTTACCTTTAAAGATCAGCTTACAAGAGAAATATATTCAATAGCATACACGCATAATTATGATTAAACTTACTACATGTGAAATACTAGTATCGTAACAAGTTCAAAAGCCAAATAAAGGGATTGCAGAAAAAAGTCTCTTTATTTCGTACGTTTTGTAATCCCCCATTCTGCCTTTCTAAATTTATAGTATCTATTACAATGAAACAACAAACATGACAGACTTAATTCTCACTCATTTCCTTTTTACAATGTTCTGATGTTCTATGGTCTGGCAACAACAAAGTGTCAAAAGTGCAGAGTCAATTAAAGGTACAAAAAAAGCTCAAAATGATATCTGCTTTTCAAGCATTCCATCCCCACAACCTAGTGTATTGCATTAAGCTGCCAAATGTTTTGGATAACATGCATCTGGTCGCTTAAAAGATCCACTTGACTTCTACCTACAAAACTAACAATGTAAAAGTGAGGCCAGGGACATCGGCCAATCATCATTTTCATGTACGAGGCACAAATTCAATCTCTTGCAATCTTGTCCTGATAGCTAAATTTCAATGTTCCTAGCAAGATCCAGAAAAAAATGTATTCCTCCTCGCAATATTCTTTACTGATAGAGAACCTGCCCCAGCTAAGCCTTCTCTCCCAGCTACTCAAAGTAAATCATCTCCAGCTCACTCCACTGATTGTGGAATCAGACAAGCTCCAGCTCACCCCACTGATTGTGGAGTCAAACAAGCCACCAAATATCATGCTCCACCTATCAAGCCATGCAATCCCCTTGATATTGGAAATCCATATCAATCCAGATCATGCGCACCAGAATTAAGGAAACCATATCAAAGATCACACAGATTGAGTGCAACATGCCTTACACAGAATGATACTCATCTCCTCAATCTGCACACATAAGAAAACTTATTTACACTCATTCCTTTGTAATCCATTTTACAATCTGTACCTTAATTCTCTGTATTTAATATTTTTTAAATGCTTTGTGTATATAATGCCTTGAGCATTCCTTTGTAATATTCATTGAGAAATACAAAGAATTATTCTCAGTTCTTTTCATGGTATCAGAGCACTAAAGGCAAACGCCATACAAATTTTCCATTTTTCTTATTTTCTTCTTTTTCTCTCAATTCTGCTTCTATGGCTTCCTCTGCCTCAGCATCATCCTCAACTGTATCTTTTGTTCTCCCCAACTGCAATCAATTAGCTCAAGTAAAATTGGAAGGGCCTGGCAACTACATACAATGGTTGTCCATCTTCTTACCCATCCTACGAAGCAATGAGCTTGTAGGAATTATTGATGGGACAGAACCATGTCCCCCAAAGATGCTGACCAATGAACAAGGTCAAGATACTCCTAATCCAGAATACTCCATCTGGACCAAGAAAGACCAGCACTTACTAAGCTGGATCAATGCATCTTTATCTGAGAAAGTCCTATCCACAGTGTATGGATTGGATACATCCAAGCAGGTATGGGCGGCACTGGCAAACAGATTTGCCAATCAATCTTGCCCTCATATTTCCAACATCAAGCAACAACTACAAAATCTTCGTCAAGGTTCCAAGTCATGTGCTGACTACCTACAAGCTGCCAAAGCTCTTGCTAATCAATTATCTGTGATTGGAAAACCTTTGAATGATGAAGATCTTATATCTTCCATCACCAATGGTCTCAATCCAAACTTTATTAATTTTGTGACTAATTTTGCCTTTGCAACTGGAGAGAAATCTCTTAGTTTTGATACTTTTCAGGATGTGTTACTCAATCATAAGATGTTGCTTAACAATCATCAAGCTGCAGCACCTGATGTCTTCACTTTTGCATTATTTGCTCACAAGGCAGGTCCTCGCCACTTTCATCAAAAGCCAAAAGGTTCACAGCAATTCAACAGACAGCAGCCTAGAGGGTATCATTATCCAAAACCAAATGGATACCCTGCCTTTAGAGCACAACAACAGCAAAATAGTCATTCTCTTGGTGGTCCCAGATTCAATAATCCTACCACTAGATTCTCCAACAGCAAATCATTGCAGCCGCATCAGCCTCACACCAATACATCACATTTCCCAAACACAACTCGGGCTCCCTGTCAGATTTGTGGGAAATCAAACAACCAAGCTCTTGATTGCTTCTACAGGATGAACTACTCATTTCAAGGCAAACATCCCCCACCTCAACTGGCAGCTATGGCAGCCCAATCAAATGCTCTTTATGATGAAGACCAAGAATGGCTTGCTGATAGTGGTGCAAATGCACATATCACAAATGATTTGGAGAAACTCACCATTCAGCAACCTTTTGAAGGCAATGAAATGGTTGGTGTAGGGAATGGAGCTAGCCTCAAGATTGATAATTCTGGTGCAATTCTACTTCATAATTCATCTGCATCTTCCAAATTTCATCTTAAAAATGTTCTTCATTGTCCAAATGCATCTACTAATCTCTTATCAATTCAAAAATTCTGTTCAGATAATGATTGCCATTTTATCCTAACCTCAACTCATTTCTTTGTGAAGGACAATCTCACCAAAGCAACCCTCTTGGAAGGCAAGAGTGAAAATGGCCTCTATCCTTTGTGATTTAAAGGACACTCACACAAATCAAGTCGTGCATTTGTAGCTTTGTTAGAAATAAGGACCTCAGCCTTGATTTGGCACTTTAGACTAGGTCATCCAGCCAATGATGTTGTTTCCCGTGTTGTTAACGCTTTTAATCTTCCTGTTTCATCTTTGCACATCAATAAAATAAACTTGTGTGATTCTTGCCAAATGGGAAAAAGTAAGAAACAACCCTTTTCATCATCAACTAGACAAACTGCTCTCCCTCTGAATTTAATCCACACTGATGTATGGACTTCACCTATTACATCCAACAGTGGATTCAAATATTATGTAATATTTGTTGATGATCATTCAGGATACACATGGATCTATCCTCTTCACACAAAATCTGAAGTATATGAATGTTTCATCAAATTTAAACTTCTTGTTGAGAACGAATTCTCATCCTCCATCAAACAACTACAATCTGATGGAGGTGGTGAATACACATCACTTCATTTTCAATCATTCCTCACAAAACATGGCATCCTCCACAGAAAATCATGCCCTTATACATCTCAACATAATGGCCTAGCAGAGAGAAAACTCAGGCACATTCTGGAAACAGGTCTTACGCTCCTTGCACATTCTCATCTTTCTAATACATATTGGGTTGATGTATTTCTTACAGCCACTTATCTCATAAACAGATTACCTACCCCAACTTTGAATAATGCATCTCCTTACTTCCAACTTTATCAAAAGGAACCTGACTACAAGAAACTCAAAGTTTTTGGATGTAAGTGCTATCCCCTTTTGCGTCCCATTGGCCTATATAAGCTTGAATTTCGATCCAAACCCTGCATCTTCCTTGGCTACAGCTATGCTGGATACAAATGCTTAGATCCTATTACTAACAAAGTTTATTTATCACGACATGTGGTTTTTGATGAGCAGAACTTTCCAGCAAAGGATCAAGCCTCTTCTCACTTGCCTTCCAAGATCAATGCTGCTGGTGACATGCCCTTCACTCTCCCTGTAAGTCTACTTCCTTCTTCATCACCATTTTCATTCAATTCTGATAACAATGCTTCAGTCAGAGATGCTCCTCACAACCAATCCTTTGTTTCACCTTCACCATCATGTACTGAACTGTCCACCTCCTCCAATCCAACCAATACTGAGCCACCTATCAATCCTCATCTACCTAACACTAGTATACCTTCAGACATTCCATCATCTACCATTGCCCCTGCCTCAGAACCAGCACCACCACCTCCTCCTACTCCAAATCCTTCTCAAACCTTTCTCCATCCTATGACTACTCGATCCAAAACAGGATCCACCAAACCAAAATAATTTCTAGAATTTCAAACCTATCACACCACCAAATATCCATTCCAAATGCTTCACCTTACCATCACTGACTCTACACCATCTTGTTATCGAAAGGCAGTCTCTAATCCTAGGTGGGTTCAAGCCATGACAGAAGAATTTGAAGCCTTGCAAAACAATAAGACTTGGACACTTTGTCCTAGACCTTTACACCAGAACATCATCCGCAACATGTGGGTGTACCGCATCAAACACAAGTCAGATGGCACCCTAGAGAGATTCAAAGCCCGGTTGGTTGCAAAAGGCTTTGAACAGCAGAATGGAATTGATTATACAGAGACCTTCAGTCCTGTTATCAAGCCTGCCACAATTCGTGTCATCCTCTCCTTAGCTGTACAGTTTGATTGGACCATAAGGCAACTTGACATTTCCAATGCCTTCTTACATGGTTATCTCCTAGAAGATGTATACATGGAACAGCCCCAAGGATTCACTGATTCAACTCATCCAGACTTTGTATGCAAACTTCAAAAGGCCCTCTATGGCCTCAAGCAAGCACCTAGAGCTTGGTTCAATAGGCTGTCCTCCTTTTTGCTGCACATTGGATTCACTGCATCCCTATTGGATTCCTCTCTCTTTTCATTACACTTAGGATCTACTCACGTTTTTATGTTGGTGTATGTAGATGATATCATCCTTACAGGCACCAATGACAAACTCCTTCAATCTATCATTGCTCAATTGCAGCAAGAATTCCCTTTGAAGGATCTTGGGTCACTTCATTTCTTTCTTGGCATTCATGTCTCTCTTACTGACCAAGGATTACATCTATGCCAAGCCAAATACATAGCTGACCTACTGCATCGTACTAATATGCAAGATGCCAAGCCCTCCAAATCACCATCATCTTCTGGACTCAAACTCTTTAAATTTGATGGTGATCCCTTGCCCAATCCTACAGAATATAGACAAGTTGTTGGTGCACTTCAGTATTGCACCGTAACTAGACCTGAGATTGCCTTTTCAGTCAACCAGCTCTACCAACATATGCATGCACCTTCAACCACTCACTGGTCTGCTGTGAAGAGAGTTCTTAGATACCTTAAAGATTCTGTTCATTATGGACTGTTGTATTCTAAAGGATCTCTTCAACTTATTGCCTACTGTAACAGTGACTAGGCTGGCTGCATTGATGACAGGCGATCCACAACTCGTTTTGCTATCTTCCTTGGCTCAAACCTTCTCTCTTGGTGTGCTAAAAAGCAAACTGTTGTCTCTCGTAGCAGTACTGAAGCAGAGTATAGGGCTCTTGCAATCACTACTGCAGAGGTTTATTGGCTAAGAATGCTTTTCTGTGAAATTCAGTTCCACCTCTCTTGTGCCCCTACAATCTGGTGTGACAATGTTAGTGCCTTAGCCTTAGCTTCCAATCCTATGTACCATGCTCGCACTAAACACATTGAGATTGACTACTACTTTGTGCGGGAAAAGGTTCTCAATCAAGACATCATCCTCAAATTCATTTCAACTCATGATCAAATTGCTGACATCTTCACTAAAGGTCTCTCATCAACACGCTTTCTTCAGCTCAAGTCCAAGCTCATGGTGGTTTCCACCCCCCATCAGCTTGAGGGGGGCTAATAGAGAACCTGCCCCAGCTAAGCCTTCTCTCCTAACTACTCAAAGTAAATCATCTCTAGCTCACTCCACTGATTGTGGAATCAGACAAGCTCCAGCTCACCCCACTGATTGTGGAGTCAAACAAGCCACCAAATATCATGCTCCACCTATCAAGCCATGCAATCCCCTTGATATTGGAAATCCATATCAATCCAGATCATGCGCACCAGAATTAAGGATACCATATCAAAGATCACATAGATTGAGTGCAACATGCCTTACACAGAATGATACTCATCTCCTCAATCTGCACACATAAGGAAACTTATTTACACTCATTCCTTTGTAATCCATTTTACAATCTGTACCTTAATTCTCTGTATTTAATATTTTGTAAATGCTTTGTGTATATAATGCCTTGAGCATTCCCTTGTAATATTCATTGAGAAATACAAAGAATTATTCTCAGTTCTTTTCATTTACAAGAATTTTCTCTGCTGTGATTGCACGGGGCTATACATCTAAAAAGTAGGACATGGCAATACGAAAAATTTCATTCCTTGAAGGACTATGCAGGGCTATACATCTAAAAATTTCATTCTTTAGGTTATGAGTGTTTCTTTTATTGTTTTATTAGGTTTGTTTTTCCAAGACTTGTAAGGCCATTGGCTTCTTCGTCTTTTTCTATATTTATTATTTCAAGTGTTTTTTTTTTTTTTTTTTTGGTTAAGTTTATGCTATTATAATCCGTCTGATAAAGCATTTATCTTTAACGTTGGTGGATGAGTATCCGTGTAAAATATGGATTCACATTAAAAGCTTTTGCGATTAGTCCATTTGATTTGTTATTATTTTTTTTTTTTTCTGAATTTTCCATTGTTTTTGTCTAGTCAAATTTCTTTCTATCATTGCTAGTTTCAAAAGTTATCCATTAAAGATAACAATTTTTTTTTTTTTTTAAAAAAAAAAAAAACAAAATTAATTCATGGAATGATATCCAATCTCATGTAATTCTTTCTACCAAAAAAAAAAAAAGAAAAATTTTCACTATTTTAGAGAAGAAGACTGCAAATTGAAAAAATTTGAAAAAAAAAACAAAGTTGTTATAGGCACAACGTGTGTTCTTAGTTTTGTTGGTGCATATAACTTATCCTTCATATTTAAATTAGAAAAGAAAGTATAGATATATCTACATTGATTTTTACGAATTTCCTTGGAACTGAAAATTTGTGTCCATCATCTATGGGTGGTGTCTTTGAAGGAAGACTATCATTCCCTACCCAACTAGACCCTCCCTACCCGCTCAACTCAATATCTTATAAGCTGAGATTTATTAGGTATATGCCGTATTTTTTTAAACGGTCAAGTTTTAATTTTGATTTTTTTAATAAAATTATTAAAAAAAAAAATTAGGTTGGAAGAAATTTTTTCGACCCAGTTTGAAGAAAAACTCTGTCTAATATAAAAGTATTTAAAAAATTAAATTAACTTTACAAAAATAATTCAAGAGAGATTGGCAACAGACAACAATCTCTCCTCCCAATTAACATAATACAACTGCATTGCTTCTTCTCCAGCTCATCTTCTCCTCCTCCTCCGCATTGCTTCTTCTCCGGCTCATCTTCTACGATCTTTGATTTTGTTTTCTTTGAGTAAAAAAAATAGAACTATTTCTTTCTTGTAATGATCATGCTAACCATGGTTTGTTTCTTCACCTTCACTGCAGCATCAAACCTGCCCAAATTGACTGCAGACTATGGTCTCTTTGCATGGTTGGGTGTTTTCCTAGCAAGTGCGGGACTCATTATGTTTTATAGGTGTAGCAGGTATGTTATTGGTAGAAAGTGAAAGACTTGGATCTACGTATACTGGCTGCATCAGGTTGAATTTTATACTGGTGGTCAATACTGGTTTCTTTTTTCCTTTTAGTTCCTAGCTCCATCCTTCACTTGACATCTATAAGTTCCTAATCTCATTTATGCTTACTTTTACAACTTGATGGCTCTCTCAATTTATTTTCTTCAAGTTATATCTTTCGGCTAATTGTGTTTTTTGGGTCAATGAACATGGCAATCAGCTGTCCATTGTCTCACTTTTTTCTTCTTCTTATGATTGGTATTATCTCTGTGATGGCAGCTGTCCAACACCTTGCTCAATGTTTCTTTTCAGCATTTACTATAAAATGTTTCTGAACTTTTCAGTAATAATTACTGAAATTTCATGTCTAGATGTAATGAAAATTGACCATGTACCAATATGCTTCTGCAGATATGCGTATAACTCACGGTGATGTGCTGATAGAATGTATTTTTCCCAAGATGAAAACTGCAAATATAAACAGAATGTTTCCTTTTATCAGTAAATTGCTCTTACACTCGGTGAACTTTGAACCAATATGACCTTCCCGGCCCTCCACCTTATTCTTTGAAATGAAAAGGTGTCAATTTGAGGTAGAGCTATCTCATTGGCTAAAATTAAATTGTTACCTCTTAAATTAAGAACCATCCCCAAAACTCTCCAATGAAGGAGAAGCCACCAATCATAAAAAATTAAAAAAAATTAAAAAAATCTTAAATCTTCGGTCATCTACAAAACTGTACCGAGCGTGCTCCTGTGTGCTTAACAAAATGTTTTTAGTAGCCTAACCCAGTCCCAACAGTTGTTCATTCAACACACTCAAATCCCTTTGAGCACATTGCTTGCTATCCTCCATCACTTGAAACCATTCATTAAAAAATGAATTGAATGAATCATTACCCCCAACAATGTTCTTCTCCCACCAACTCCTCCTCACAAGGAGGGCCTTGCGGATGTAGCACGCCGACACAACATACATATATTGCGCGAAACTTAAGAATATTAAGAGCATGAGCGATGGAAATTAGCCACAGACAAGGTTTCCATCCATCCAGCAATAGAAAATATATTGATTAAATGGTAAGCTGAAAATATTTTAGTTACCTGCAACAAACCCATGATAACATCTGCCCTGCTGGGGGTAGCTCTCAAGCACCCCATTTTACTAGGGGTGGCTATGGCCGGCCAGGGGTGGCCCAACCACCCCATGGCTTTGGGGAGTGATTCGGCCATCCCAACAACTAAAAAAAAAAATTGCTTTGCCCTTGAGGGTGGCCGGACCACCCCGAAAGGTCAACCCATTATTATTATTTTTTTTAGTTTGGCCCTTTGGGTAGCCAGACCACCCCAGTTGGGACTGGGGTGGCTTCAGCTAGTCTGGGGTGGTCCGGCCACCCCCTATGGCCAAGATGGCGTTGTTAGCCACCCTTTATTTTATTTTATTTTTTTTAAGGAAAAAATATTAAAAAATAAAATAAAATAAAAAAGGCCCCTCAAACTATCAGTCATTTGCAATATAGCCTCCAAATGTTCAAAAGATACTAAAGTAGCCCCAAACTACCAAATTGTATAAAAGGTTATTTTTTTTATATTCCTATAATACTCCTATTATTTTAACAAATAAAATAATAAAATAATTGTAAAAAAAAAAAACAATCAATTTTTTTAAAATACAAGAAAACCAATGGGCGAATAAAAAAAATGTTTTCTGGAATAAATAATTAGTCACTATAATTGGCCTAAATTACAAATTGCTTCATCTTGTATTAAAATAAAATCAAAGGTATGACAATTTTTTAAAAATACAAGAAAAACAATGGGCGAATAAAAACAAAAAAAAAAATGTTTTTTTGGAATAAATAATAAATAATTAAAATCAAAGGTACAGAATTTAACATCTAATAGTTCAGGGGGTCTTGTGTCACTTTTGAAAGTTTGGAGTTAAACTTGCCAACCTCTGGATAGTTTAGGGGAATAGTAGCCTCTATATCAGTGTTTGAGCCCGTGGACAGTAGCCTTTACATTTTGGAACCGAATTAAGCCAACACAAGAACTAAGACCAAAAAACAAATCCACTTACCATTTGCTGTAGTATTTGTAGAAATATTGTAAAGAGGTTGGTAGATATCAAGGACAACCAATATGAGACCAGAAAGGCAATTTCGCAACCTCTGAGATGTGGCATTGAGCTTTTTCGTTTTTTTTTTTTTTTTTTTTTTTTTGCTAAGCAAATAAGGAAAGGGCTACAAGGGAGGATCTTTACCACTTCTGATCTGAAAGGAAGAAGAAGTGGGAGATCCTAACAACGATAAAAGGGTGGGCTCCCTAACAACAAATCCCAAACAAACTAAAACAGTGCAACAATAATTACAAAGGGTAGGAAATGGGTCAAACAAGTGACCTGGTCCTCTCAAAGGGCCGCACATGGTGGTAACAGAAGCTAAAGGGGCACAGACAAAATCTAAGCCCCCAGAATGAACCCGCAACAACCACCGGAAGGTGATAGAAGCGGAAAGGGCATAGTTATAGTCCGTTGAAGGGACTGAAGCACAAAGAGTAACCAGCATAAATCCGAAAACAAACACAGAAAACATAAACAACAGAAAATACAAGCCCAACAAAAGCCACACAAGGCAGAGCATAAAATTAAAAAGCAGGAAAAAATCTCCAAATCCATAAATCAGCAACAGAAGCAGAGATGGCGAAGTCGCAGAGGCTCGAGGTGGCCGGAAGGTTGAGCGAAAGGCAACAGCGGGAATAGATGATGCCAGAGACGAAGGTGGAGAAGCGGGGCTGCCGGAGGATGACAAATCGAGCTTCAAAGAAACCGAATCGGAGACCCATGACAAATCCAAACGAAAAAACCATTGCCAAGGCTCGGAGGGGGCGGTGGAGCGTCGGAGGTTAGGCTGGAGTTGTGATTTGTGTATGAGATTGGATAAATTGCACAAGGCAATGGATAAGACCTCAAAAGAGGTGGAAATAACCGGACAAAAGAAATCACCGGTGAGAAGCAGCATGGTGAGAGAGGAAAGAGGGATAGAAGAGGGGAGGAGAGTTCTTCCCTCCTCCTCAGGCTTTTTTTCCTTTCTTGCTCTATGACGGCGCTAGAGAGAAAAGAAAGAAAACCTAAAAGAGATGTGGCATTGAGCTTGTTATTGAAGGAAAACTCAAGTTTATTTTGAGTTAAAAGAGATGTGGCATTGAGCTCTTTTATTTATTTTTTTAAAATAAAAAATGTTAGCAAACACTCAAGTTTCTACTCTTATCTTTATGTCATATCATAACATTTCGATGATGACTTATTACCACTAATAAATTGGCTTTTATGTATATTATTTGTAAAAAATAAGAAAATAAACAAATTCCTATGCATTCATTGATAAACAATTTTTTTTTTCTTTTTTTTTCTTTTTGTGTGACAGAGGCTATATGCATTGGGAGCAAGGAGAATTGGAGTGACACAACTGCCCCCAGTGGGATGCCAGTCAGTAGCCATGACAATATTTGGTTTGGGTAGCAACGAGTGTGTGGAAAGGTTAAACATTGATGCAATTTCCTTTTTTATCAATGTTCAACCTTTCCACACACTCGTTGGAGACCAACCTTAACTGGTTGTAATGTGTTAGGGAGGAGGGAATTTAAGGAGGGCTATAATTTGGACACCAACCTTTAAACCTTTGATCTTGGATTCCTCAAACACACACTAATCACCAAGCAAACAAAGATGGTTAGTTGAGAATTAAGTCACTCTTCCAAGAAACATTACCCATTTTTTAGAAATGCTTATTGGACAATATATTAAAGTGATATTATTTACCTACATTTTATATGAGAATTAAGTCACTCTTCCAAGAAACATGATCAATTTTCTAGAAAATCCTATTAGACAATATATTAAAGTGATATTGTACATTACTTACATTTTATATGATTATTTGAAATTAGGTTTGATAACTATCTCAATTCTCCTATAAATATAAGTTTTTTGTATTGTAAAATTATTTATTAAATAAGAGTATAATGTAGCTTTTAAAATGTTAATATGTAAGCGTAAGTTATAGACGCGATCATGTAAAATCTTTATGTTTATTTTATTTTATTCTGCTATTGTTTTATATTTTCATTTGATTATATTTTCTTTCAAATCGTTCATGTTTCAACATTACAAAAGGGTGGCTTTAACCGGTCTGGGGTAGTCCGGCCATCCCCAATGGCCAAGATGGGGTTACCAACCACCCTTTATTTTTTTATTTTTTTAATCTTAAATAATATTTTATTATTATTTTTTGCTAGTAGGATAGGTGTTCCATTTGTGGTTCAAAAATCCTACCAATGAACTGGATATTCTCCAGTCCATTTTGGACTGGAGCACATCCTTTTCCAAAGTAGTTAGGAGAAAATTTCTGTCATTTTTTAAAAAATATTTTTAAGACTCATTTACTGTCATTCTACTAACTTAGGAACCTAAACATTAATTTTTTAGAAACCCAAAGATATTGAATGACACTTGTCACCTATTGAAGTAGGTCGAAGGAAATTTCATCCAAACGAGTTTTGAAGAAATTTGTATCCTTTAAAATTTAGGTGCATCAATATGATATGGCTCTCTCATAATTGCAGCAAAAATTGTTATAGAAAATTGTAAGAGATCTCAATCAAATATAAATGAGTTAAAAAAAAATTAAAAAAAATTAAAAAATAAAAATTCTCAATTGCATATATCACGTTGGTAATAGTTTTCTTAAAAATAAGGAGAAAATCACTTTAGACCTCTAAATTACTAAGCGTTTTGAGAAGACCACACAAATTTTAAAAACTCTTAATTTAACTCCATGAACTTTCAATTTGATTCAATTGACCTACTCCGTCAGATTCAACTCTTAACTCCTAACGAAAGTCCCTAAAAAGACCAAATCACCCTTCAATTTTCGTTTTAAAAAAGAAGAAGGAAAAAATGGGTCCCAAGGTGACCAAACCGTAGGTCACCTTACTATAAGCATTTGGCTCATTAGCGTCCAGATTATTAGCGGCAACTACTAAAAGTTGCATCTAATGGTAGTATATAATCTTAGGCGCTAAAGAGAAAAAAATTAACATTAGTGTCGACTTTTGTGTCGACGCTAATAAGTCGCTGCTAGTCCTTCATAGGTTGGGTTGTAAAATTAAAAACTATTAGCAACTCAATTGTCGCCACTGATAATGGTCAATAGCCATATATGCGCTAGCTACTATTGACCATTATTAGCAACGACTTGTGAATTTCGTCGCTATTGACCCCTTATTAGCCATGACACAAATGGGTTGCCTTAATATAAAACTTAAAATTAAAAAGACATCTTAGTGACATATGATGAGAGGTGGCTTTTTGGGGTGACGCTATTGACCTTACATATATAATAGAGAAAAATTATTTCTTTTATATTTTTTTTTTTGACATGTCCATACAAGGGAAGGGGAATGGGGGATTCGAACTAGTGACCTCCGCTTCATTAAGCATAGTTTATAGCCGATTGAACTATCTCTTGGGGACATTTCTTATATATTAATTATTAGTTAAGTCATGTATTTTTCTATTTTCTATTCTTATTTTGTATATATATATATATATATATTCACAATGTCCATAGACGGTAGACCTCAAGAACATTTTGGGTTTTGGTGCTTGCATGAAACTTTTCCCACCAAAATTTTCAGTAACTCATTTTATACTAATTTTCAACCTAAATTTATCTCTTCTCGCTCGGTTCTCCAAAGCCAAAACAAACAAAGCGACACCTCCCTCCGTCCCTCCCTCCTTCCCACCCATTGTTTAATCTGTCAGTACTTGTGAGTTCTTTCTTCGAATTGTCTGATTATAATTTCACAGGAGATTTCCTTCATGATTTTATTGAATCACAGCTCATAAAATGTGATGGATTTGTATTTTTCTGAAATTTATTTATCAGTTTCGTCCATTTCGGTTATAATCCAGGTTTTTGTTTCTGTTAAATTTTTTACGCAAATCACAAAGAAGCATCGCCAAAGAACAAATTAATCGCAGATTAGAATTCAGTATTTGTGAATCTGGTAATTCCAATTCCATTAAGTGTCAGGTCTGATACTATTTTGGAGCTTGCCTTTCGAAGCTTTGTTCTCAACGAATGCCGTCTGTATCTCTAAATAAGGTATTTTGGGCTCCTCGTCATCGGTTTTTATGTTTTTTGGGTGTAATATTTTTTTTTGGATTGCATTAGATGGCAATATCCATTTTGTCTTTAAAAGTAAAACATCCATTGAATATTTTTTTTATGCTTAATGATCATAAATGCACTTAATGGGGGCAAGAATTTAATCCCAAGCAATTTGACTACTGCAACTTATTTTTGTCATAAATCTGTTACTTTTCATCTAGTTTGAAAATTTTCCATTTTGCTTCTTATGAGGAAGAACATACATTTCAAAATTAAGACAAAAATATTTTTTAAAAATAAATAAATAAATTCCTTGATCCTTTCAACAAAAGTCAGTAAATAATTTAAACATATTGATTTTTAGTGTCTTAAAAAGTAAGTGATGTATAACATTTTACAATTAAAAGGAGATTAGTGTCCAATTCAAAGTAACCAAAACTGTATAATTTTATAAAAACTCAATAAAATTTTTTTATTAAAAAAAAAAAAAAAAAAACACAACATGATTGGTGGCTCTCTTGTTTTAGGGTCAGACTTGACATTCATTTGTACTCTGGTTTTGATAGTTTGCTTGTTTCTTTGCAACTTTCGAATGACGTCGTTTAATCTCCATATTTTCCTTCCTAAAATTGAAACACATCGTTCCATATATTGGCAATCTGGCACTTTGGGGTGAGGCGAGAGGTGAGAAATTGAGAGAGAGAGAGAGAGAGAGAGAGAAATGGACTACAACCTAGTAACGCTGAAGCTGCAGTGCGCTCAGCTAAAGGACACGACGAAAACGCCGCTTAGAACGCCATGACTCTCGGCGGCATCCTCTTCCAACGCGCCTGGTTACAGATTCTCTCTCTCTCTCTCTCTTGTTTTCCCAAATTTTCCCAAAACACCCTTCCCCTTTCCCTCCCATTTGATTATGCGATTCTCTATTCTCAATCAATTTCTGTATCTCAGGGCATTATGGTCTCGGCCCCCGATGAAAACGACGACATAGAAGCGCCATTGCTTCTAGACGACGGCACCGGCATCTTCGAGCTCTCCCTCTCCTCCGCCGACTTTCGTCTTCATATTATAGCATTTCCAAGAAATAGCTGCGAAATTTGATAGTTTTTCTCACCCTCTCTATGTTTCTTTGTACTATAGGGATGTATGTGATGGTTATTGGAGGATACAGTGCAGGTGCAGTTGAGCCTCCAGTGATCAAGGTATGCTCATTGTTAGTTGAAAACAATTGTAATTTGTAGAATAGTGAGAGCAAAATTTTGAACATAATTTTCACATTGCAAATATTTGGGCATTGTGTATTTGATATCAGGTTCCCAAGATTGTTGATCTTTCAACGATCCCGGATCAAGAGGCGATGTGGTATCTTGAAATTATGGAGGCATACAAACTGTTTTACAGCCCCCTAATTGAAGAAGTTGTGTGATTCTGTCAGACCATCTCTCAGAGAGAGTAAGAATTTCAGCAAAGATTGATGCTTTTTGGTCAATCACTAAGAAGTCATCATAAATGAGGATTGTGAAACATTTGGGATATTTCACTTCATTTATAATTTGACATGTAGAATTCTCCTAATACTCAAAGGCCAAAGCTGTGTCAGTTTCCAAGAGTTCTAATACAAATTTAGGTAAAATTTACACTTAAACTGGCTTATAAGGGAAGAGTGTCAAAAAGTTTATATATACATAATTAAGATTAAATTTAACTCATGTGGAACACCAGGATCGGAATCGCTCCCACCATGACTTAACCACAAGTTCGTAATCTCTTCGATCCCATGTTATCAAATGATACATACTTCTAGGTAAAATTTTACCTTTAAAAATTAGCTTATAAGAGAAAGATGTTCAATAGCATATACGCATAGTTAAGATTAAACTTACTCCATGTGAAATACTAGTATCGTAACAAGTTCAAAAGCCAAATAAAGGGATTGCAAAAAAAAAAGTCTTTTTATTTTGTATTTTTGGTAATCCCCCATTCTACCTTTCTAAATTTATAGTCTCTATTACAATGAAACAGCAAACATGACAGACTTAATTCTCACTCATTTCCTTTTCACAATGTTCTAATGTTCTGTGGTTTGGCAACAAGAAAGTGTCAAAAGTGCAAAGTCGATTCAAGGTACAAAAAAAGCTCAAAATGATATTTGCTTTTCAAGCATTCCATCCCCACAACCTAGTGTATTGCATTAAGCAGCCAAATGTTTTGGATAACATGCATGTGGTCGCTTAAAAGATCCACTTGACTTCTACCTGCAAAACTAACAATGTAAAAGTGAGGCCGGGGGCATCGGCCAATCATTATTTTCATGTACGAGGCACAAATTCAATCTCTTGCAATCTTGTCCTGACAGCTAAATTTCGATGTTCCTAGCAGGATTCAGAAAAAAATGTATTCCTCCTTGCAATATTCTTTACAGGAATTTTCTTTGCTGTGATTGCACGGGGCTATACATCTAAAAAGTAGGACATGGCAATACGAAAAAATTTCATTCCTTGAAGGACTATGCAGCATTAAATCTGTATCAAGGATTAGCACTCATGAATGATGTATTCATAAAATATGTATAAAAATAAGTTTAATTGATGTCATATTGACAAATGAAATGGACAAAGGCAAGTAGCAATGTGTTGGTATCCAGTCATGCCAATAGACGTATCAGAAAACACAGAGTAGCAAGAACATGATCAGGGCTGTAAACTTGCAGAGCTGTTTTCAGATTAGTTTCTCGGATTTTACAGCAAGCAGGCCTCAAGGCAATGAGATATTCAGCCTAAAGTTTAAGTCCTAATTGGTTGGAAACAAAAGAGATAGGATGAATCAACAAATATTGTAATTCAAAGGGTTTTGTTTGACAATTTTTAAGACGGTGCTTTTTGTTTGTAAGTTAAGATGTGATGAAAGGTAAAAGTACTTTTGGGTGTTTTGTATTTTGAGTCGATTGTTATTATTATTATTATTATTATTTGGCTAAAAAGCAAAAAAATTACCCTAAAAATCGTTGCCAAACGAATCTTTTTCATTGCATTGAGAACAGCGAGTTCTATGATCAATAAACCACATAGTTGCTAGGGCACCAAGTCCCTCTCGTTCTACTTAAACCTAACAGACTTAAGATCCTTTTTTATTAATAAAAAATGACATATTTTTAAGAAAAGCACACTAAACTTAGCCAATTACAAGAAAATAAAACAGTAGAAGTAAAATCCAATTAGCTGATCAAAATGTAGAATAAAGAAAAGTCCTAAAATAATCCTAACTAAATTTTGATAATAACATAAAAGAAGCTTTAATTTGAAACTAGCTCTAGCAAATCAACCCATTGATCTCTCCCCTTCCTCCTCATTTAAGTTTCATTTCCATTTTAATTGCATGACCAAATGACATAGCATTACTCAAAACTAGGGGATCCATCAGATAGAAAATGAGCTTCATGTGCTGCCCACGGCCACGGGTGCCATGGCACCTTTGTCTTTGTGTTTGTTGGATTTTCCAGTTCACATTAAAATTACATAAAGCTGACATGTAATAATCAAACAAGATAATTATTCAAGTAAAAACTTTGTCAAGGCTCTACGATTGGCAGAAAAAAAAATCAGTATTCAAAGAAATACAAGATGTTGTTCCACTTGAAGCATTGCAACAAATAAGATCGAGTAGAAAGAGAGAAAACCAGCTTACTCAGAATATTTACGACAGCAATCAACCAATCTATTCACATTGACATTATCTTCATTAAGCTCACTTGCCATGTTAGTCACTTCAGCAGAGTCATTTGAAGCAGTCCATTGGGTTAAAATACAGATCATCCTTCTAAGCTGTCACAAAGGTTAAGGGAAACATAATATTGAAAGACAAGGCAATTTAAGCAAGTATAAGCCAAGGCAGTTGATAGAAGAAACCATATGAGCCTAACCAAGGTACTGAAAGTTCCTAGATCCAAATATGTCATTGTCCCTGCAAGGATACAGCTGTTCTTATAGCATTTGATTTTGTGCAATAAGTGGTCAAGCCCTCCTTATGCCCTTTGCTGGAGTCATTTAGTTGATGTTCGAGAAGATCATCTTCAATCAGATCAGATTTGCTTACAAGAACTGAAACATACTGAGAGAGACTTGACTGACTCATCTCATTTTCCTGAACATGAAATAGCAACCTTGCAATGACGCTCCAGAGTGCACTTCGGGCTTCTAGATCATCCGAAGCAAAAGGAAATATTTCAAGCAGCCCCCGTACGAAAGGCAAATCTGGATGGATCTAAAAAGTTGCTTTTCATTCTAATAGAAGATAGAAAAAAAAAAAAAAAAAATAGAAAGTATGCAAAGATGATGGCATTAGGAAAAAATTTGCAGATAAGAAACATCAATAATTTACCGTGTGAAATCTCTGAAGCTAAATCAGATACATCAGAAATAATATTTGCAATCAGTACTGCAGCAATAACACAAGAGCTGGCAACCTGCAGAAGAGATATCAATCAACTCGAAGAGCCCATTACAAAATATTCACAGGTTCTACCGATGCACAGTTTTCTTATGACGAGGATTTTTTTTTTTTGGGAAACTTCACTTACCCCTCATACTTTCGCGCTTTTTGCAGACACCCTCCTATTGTTCAAAAACTCTCACTTATATGTATCAAAGTTTGAGTTTCGTTCTCTTTGGCCCTTCCGTTAGGATTTTATGTGAAATCCTAACGGAAGGGGTCGCACGTGCCGTGCACGTGGGAAAAAATTACTCAAAACCCTGTTTTACCCCGGATACCACCACGTGTACAAACACCCTTAGGGTTTGTTCTAGAAAATCATCAGAACTCCAAAATTTAAAAAGGATTTGGATAGCCGTCTTTGTGAAGAACACAGGCCGACGACCACTGATCTTCGTCAATCCACCCAGTGAGTGTAAATCGCGATTCCACCCAGATTTAAATCGCGATACCACCCAAATAAACGAACTCCAACCCTAAATCGCGATTCCACCCTGATTTAAATCGCAATTCCACCCCGTGCCTATCTCATGTAGTTGCGTTGGAAGATTTGTCCGTGAGCCGTCTTCTTCGTCACTGCCATCTTTTCTAGGTATAATCCCTTTTGTCAAATGATTTTGGTTGTTTTATTTATAGGTATGTCGAGTCGTCGACCATTGTGGTCCCCTTTGTCCGTATGCCATGTTTCACATTGTGGTCCCCTTTTATTGTCGAATGTTGTCTATTTGTGGGTCATATGGTTTTATTGTCAAAAGTCTGTCAAATAAAAAAAGATTTGTGTACTGGTGGGTTGAGTGTTGTGCAAAAATATACCTAAATTAATAGGTAAATAATTGTACGTTTTACCTGCAAGTGCACAAGGTCAACAGAGTAGTATATGGTGCAAGTACAGGATCGATCCCACGAGGATTGTGATTTTATTTATAATTAATTAAAAATATCAAATTGTCACAGATTTGATATTGAGAAAAAGAAAATAAAAAGATAAATGAAAAAGTAAAGGTAAAGGCAGGGCTATGATATCCACCACTAATTATGTTAAACTAGTATATCAATATGCCAATACTTTGATTAAGTTATGCATATTTAATGTTTCCCAACCTAAGGGTTAAACTCTAACTCCTTAAGCTATTGATTTCCCTAAGCAACAAGTTAGGCATGGGTACATACTCTAACTCTTTTCTTTCCTAAAGAATTTAGCATGGTATATACTAAGTTGTTCTTTAGAAAAGCATATATTCTATGGAAATCGACAAACACACAGAGCCTAGGCCATGGTTGTATACTCCCAGTTCCTTATGTTGATTAACCCAAGAATCGTGGTGTGGATTCTTTTGTTACTTAAGTTAAACCCAGGACTCGGCTCATCCAAATTGATCTAACTAACAAGTCCATACCACATGCACATGTTGATCAAGCATACACATATGAAAAATTCATGCAAGCAGGTATTAATCAAGTTAAATAGCACAACATGATCATCACAAGGCGCCAATATTAAAATATTAATTTGACATAACTAGGGCTTCAATCTAGCCCTACTTAAGAGTTAATTACTAGACGCTAATAGTTAGTCACTTCAATTTATACAATACTTACAATATCCAATAAATTTCTTTAGTAGTAAGAGCAGACAACTCCAAAGTTCAAAAGGTATAGAATAATCAAGAATCAAACATTCAGCAAAATACCAATTATCAAAACATTATCTGGAAAGGGTGAAATTAAACAGCACTTCCAAAAATTACACTTATCCTATATCTATATAATATACCAGTATTTTACGGTTTTCAGCAAGCTAAAATGTACCTCAACTTTGTCAGGGAGTTTGACCATGTCACAAGCCAGTCTAAAAAGTTCCTTATTTGAACAGATTTCTTGAGAATAACCATCTATAGCAGAAAGAGCTTCAATTGCGCGAAGGACTACATCAAGAATTGGGTACCTGAAATTGTATGAAAATGAAGAACAGATGCAGGAAAGAAATTACTATCCAAAAATACAAACATTATAATACTTGCAACTAGTCATCAATGTGTATGGGACAAGGGGACTGCATATGCCCAGGTACTACTACTCAGGTGCTTAAAAATCTCCAAACACCTCATTAGCCAAAAGAAAAAGAAAAAAGAAAGAAAAAAATCGCTGTAATTTATCTCAATAAAAGCATCAGGAGGCAATATAAACCTCGTATGGCCATAAATTGCAAAGTTGAGTAATTAACAATTTTCTTGGGTTATAAAAATTGTGTAAGATAGATTAGTAACTCCTTCAAAAAAGCTAAATTATCTTTGTAAATAATCATAAAACCATATATTATACAAATACTAAAGCATTAAATATCCGATGTCCACCTACCAGCTACTATAAGAGACTTCACCCTTTTAATTGGATTTTTAAACAAAAATTGCTAAACAAGTACATTTGAAAATTCAGAAATTCAAAACAATAACACATCATATATACTGTGCTTGAGTTACCGAATATAGGTTATGTAACATAGTTTTAGGCCATTGATTGTTGGGCACGTGCCAGAAATTCCATGGCCAGCCAACCTTTCAAACATGGGCCCCAGTGATGCATATTGACTAGTCCAGCCCCCACGGCACATTCAAATTATTCACAACAAATGGCCAACTCAGCCAGATCACTTGACTCTCTTTATAGAAATGTAAATAGCAAATTGAACAAAGACACCAAATCTTACTAACAGCAGTTCATATAG
>NC_081550.1:6609300-6621216 GCF_901000735.1 Corylus avellana
AAAGTTAACCATTTAAAAAATATTATATTTGGGATTTTCCAACATTCTTAAAGTTTCTTTGATTGTGATAGAAGCTTAGTTGAGATGAGTTGTGTTCAGTATCAATGTTTCTTTTGTCAAGAATCCACTTAACCAGCCAGCCCTCCTACCAAGTTGCTGATTCAAACCTACATTATATAACCTCTGTTAACAAAAGAAAAATACTATAACATCTGATTAAAAAGACAAATAATTCAAATGACAATTATAACCAAAATCTTCCTACAACTATAGTGTTTCTTCCTTCCATTATTTATTCAACCACTCAGCCCTCTTAGGAAGTATCAAGCTTGACCTCCTACAATGAATATGTGGAGAGAATCTTTAAACTCATAGTCGGTGATACCCTTATTGGTGCAATCACTTGGATTTTTGCTTTCTCTGACACTGCTGTTTGAAATATACTTCCTAAGAAATACCACCACAAGCACCCAAAAATAAGAGCTGATCGGGAAAATATAAGGCATTTCCTTGGTTGAAAAATTTTCAACATAGGAACCCTCACACACATTTACCAGAATGTCTCAAAGAAAATAAACCATAGACAATATTTTCTACCTTTTCAATAAGCTGTAGATTTAAGGTATTTTCCACAATCCATAAAATCTGGCATAGAATATGTTCAGACTGCAATGCTTCAGCCCATGTAATACATTCACCACTTTGAAAACCCAAAGTTAACAACCTGTATCAGGAAATATATAGATTTAAGAAAAGCATACAGCATCTGTTTGAGTCTGTCTCAAAACCACTAATGTTAGCGACACAAAACTATAAATGACACGACTGATGCAACATGCAAGAAGAGACTCGGACACTGCCGCTTTGCTATTACAAAATAATGAGTGTTCTACTTTAATAGATAGAAAGAAATGTGTATTCTTTCAAAAAGAGGGAAAAAGTGAGAAATGTCATTTCACTATGTATGGTTATTGTTCGCAAATGGACAGAAAGCAGAAACAAAGGTTGATTTGAAAGTTTCTTGCCAGAAGAAACAAGGAATACCAAGAAGAACAAAATTAAGAGCAAAATAATCCAGGATAGGCACAATGAGACTTTATGCATGTATGCTACAAGTTACTACTTAATAGGTTAGAAAGAATGAAACACTGGCAGATAGTATAATAATAAAACCAAAATCTGAAAAGTTTTCTCAAATGATTGACAATTGGAATAACGACCGCAAGAGTATGTATTACCGACAAGCTTCACATAGACATTGAGCATCGTCTAGAAATAATTGTTCCACAATTATCTCAACCAATCCATTTGTAGAGACTATATGTTTCAACAGAACTTCATGGCAGGCAAGGTTTCCTATAATTCTGAGGCTAATCTCCTGGAGCAAGAAAATCAATCAGATCCACAGTAAACAAGTCTCTAAGACCTCCAGGTTAACAATTTTCCAACTACAGAAAACAAGTTAACAGAGAAGGAATGAACATAAGTTCATCAGGCAAAAAGAATTTTGCAACAAAGTTGAAATGTGGCTCACCTTAACACGCACAGATTGGGAAACTAAAAGGTTTGCTAAAAGTACTTCCAAGTACGAGGTTTTGTACCTGCACAAGTATCTTACTTAGATTGCAGTACGACAGATTTCATAATCAGATCTCTAGCAATAATAACAAGACAAATCATAGTTCAAAACCTAGTTCAAGGAAAATAAATGATTTTTGGGGTGCTTGCAAAAGAGAAGGGTGGTTGGAGGTGGAAACCTAAAACAATATGATTAATCACGTCTTCTAATAAAGTGGCAATGACTGCTATCTTCATCTCATGATCACAAGCATACCCAAGACTTTAGAGGGGATATGAGGATTGGTGCTAGATTGTACTTCCAACTGGATAGTTCTTTAATCAACTTTTTATTTGAGTTACAATAGCCTCATTATATCCAAAATCCAGAATTAAGGTTGATATGACTTGACATGCAATCAGAATAAAAAAAAAAAAAAAAAGGCAAAAAGCAGCATCGAGATTAATTGTCAATTGAAGGGAAAACTTGAGTACCATGAGCTCTGCATTAGTTTTACTTGCAGAAAGATCCCATAAAATGCAACCATACTCTTCCCAAGCCTCTTCTCCTGATGATATACTAGGCTGATCAGATCTACGACATGACTCTTCATCTTCTCCTTCTTGTCGAGCATGTTGATCATAATCCCCAACAATCTTCATGCTCTCAGAGTTATTATTTGAAAAGTTCAGAATTTCATCTCCAGAGAGAGAAGCTGAACATTCTTCCACATGACCAGTATTTTGTACTTGATTCATGTCAACACGTGCATCAACGCCAAGAGAATCATGGTTATTACTTGCATCAGTTGGTAGAAGTTTCCGTATCAGAGAGATTATATAACTAGGATCAACTGTAGTTGAGATGTCAAACAACTGCACAACAGAAAGAAAAAAAAAAAAAAAATCATTGGTAGACATTGTTGACCAGGTACACGTTATGTTAATGCTCTTAAAATGAATTTATACATTACATACACGTACGTATTTACGCATATATGGGCCGGGGCCGGTGTGGACATGTATTATCAACGCTCTATCATTTGCTTTATAATCAGAGTACGGAAGAAAACTATGGTTATTACCACAATCAAGAGTTCCCAATTTCAGATTTCAGCCAAGTTGAGTGCATATGGGAAAATTTATGCAAGCATATGAGCTTTAGTCACAATGTACTTCACATGTATTGTGCCAAAAGTCAGCCAAATCATATTTGAATGAGAACCAGCATATATCTGAGCTGCAAATGGATTTAAAAATGAATATATTTGACAAACAACTGGTACCCACATCATCGAATGCCCTATTTAACCTGTTTATAAATCAATTAGACCTCAAATACAACCAAAAAGAAAGGGCCAAGAACATTGTGAGATTTTCCTAGAATTGGCAAAATTTTCGCTGAACCATCAAACAGAATCGTCACTATCAAATAGCGTGACAAATGAACCACTAAAACCCTATTTACATACACTTAAGGTCCTAAGAGAGAGGGAAGAGAAAAGATAAGAGCTAAACGGAAAAAAGGAACAAAAAAGAAACCAAGTGAAATCAGAGCCGTTGATTGCAACCTCATCAGGCGGAGCAGAAGGGTGATGTGCCGGTGCATCAAGTTGTACTTCCCCTTCTTCTTCTTCTTCTTCTTCTTCTACAAGGTCTGGTTCTAAGTCGAGCGCCATAGCCTTAACTGTGCGGAATACCCACCAGCTTAGCGGAGCTCTTCCTATCCTTTCTCAAATTTCCCGGCTTTCACTACTTCATAGAGCTTTTATGTATATAGTACATTTAGAAAGAAAAAATAAAATAAAACAAAAAACAAAACAAAATAAGAGGAAAAAAAAAGTGAGAATATATGATAATTTTTTTTTTTTTTAATCATAAGATCAGTCATAATTTTCTTGGCATAGATGATCTTAAGTTTGAATTTTGATGCAAAAACAAGTATCAAATCTATATTTAAATGGTTAAATTTATTATTTGAAAAATAAAAATTGGAATGGAACTATAGAAGAGCTTCACCCACCAAGGCCACATGTCCATCTAACACTTAATTTTCATTATTATACACAAATAGCCTAAGGGAATGAAAACAATTGGAATGAAATTATGGAGGTTCAGCTCGCTAGGACCATCAGCCCAAACACAAACACCATCCGGAAAGCACTAGCAAGCTCACCAAAACACAACATTGCATGAAGCACACATCAAGAATGGAAACGTCATATCCAGCAACCAGGGCCGGCTCAATGGCTAGGCCACTGAGGCGGTTGCCTAGGCCCCCAGTTAGTAAGGCCCAAAATTTCTTTAAATTTTATTTTAACTTAAGGCCTAATTTTTTATTTTATTTTTTTTTAAATAAGGCCCAAAAAATTTTCCCATAAAAATTTAAGGCCTCTAAAATAAGGCCTCAATATAATAAGCTCATTGTAAAATAAGACCAATTAACCAAAATATATATATGCCACGTTAATTTTTTGGGGCAATCAGTTAAAAGTTAAATTTAAAAGTCATGAAACAACAATGAGAATGAAAATAATAATAATATTATTAAAATATAATAATATTATTAAAATACATATTATTTAATTAATATTTAAATATTAAAAAAAATAAGGTCCAACTTCAAAATTTCGCCTAATACCCCCAAATACATTGAGCTGGCCCTGCCAGCAACCATCCTCTATGAAATGCGATGTATGCACCCACTTAGGACATACAATTCACTAGAGAAAAGCGGATCAAAATCACCAGCACAGGCAAAGGTCAAATTAATGTCCGTCAGGCAACAATTGCCTTTTGAAGGCTGTAGCACTTCAGATTTTAAAAGTCTTATTTTATAGATATTAATTTGATGCTATGATTATATTAATATTCATATTAAGCAATGATGTTAATTCTTGAGGAATTTATGATATTGTATGAATGGTAATTGGAGATTGGTAGGTAGAATAGTATAGGGTAGGTAGAATAGTAAATGGTAGGTATAATGGTGAAATAATAAATGAAGGGTAGAATTTTGTAAATGAAAGGCGGAATAGTATTTGGTTTTTTTTCCTATAAATAGAGCTCTTCCCCTTCACAATTTTCACCACTCATCTCCTCTCCCTTCTCTTCCACATATTCTTCCTTCTTCCGTTTTCTACTCGGTCTTTCTTCTTTCTAAAAGTGTTTACACAAAATAGAGAGAGAAAGGGTGAGACAAAGTGTTGCAAGAAAAAAAGAACACGAGAGAGAACGGACTTGAGAAATTAGTTTCAAAAGATATACTAGTGGCGTTAGTCAGATTGGAGCAACTAGATCCTTCAGACCACTTTTTAGCTTCAATCTATAAGTAAGTAAATTTACTACCCCTTCTAAAATTACTTCATGTCATGCTATTTATACATTCTTGTATCAAACTGTAAATGATTATTTTATTTACCTGTCATGGAGATATGTTGCATGCATGAAGGATTTCTAAAAGAATTATTTATAAAGTTTCTACTTCTTTAAACGCTTTCTAAGTACAACAAGTTTATATTTGCAAAAGTTTTCATTTTGAGAAAAAAAAAGTTGAGAAATGATGATGATTATAAGAAAGAAGAATGATGATAAATCCTCCTACATGTTGCCCTAAGATGCATCAAAAGAAGTATAAAGAGAAGTACAAGAAATGAGTTAAATGTTTATGAAATGAGGGCACATGTATGGAGGAGAGTATTTTTTGCCCCAAAATAAGTAAGGATGAGAGGAGTTCAGTACCGATACTCGGATGGAGGCGAAACCACCCAAGGAGGCTATGCAAGAAGATGGTATTCCATCAACAGACCGTTGAGTGCACCAAGAAAAGAGTTAATTGATGGTCAGGCATGACTGAGGCAACAGTTCAGTGCCATGGTCACAAGGACCTGTAACCCTCGTACACAGGGGTAATAGTCATGGGCCCTAATATGAGAAAATGATAGTATAATTTTAACGATGATATACTATGATGATATTCAACGATGATATACTATGATGATTTACAATGATGATTTATAACGATACATTATGATGATGATTTATAACGATGATTTATGACGATGATCTATTAATAGATGTAATAGTACGTATATGCTACGGAAGATGCAACCGTACATACATGTATTATTATGGCTGAATGTACATGTATTTGTGAAAACAATTTTCAAAACTGAGAACAAGGAGCAAAACTATTTATGGTTGTGGATTTTACTTGTTGGACCCCTTTGGGCTCATTTAGTTTTATTTCTTGTTTTTAGGTAGAAAGGACGCTGGAATAGGAAGCCGGAATGGGGGCGGAAATAATTATTAACTTTCAAAGTCTTTTCATATCAGTTATTGTAATAATATGATATTCTGCAACTGAAGTTTAATGTTTACTAATTTTTCTTGTAATAAAATCTCTTGAAGAATGTTTTATACATTGATCGTATCCTCTAAAATCAAGTACTCTGATAGACTTTATAGATCTTTGCAAAAGCTTTTGTGGTAAAAGAAGAAAAGTGGCAAACTCAGCCTTAACAGGCTGGGGATGTTACAAAGGCACATGACATAAACGATACCTCGACTATATAATGTCAGTAGGGGGCTAAACCAGGTATGCTATTATCCTGTAATCTTCATCTCTCTCTCATTTTAACCAAATATGTCATTATCCCCAAATCTTCATCTATCTCTCTCATTTGCACACCCTATGCCTTTACTGACTTAAGTATTGAATGTAGTGTTGTTGCCCCCCTCCCTTCTCCCCGTAGGGTTGCTCTGACGTTTGGTTGTCTTGTAGGAATCCCAGATTGAGGGCTAGGCGTGGATGATTACTGGTTGATTTTCTGCATCAACAAAAATAAAAATATGATAAATAAATCCAAATTTTCTTGGAGTAGTAGTCCCACTGCTACAAGTATGGGTTTTAATGTAAGTTCACAAACAAGTAGAATTTTGTTCATAAAAATATTAGAATATAAAATGACAAAGTTTTATTAAACACTCATGTGCATTTCCATATGTTATTAAAAGGACACATGTTTTTTTTATAAACTAGGTTGAAGGAAATTCCCTCAACCCAGTTGGGAGGAAAATTATGTCCAATATAAAATTAAATTATCAAAATTATTTTAAAAATTAGGTTAATTTTTTTATTAAAAAAAAAAAATCAAGAGAGATTGGCAACTGACAACAATTTTTTTATTGGAGAATTCTTCCAATTCAGTCTATGCATTTGTCATGTCTTTCTTAAGAAAAGCACGTAACTTTTTAATTAACATGTGATAAACACATAATGTTTTAATATAATTACTATATGTTGAACAAGACATATGACAGTCTTACGGCATCAAGCGTTTTAGTAAAATAATTTCAGTATTTTTTTGGTATATGACTGCACTTGTAAAATTTGGTCAACAGTAAATTTTTTTTTTTTTTTTTTTTTTTTGGGGGTTTAAAAAAAAAAAGGGAAAAGAGTTATAATGGAACAAAAATCCAAAAATGGGTTGGCTTGTCAACAACAAACCCAAACAAAAGAAACAATGACAAAACAGAAAACATAAATCAAAGAATGAGTCATTAAATGATTCCAAATAAACCATAAACGATCCAATTCTCTATATCTTGGGCAAAAACCAAAAAAATTGCCGCATAAAGCCGCACAAGTACCAAAATAGAGGGCGCGGGCATGGGCATGACCATGGTAAAACCCTTCAACATTAGGGGATGCTCTCTTTATTATTTTAGCTATTAATAGCCCTGCGCTTTTGTCTTCTTAGTCTTTTGCTAACTGTATTTTTTATATTAGTTTAACTTTTTATTCCTTTCAAAGTTGGAATGCTTTGAAAGTGTCTCGATGTGCCAATTTTAAGGCACATGCTTAAGCTTAATGGGCAACTTCCAATCATGTCTTTAGAAGCATTCCCATAGGATTTCCAATTCTCTATTCCATTCGGATAAAAAATGAGAAAGATTTTCCCATGTAACATTTTTCCTTATTCAATTAAAAAAAAACCCCTTCAACTAACCAAACCCTTAATGCGAGAGATGCGTGCAAACAACTGAATAAGGGTATAACTTTCGAGATACCCTTTAACCTTACCCCAACCCCTGGTAGGTAACAACAATAACAATCACCGGAGAGGTGGTTAAGGGAGAGACGACATTGTAAAAATAAAATCTAAAACAAAATACAACGAAAAAACAAAGGAAAAAAAAAACATAAAAGCAAAGGCATGGACGGAGAGAGGAGAAGTGAGAAGGTAAAGCCAAAGCCATTCCTTCCTCCCCATAAAAGGCACACACGGCGGTGGAAAATTTCACTGAGGAAACGGCTAGAATTAGGGTTTGGTGAGAGCTTTTATCTCTTAAAAAAAAAAAAAAAAATAGAGAGAGAGAGAGAGAGAGAGAGAGAGAGAAGAGGCTAAAAATTTAATAGTAAAATATTTTTGCTGCTTTTTCTTTTTCTCCAATAAGAACAATGACTATCATTTAGAGTAATGCTACATACCCATTTTTTATCCCGCTCACATATCACTAATCCATTCATATATCACTGGGCTAATGTGATAGTACCCATCAATTTTTGAATAAACCTTTATTAAAAGAATAAAAAATCAAAAGATTAATGGGCGCCGCCACATTAGCTAAATAGTATGAAAGATGAGTATTTAATTACTCTATGATTTAATCTTAGAGAAATGCAAGAAACTCCTAATTGGATGAGTAAAAGATAAAAAAAAAAAACAAACATTTACCAATAGAATATATCACCTTGGTAATAGTTTTCTTAAAAATAAGGAGAAATTTCACTTTAAACCTTTGAATTACTGCGCATTTTGAGAAGACCGTACAAATTTAAAAAACTCTCAATTTAACCTCATGAACTTTCAATTGACACCCTCCGTCAGATTCAACCGTTAACCCCTAACGAAGGTCCCTAAAAACACCAAATTACCCTTCAATTTTCGTTTTAAAAAAAGGAAGAAGGAAAAATGGGTCCTAAGGTGACCCAACCGTAGGTCACCTCACAACAAGCATTTGGCTCATTAGCGTCCAAATTGTTAGCGGCGACTACTAAAAGTTGCAGCTAATGGTAGTATATTTGTGGCGACTTAAAAGTCACCGCTAATCTTAGACGCTAAAGAGAAAAAAATTAATATTAGAGTCGACTTTTGTGTCGACACTAATAACTCGCTTGATGTAGGAGAAAATTCACAAAACGGTTATTTTAATTATGCATGTGTGTTTTAATTTTCCTTTTTAATAAGGACTAGGTTTTCCCTTTTTCCATTAGGATTATATTTTCCTTTTTTAATAAGGATTGAGTTTTTCCTTTCCTATTAGGATTTTTTTTCTTTTCCTATTAGGATTTGTTTTCATTTTCCAATTAGATTTGCTTTTCATTTTCCTTGTTAATTTAATAGGTGCCTAGCTTATATAAAGGCATCTAGTCTTTGTTATTTTTCAATTTAGTTTATATTATCAATTAAATTTGAGTCTTTTAAAGTTATTTCTCTGTTTGCTTATTTGGGGTAATTAGGGACTTTCTCTTTCCTATTTGTTATTTTCTCTTCCTGAATTCCCTTTTCAGTTTTCAATTCTTAATTTTTGTTGCTATTATACACTGTCAAAACAATCTTAGTTTTGCCCGGCATCAGTTGGTATCAAAGCTTAGCATCTTCTTGGATGAATTTTTTCATGACTTGTGGTCATGGTCGACGTGGACAAGTTCCGAATGAGGAAGTCCCTTACCATAAGCGCAGTATACAAGACTTGATGATTGAGGATTTGCAAATGCAGGTTGCAGAGTTAACCCAATGTCTAGCTGCGCAAAATTTTGAGATGTATTGCGATATTGACGGTCGCAATTTAAAATCCAATTTTGAGAACCCGTTTCACAAGTCTGTTCTGGTTCGAGAACAACATGTTCGAGATGAGTGGCATGAAGACTTATGCTTCAAAGTTGAGCTTCAAGAAATGTTTGGTACTCTCCATCCTTAACTATTATTAGCAAGTCTCAAGCCCATCTACCAAATCCATCTCATGTGGAGGGGGAAGATAAATTTATTGAGAAAGATTTTTCGGTAGATTGGGTCTCACCATCGATCTATGACATCTATCATGACGAAGAGGATTTATTGAAGGAGGTAAGTTTTGTGCTTAATATTGAAAATTTTATTGAAGAAAATAATAACTATTACGTGTTTGATGAAAGCCCTAAATTTGAAGGGTTTAATTTGAAGGTTGAAGAAATCGGTTAAGTGGATTTTCTTGGGGTAGACAATGCTTTATCCAATTATCTTGATGATGGTGGTTTTGATCAGTTTTATGTGATAGATGAGAATATTACGTTTAAAACATAAGAGAGGGAGATCTTCATGGCACGTGAAAGGGAAAAAATAAGTGGACTGCATGTGAAGATCGCATTATCTCAACTTGTTGTAAAGAATTTTCAAGATTATACTCACATTCTTGTGGTAATTAAGGGAGTGTTATTTATATCGGGATGTTACATTATTTTACTTTTGAAGAGAAAGGGATGGAAATGATTGATTAGTCATCCGAAAGATCAAGGCAAGAACCATCATAATGCGAGGATGAATTATCTCCAACCCGGCAAAGATGACTTGAATTCGAGGACGAATTCTATTTTAACACGAGGAGACTGATGCAAAAGAAAATTCACAAAACTATTATTTTAATTATGCATGTGTGTTTTAATTTTCCTTTTTAATAAGGACTAGGTTTTCCCTTTTCCATTAGGATTATATTTTCCTTTTTTAATAAGGATTGAGTTTTTCCTTTCCTATTAGGATTTGTTTTCCTTTACCTATTAGGATTTGTTTTCATTTTCCAATTAGGTTTGCTTTTCCTTTTCCTTGTTAATTTAGGAGGTTTCTAGCCTGTATAAAGGCATCTAGTCTTTGTTATTTTTTAATTCAGTTTATATTATCAATTAAATTTAAGTCTTTCAGAGTTATTTCTCAGTTTGCTTATTTGGGGGCAATTAGGGACTTTCTCTTTGTTATTTGTTATTTTCTCTTTTCTTGAATTCCCTTTTCAATCTTCAATTCTTAGCTTCTGCTGCTATTATACGCTGTCAGAACAATCTTAGTTCTGCCCGGCGTCATCGCTGCTAGTCTTTCATAGGTTGGGTTGTAAAACTAGAAACTATTAGCAGCGACTCAACTGTCACCGCTAATCAGGAGTCCATAGCGGCGACATTTAAATGTCGCCCTTGATAATGGTCAATAGCCATATATGCACTGCTATTGACCCTTATTAATGACGACTTGTGAATGTCGCCGCTATTGACCCCTTATTAAGAGAGCATACCTAGTAGACTTCCTATAAGGGGGTCTGTTCCCTATGTGTAGGGAATATGTCAAAAAAATCACAAAAAACGTCTCATAGGAGACTCCCTAAATGAACCTCAACCATGAAGATCGCTACAATGAAACCCAAAATATAGAGTTTCACTATTTCAATCCTTATGATTATTAAAATAATAATAATAATAATAATAATAATAAAATGTTTCTCTCTCTTCTCTCCTCTCATATATATATATATAATATATAATATAATTAAAAAAATAAATATTTTAATGATATAGAGAATAATTAAGGGCAGCGATTGGGGTGTATTTTGACATAGGAAAGTAAAAAGTAGTTTAAATTCTTAAATGTAGGAAAAATGACGAAAAAGCAGCTGAAAATGCTCTTAGCGGCGACACAAATGGGTTGCTACTAATAACACTACATAATATAAAAATTAAAATTGAAAAGACATCCTAATGACATATTATGAGAGCTGGCTTTTTGGGGCAACGTTATTGACCTTCCATTTATAATAGAGAAAAAATATTTCTTTTATATTAATTATTAGTTAAGTTATTTATTTTTCTATTTTCTATTCTTATTTTGTATAAAAAAAATAAATATTTATTTATTTACTTTTCACAACTAGTTGGGAAGGCACGTAAAAGGCACATGCTTAATTTCTGGTGTTTGATTATAGTAGATATATCCTTATGTTTGATAATAATATTTGTTTATCGTTATGAAACATTTATTGAAAATTCAGCACCACTTATAAAATTATTTATAACATGAATCTTTGCATAATATAATTTAAATTTTTACTCAACTTAACCGATAACACAATTACAAGAGAACTAATCATACTGTTTTGAACATACCATCACTAACATAAAAGGTGGATTTGAGGATCCTCAAATCCAACGGCTAACTCAAAAATTAAAAAATAATAATAATAATAATAACTTTTAGACACCTAAAATATAGGAAACCAAGTCCATAAATTGATTAACTCACCCAAAAAAAAAAAAAAAAAACACTAAATTTTATCAAT
>NC_081550.1:6621316-6655400 GCF_901000735.1 Corylus avellana
TATTCAAAGAAAAATATTATCCTCATGATACTTATATGAGAACACCTTTGGGGAATAGGCCATCCTATGCGTGGAGGAGCATTTGGAATGCCAAATATCATTTGCAAGAAGGTCTGATTTGGTGAGTTGGAGATGGGAGGTCCATTGGTATCTGGGAGGATAAATGGCTGCCCTCAGCTACAACACATTCAGTTCAATCTCCGGTCCGAACTCTTCAGGGGCAAGCTAAGGTTAGCGAACTCATTGATAGAGATACAAATTGGTGGAATTTTCCACTTGTTGAGGAGATATTTAGTGCAGAAGAAGCTGGCCTAATTTGTGCTATGCCGCCTTGTCCAAGGACTCAAAGTGACTGGAGAGTGTGGGGAGGAAGTAAAAATGGTATGTACACGGTAAGGAGTGGCTATCATCTAGCTAAGGAGTTATGCCAGAGGGAAATGGGGGGGAGTTCTACGGTGACTTCTCGGGCAGTTCTTTGGAAGCGAATATGGAAAATATGTGGGCCAAGGGCAATGAAGATGTTCCTCTGGCAGGCTTGCAATAACATTTTGCCTACGAAGGAGAATTTATATAAGCGCAAAATCACAGAGGATTCATTTTGCCCAATATGTAAGCTAAAGGTAGAGACAGTTGGTCATGTTATTTGGAGCTGTTCTTCTGCAAGAGATGTCTGGCTTGAATGTGATAAAAAGCTGCAAAAAAGCACTAGTGATGAAGATGCGTTTTTAAATATTTTTGAACAATTGTTGGAACGGTTGGATAATAAGGGATTGAATTGGCAGCTTGTGTTGCTAGACAACTTTGGATGTGCAAAAACAAGATGATTTTTGAAGGGATTTTCTTATCACCGCCGGTTCTTCTTCAAAAAGCAAAAGATCAGTTGGGGGAGTTTGTAAAGGCTGACCAAACTTTACGGGCCAAAACAGCACAGAATAGGCAACCTGCACGGGATAAATGGCAAGTACCGGATTTGGGAGCTTTAAAGCTTAATTGGGATACTGCTCTCGATACAAGGAAGAAGAGGATGGGGGTGGGGATAGTGGTACGCAATCATGATGGTGAGGTATTGCTAACGAAATGCATGGTGCAGGACCATATAACTGATCCCACAATTGCAGAAGCGATAGCAGCACGGGCATCAGTTGAACTTGTTAGACAGCTGGGTTTTCAATCTGTCATATTTGAGGGGGATTCCTTGGTGGTGGTTAAAGCACTTAGCAGTGAGGATAGATGCTGGTCTCAATTTGGGATGTTGATAGAAGAAACTAAGATCATTCTTCGAAGTTGTGGGTCATGGGAGGTTTGCCATATTAGGAGAGCTGCGAATGAGGTGGCACATAGAATATCTAAGCTAGCACTTACTCTCAATGAAACACATGTCTGGGAGGAGTCTGTTCCTTTATGTATTAGGGAGATTGTAATGGCTGAAAGGCCTCTTTGAGAATTATTATATATGAGTCTCATAAAAAATTTTTAAAAAAAAAATTTTAAAAAAAAAACAGTGTTAGGGAGGTGGGAATTTAAGGAGGGCTGTAATTACTGGCTGTAGTGTGTTAGGGAGGTGAGAATTTAAGGAGGGCTATAATGACTGGTTGGAGACCAACCTTTAAACCTTTGATCTTGGGTTCCTCAAGCACACACTGATCACCAAGCAAACAAAGATGGTCAGTTGAGAATTAAGTCACTCTTACAAGAAACATGACCCATTTTTTAGAAAAGCCTATTAGACAATATATTAAAGTGATATTGTTTACTTATATTTTATATGAGAATTAAGTCACTCTTCCAAGAAACATGACCGATTTTCTAGAAAATTCTACTGGACAATATATTAAAGTGACATTGTACATCACTTACATTTTATATGATTAATTGAAATTAGGTTTGATAACTATCTCAATTCTCCAATAAATATAAGTCTTTTGTATTGTAAAATTATTAATTAAATAAGAGTATAATGTAGCTTTTAAAATGTTAATATGTAAGCGTAAGTTATAGACTGGATAATGTTAAATCTTTATGTTTATTTTATTTTATTCTACTATTGTTTTATATTTTCATTTGATTATATTTTCTTCCAAATCGTTCATGTTTCAACATTACAAAATGGGGGCTTCAGCCGGTCTGGGGTGGTCCGGCCACCCCCTATGGCAAAGATGGATTGTTAGCCACCCTTTATTTTTTTATAATTTTATTTTTTATTTTTTAATCTTAAATAATATTTTATTATTATTTTTTGCTAGTGGGATAGGTGTTCCATTTGTGGCTAAAAAATCCTAGTAATGAACTGGATATTCTCCAGTCCATTTTGGACTGGAGGAGATCCTATTCCAAAGTAGTTAGGAAGAAATTTCTGTCATTTTAAAAAAAATATTTTTAAGACTCATTTTTTGTCATTCTACTAACTTAGGAACCTAAACATTAATTTTTTTAAAACCCAAAGATATTGCATGACACTTGTCACCTATTGAAGTAGGTTGAAAGAAATTTCATCCAAACTAGTTTTGAAGAAATTTCTATCCTTTAAAATTTAGGTGAATCAATATGATATGGCTCTCTCATAATTGCAGCAAAAATTGTTATAGAAAATTGTAAGAGATCTCAATCAAATATAGATGAGTTAAAAAAAAAAAAAAAAAAAATCCTCAATAGCATATATCACGTTGGTAATAGTTTTCTTAAAAATAAGGAGAAAAATCACTTTAGACCTATAAATTACTGAGCGTTTTAAGAAGACTACACAAATTTTAAAAACTCTTAATTTAACCCCAAAAACTTTTTATTTGATTCAATTGACCCATTTTGTCAAATTCAACTGTTAACTCCTAACGAAAGTCCATAGAAAGACCAAATTATCCTTCAATTTTCATTTTAAAAAAGAAGAAGGAAAAAAATGGGTCCCAAGGTGACCAAACCGTAGGTCACCTTACTACAAGCATTTGGCTCATTAGCATCAAGATTATTAGCGGCGACTACTAAAAGTTGCATTTAATGGTAGTATATAATCTTAGACGCTAAAGAGAAAAAAATTAACATTAGCGTCGACTTTTGTGTCGATGCTAATAAGTCACTGCTAGTCCTTCATAGGTTAGGTTGTAAAACTGAAAACTATTAGCGACTCAACTGTCGCCATTGATAATGGTCAATAGCCATATAAGCACTAGTTGCTACGGACCATTATTAGCGACGACTTGTGAATGTCGTCGCTATTGACCCCTTATTAGCGCCAGCGGCGACACAAATGGGTTGCCTTCATATAAAAATTAAAATTAAAAAGACATCTTAATGACATATTATGAGAGGTTGCTTTTTGGGGTGACGCTACTGACCTTACATATATAATAGAGAAAAATTATTTCTTTTATATTAATTATTAGTTAAGTTATTTATTTTTCTATTTTCTATTCTTATTTTGTATATAAAAATATTTATTTATTTATTTATTTTTCACAATGTCCATAGACGGTAGACCTCAAGAACATTTTGGGTTTTGGTGCTTGCTTGAAACTTTTCCCACCAAAATTTTCAGTAACTCATTTTATACTAATTTTCAACCTAAATTTATCTCTTTTCTCTCGGTTCTCCAAAGCCGAAACAAACAAAGCGACACCTCCCTCCGTCCCTCCGTCCCTCCCACCCATTGTTTAATCTGTCAGTACTTGTGAGTTCTTTCTTCGAATTGTCTGATTATAATTTCACAGGAGATTTCCTACATGATTTTATTGAATCACAGCTCATAAAATGTGATTGATTTGTATTTTTCTGAAATTTATTTATCAGTTTCGTCCATTTCGGTTATAATCCAGTTTTTTGTTTCTGTTAAATTTTTTACGCAAATCACAGAGAAGCATCGCCAAAGAACAAATTAATCGCAGATTAGAATTCATTCAGTATCTGTGAATCTGGTAATTCCATTTCCATTAACTGCTTTGGAGCTTCTCAACGAATGCCGTCTGTATCGCTAAATAAGGTATTTTGGGCTCCTCGTCATCGGTTTTTATGTTTTTTGGGTGTAATATTTTTTTTTGGATTGCATTAGATGGCAATATCCATTTTGTCTTTAAAAGTAAAACATCCATTGAATATTTTTTTTATGCTTAATGATCATAAATGCACTTAATGGGGGCAAGAATTTAATCCCAAGCAATTTGACTACTGCAACTTATTTTTGTCATAAATCTGTTACTTTTCATCTAGTTTGAAAATTTTCCATTTTGCTTCTTATGAGGAAGAACATACATTTCAAAATTAAGACAAAAATATTTTTTAAAAATAAAAAAATAAATAAAAAAATTCCTTGATCCTTTCAACAAAAGTCAGTAAATAATTTAAACATATTGATTTTTAGTGTCTTAAAAAGTAAGTGATGTATAACATTTTACAATTAAAAGGAGATTAGTGTCCAATTCAAAGTAACCAAAACTGTATAATTTTATAAAAACTCAATAAAATTTTTTTATTAAAAAAAAAAAAACACAACATGATTGGTGGCTCTCTTGTTTTAGGGTCAGACTTGACATTCATTTGTACTCTGGTTTTGATAGTTTGCTTGTTTCTTTGCAACTTTCGAATGACGTCGTTTAGTCTCCATATTTTCCTTCCTAAAATCGAAACACATCGTTCCATATATTGGCAATCTGGCACTTTGGGGTGAGGCGAGAGGTGAGAAATTGAGAGAGAGAGAGAGAGAGAGAGAGAGAGATGGACTACAACCTAGTAACGCTGAAGCTGCAGTGCGCTCAGCTAAAGGACACGACGAAAACGCCGCTTAGAACGCCATGACTCTCGGCGGCATCCTCTTCCAACGCGCCTGGTTACAGATTCTCTCTCTCTCTCTCTCTTGTTTTCCCAAAATACCCTTCCCCTTTCCCTCCCATTTGATTATGCGATTCTCTATTCTCAATCAATTTCTGTATCTCAGGGCATTATGGTCTCGGCCCCCGATGAAAACGACGACATAGAAGCGCCATTGCTTCTAGACGACGGCACCGGCATCTTCGAGCTCTCCCTCTCCTCCGCCAACTTTCGTCTTCATATTATAGCATTTCCAAGAAATAGCTGCGAAATTTGATAGTTTTTCTCACCCTCTCTATGTTTCTTTGTACTATAGGGATGTATGTGATGGTTATTGGAGGATACAGTGCAGGTGCAGTTGAGCCTCCAGTGATCAAGGTATGCTCATTGTTGGTTGAAAACAATTGTAATTTGTAGAATAGTGAGAGCAAAATTTTGAACATAATTTTCACATTGCAAATATTTGGGCATTGTGTATTTGATATCAGGTTCCCAAGATTGTTGATCTTTCAACGATCCCGGATCAAGAGGCGATGTGGTATCTTGAAATTATGGAGGCATACAAACTGTTTTACAGCCCCCTAATTGAAGAAGTTGTGTGATTCTGTCAGACCATCTCTCAGAGAGAGTAAGAATTTCAGCAAAGATTGATGCTTTTTGGTCAATCACTAAGAAGTCATCATAAATGAGGATTGTGAAACATTTGGGATATTTCACTTCATTTATAATTTGACATGTAGAATTCTCCTAATACTCAAAGGCCAAAGCTGTGTCAGTTTCCAAGAGTTCTAATACAAATTTAGGTAGAATTTACACTTAAACTGGCTTATAAGGGAAGAGTGTCAAAAAGTTTATATATACATAATTAAGATTAAATTTAACTCATGTGGAACACCAGGATCGGAATCGCTCCCACCATGACTTAACCACAAGTTCGTAATCTCTTCGATCCCATGTTATCAAATGATACATACTTCTAGGTAAAATTTTACCTTTAAAAATTAGCTTATAAGAGAAAGATGTTCAATAGCATATACGCATAGTTAAGATTAAACTTACTCCATGTGAAATACTAGTATCGTAACAAGTTCAAAAGCCAAATAAAGGGATTGCAAAAAAAAAGTCTTTTTATTTTGTATTTTTGGTAATCCCCCATTCTGCCTTTCTAAATTTATAGTCTCTATTACAATGAAACAGCAAACATGACAGACTTAATTCTCACTCATTTCCTTTTCACAATGTTCTAATGTTCTGTGGTTTGGCAACAAGAAAGTGTCAAAAGTGCAGAGTCGATTCAAGGTACAAAAAAAGCTCAAAATGATATTTGCTTTTCAAGCATTCCATCCCCACAACCTAGTGTATTGCATTAAGCAGCCAAATGTTTTGGATAACATGCATGTGGTCGCTTAAAAGATCCACTTGACTTCTACCTGCAAAACTAACAATGTAAAAGTGAGGCCGGGGGCATCGGCCAATCATTATTTTCATGTACGAGGCACAAATTCAATCTCTTGCAATCTTGTCCTGACAGCTAAATTTCGATGTTCCTAGCAGGATTCAGAAAAAAATGTATTCCTCCTTGCAATATTCTTTACAGGAATTTTCTTTGCTGTGATTGCAAGGGGCTATACATCTAAAAAGTAGGACATGGCAATACGAAAAAATTTCATTCCTTGAAGGACTATGCAGCATTAAATCTGTATCAAGGATTAGCACTCATGAATGATGTATTCATAAAATATGTATAAAAATAAGTTTAATTGATGTCATATTGACAAATGAAATGGACAAAGGCAAGTAGCAATGTGTTGGTATCCAGTCATGCCAATAGACGTATCAGAAAACACAGAGTAGCAAGAACATGATCAGGGCTGTAAACTTGCAGAGCTGTTTTCAGATTAGTTTCTCGGATTTTACAGCAAGCAGGCCTCAAGGCAATGAGATATTCAGCCTAAAGTTTAAGTCCTAATTGGTTGGAAACAAAAGAGATAGGATGAATCAACAAATATTGTAATTCAAAGGGTTTTGTTTGACAATTTTTAAGACGGTGCTTTTTGTTTGTAAGTTAAGATGTGATGAAAGGTAAAAGTACTTTTGGGTGTTTTGTATTTTGAGTCGATTGTTATTATTATTATTATTATTATTTGGCTAAAAAGCAAAAAAATTACCCTAAAAATCGTTGCCAAACGAATCTTTTTCATTGCATTGAGAACAGCGAGTTCTATGTTAACTAACTATAAAAGCCCAAAATCAATAAACCACATAGTTGCTAGGGCACCAAGTCCCTCTCGTTCTACTTAAACCTAACAGACTTAAGATCCTTTTTTATTAATAAAAAATGACATATTTTTAAGAAAAGCACACTAAACTTAGCCAATTACAAGAAAATAAAACAGTAGAAGTAAAATCCAATTAGCTGATCAAAATGTAGAATAAAGAAAAGTCCTAAAATAATCCTAACTAAATTTTGATAATAACATAAAAGAAGCTTTAATTTGAAACTAGCTCTAGCAAATCAACCCATTGATCTCTCCCCTTCCTCCTCATTTAAGTTTCATTTCCATTTTAATTGCATGACCAAATGACATAGCATTACTCAAAACTAGGGGATCCATCAGATAGAAAATGAGCTTCATGTGCTGCCCACGGCCACGGGTGCCATGGCACCTTTGTCTTTGTGTTTGTTGGATTTTCCAGTTCACATTAAAATTACATAAAGCTGACATGTAATAATCAAACAAGATAATTATTCAAGTAAAAACTTTGTCAAGGCTCTACGATTGGCAGAAAAAAAAATCAGTATTCAAAGAAATACAAGATGTTGTTCCACTTGAAGCATTGCAACAAATAAGATCGAGTAGAAAGAGAGAAAACCAGCTTACTCAGAATATTTACGACAGCAATCAACCAATCTATTCACATTGACATTATCTTCATTAAGCTCACTTGCCATGTTAGTCACTTCAGCAGAGTCATTTGAAGCAGTCCATTGGGTTAAAATACAGATCATCCTTCTAAGCTGTCACAAAGGTTAAGGGAAACATAATATTGAAAGACAAGGCAATTTAAGCAAGTATAAGCCAAGGCAGTTGATAGAAGAAACCATATGAGCCTAACCAAGGTACTGAAAGTTCCTAGATCCAAATATGTCATTGTCCCTGCAAGGATACAGCTGTTCTTATAGCATTTGATTTTGTGCAATAAGTGGTCAAGCCCTCCTTATGCCCTTTGCTGGAGTCATTTAGTTGATGTTCGAGAAGATCATCTTCAATCAGATCAGATTTGCTTACAAGAACTGAAACATACTGAGAGAGACTTGACTGACTCATCTCATTTTCCTGAACATGAAATAGCAACCTTGCAATGACGCTCCAGAGTGCACTTCGGGCTTCTAGATCATCCGAAGCAAAAGGAAATATTTCAAGCAGCCCCCGTACGAAAGGCAAATCTGGATGGATCTAAAAAGTTGCTTTTCATTCTAATAGAAGATAGAAAAAAAAAAAAAAAAAATAGAAAGTATGCAAAGATGATGGCATTAGGAAAAAATTTGCAGATAAGAAACATCAATAATTTACCGTGTGAAATCTCTGAAGCTAAATCAGATACATCAGAAATAATATTTGCAATCAGTACTGCAGCAGTAACACAAGAGCTGGCAACCTGCAGAAGAGATATCAATCAACTCGAAGAGCCCATTACAAAATATTCACAGGTTCTACCGATGCACAGTTTTCTTATGACGAGGATTTTTTTTTTTTTGGAAACTTCAATTACCCCTCATACTTTCGCGCTTTTTGCAGACACCCCCCTATTGTTCAAAAACTCCCACTTACATGTATCAAAGTTTGAGTTTCGTTCTCTTTGGCCCTTCCGTTAGGATTTTATGTGAAATCCTAACGGAAGGGGTCGCACGTACCGTGCACGTGGGAAAAAATTACTCAAAACCCCGTTTTACCCCGGATACCACCACGTGTACAAACACCCTTAGGGTTTGTTCTAGAAAATCATCAAAACTCCAAAATTTAAAAAGGATTTGGATAGCCGTCTTTGTGAAGAACACATGCCGACGACCACTGATCTTCGTCAATCCACCCAGTGAGTGTAAATCGCGATTCCACCCAGATTTAAATCGCGATTCCACCCAAATAAACGAACTCCAACCCTAAATCGTGATTCCACCCTGATTTAAATCGCAATTCCACCCAGTGCCTGTCTCGTGTAGTTGCGTTGGAAGATTTGTCCGTGACCCGTCTTCTTCGTCACTGCCATCTTTTCTAGGTATAATCCCTTTTGTCAAATGATTTTGGTTGTTTTATTTATAGGTATGCTGAGTCGTCAACCATTGTGGTCCCCTTTGTCCGTATGCCATGTTTCACATTGTGGTCCCCTTTTATTGTCGAATGTTGTCTATTTGTGGGTCATATGGTTTTATTGTCAAAAGTCTGTCAAATAAAAAAAGATTTGTGTACTGGTGGGTTGAGTGTTGTGCAAAAATATACCTAAATTAATAGGTAAATAATTGTACGTTTTACCTGCAAGTGCACAAGGTCAACAGAGTAGTATATGGTGCAAGTACAGGATCGATCCCACGAGGATTGTGATTTTATTTATAATTAATTAAAAATATCAAATTGTCACAGATTTGATATTGAGAAAAAGAAAATAAAAAGATAAATGAAAAAGTAAAGGTAAAGGCAGGGCTATGATATCCACCACTAATTATGTTAAACTAGTATATCAATATGCCAATACTTTGATTAAGTTATGCATATTTAATGTTTCCCAACCTAAGGGTTAAACTCTAACTCCTTAAGCTATTGATTTCCCTAAGCAACAAGTTAGGCATGGGTACATACTCTAACTCTTTTCTTTCCTAAAGAATTTAGCATGGTATATACTAAGTTGTTCTTTAGAAAAGCATATATTCTATGGAAATCGACAAACACACAGGGCCTAGGCATGGTTGTATACTCCCAGTTCCCTATGTTGATTAACCCAAGAATCGCGGTGTGGATTCTTTTGTTACTTAAGTTAAACCCAGGACTCGGCCATCCAAATTGATCTAACTAACAAGTCCATACCACATGCACATGTTGATCAAGCATACACATATGAAGAATTCATGCAAGCAGGTATTAATCAAGTTAAATAGCACAACATGATCATCACAAGGCGCCAATATTAAAATATTAATTTAACATAACTAGGGCTTCAATCTAGCCCTACTTAAGAGTTAATTACTAGACGCTAATAGTTAGTCACTTCAATTTATACAATACTTACAATATCCAATAAATTTCTTTAGTAGTAAGAGCAGACAACTCCAAAGTTCAAAAGATATAGAATAATCAAGAATCAAACATTCAGCAAACTACCAATTATCAAAACATTATCTGGAAAGGGTGAAATTAAACAGCACTTCCAAAAATTACACTTATCCTATATCTATATAATATACCAGTATTTTACGGTTTTCAGCAAGCTAAAATGTACCTCAACTTTGTCAGGGAGTTTGACCATGTCACAAGCCAGTCTAAAAAGTTCCTTATTTGAACAGATTTCTTGAGAATAACCATCTATAGCAGAAAGAGCTTCAATTGCGCGAAGGACTACATCAAGAATTGGGTACCTGAAATTGTATGAAAATGAAGAACAGATGCAGGAAAGAAATTACTATCCAAAAATACAAACATTATAATACTTGCAACTAGTCATCAATGTGTTTGGGACAAGGGGACTGCATATGCCCAGGTACTACTACTCAGGTGCTTAAAAATCTCCAAACACCTCATTAGCCAAAAGAAAAAGAAAAAAGAAAGAAAAAAATCGCTGTAATTTATCTCAATAAAAGCATCAGGAGGCAATATAAACCTCGTATGGCCATAAATTGCAAAGTTGAGTAATTAACAATTTTCTTGGGTTATAAAAATTGTGTAAGATAGATTAGTAACTCCTTCAAAAAAGCTAAATTATCTTTGTAAATAATCATAAAACCATATATTATACAAATACTAAAGCATTAAATATCCGATGTCCACCTACCAGCTACTATAAGAGACTTCACCCTTTTAATTGGATTTTTAAACAAAAATTGCTAAACAAGTACATTTGAAAATTCAGAAATTCAAAACAATAACACATCATATATACTGTACTTGAGTTACCGAATATAGGTTATGTAACATAGTTTTAGGCCATTGATTGTTGGGCACGTGCCAGAAATTCCATGGCCAGCCAACCTTTCAAACATGGGCCCCAGTGATGCATATTGACTAGTCCAGCCCCCACGGCACATTCAAATTATTCACAACAAATGGCCAACTCAGCCAGATCACTTGACTCTCTTTATAGAAATGTAAATAGCAAATTGAACAAAGACACCAAATCTTACTAACAGCAGTTCATATAGGAGCCATTATTTAGTCATGGATCAATAGGCCCCTAGTTATATTCCTTAACAGCAATGAAACACAGGAACAGTAAACAATGGCAAGGAAAACTAGCAAGATACGGTTTGCTTGCTTAGACTCATAAGTTACAGGCAGTGAGCTATACTTAAATCATGTGGACTAAATGTATCGCTGGTATTTGGTGAATAAGATTCATGTAGGACATGACTATTATTTTGTTCTACTAGACTATAAGGTGCTTAATTGCTAAAAGATAGCAAATTACAATAGTAGCAATACTTAAAAGAAATTGCGAATACAATGAGATAATTGCTTGACTAAACCATTGCAAGCTACAAATATATCAGTTGTCATTAAAAAAAAAAAAAAAAAAAAGGAACCTTGATATACCAAATATACATTGTCACCCATTTGAATACAGAGTGAAGTTGTACCTTTCCGGTATTCTTTCACTCATTAATTTGCTCATCTCAAAAGTCAAGAGATTAATCAATAAACTTGGTAATCCTAGCTTCATCAAAGGTCGAAGAAGAACATGCACAACTTTTGGCTGACTTTCAATGACGGCTAACAATAGTCCAACACTCTGTTCAAAAAAGAAAACCTCTTCAGCCAGTGAAAATTAATTTAAAATTCCAGTTGAATTTTTTTTTTTAAGAAGGAAAATTTATTAGAAGCGCAAGGGGGCACAACTCAAAATACACATGAAGTATACAAGAAAAATGCCCAGCAAGATCAGGAACAGGGGGAAAGAGAACAAAAATCTACAAACTTAGAGAGGCCTCAAAAAAAAAAAGCATTAACAGAGATCTACTCAATGAGAGGTTTCAGGAAACAAAGCTGTATATCCAAACTCGTCTTCTCACATTCCTTTCTTTCTAAATGCACAACATTAAACAGGAAAGGATTACATTCCAAATAACATTAAGATCCTTTTGACTAAACCTTCTTTTCCAACACACCAAGAGCTCCACCACCTGTCTCGGCTCCAAACATCCTAAAGACCAAGTTCCACAAGTCTCGCAATATCACAACGAAGAATTCCTGTTGAGTTATTTCTAACTCCTTGAAAAAGCGTGGACTTACCATTGTATGTTTTAGCAATGTTTAGTCCCTAAATCATCAAACCAAAAGCAATGAGAAGGGAGTTATTGATGATTATATGAGGCCCTCAAATATAGAGTTCTGATCAACCCAAAAATTAAGTTTAGAAAGCTAGCTTTTATAACAACCCTAAAGAAGGCTTTTGTAAATTTTTTTTTTTTTTTTTGCTTTTTTTGATAAGTCGGCTTTCATATGTAACATAGCTGAATTTAAATGGTATTTAAAATTCCTTGTGATTTGCAGGTAACATTGTTTTAATCATATCTAATGGGACATGATATGGACTGAAATGCATATATTTCAACAATTATTTAAATTAATTAACTTTAATAAAGACACAAGTGTTCAAAAATGTTAAATTTTTTAACATATAGGAACATATGATAAACGCTGACTGTTTGTATACTCGTATATGCAATTTATTCAGCAATAACCAAAAATAATCACAAAACCAAAACCAAACACCATTATCCCATTTATTCGTGTAAAAAAGCTCTAAATACTTGTGTTCAGTTTAAATGAAACAAAAACTGGTGAACAGGGGAAAAATTAAAGAGTAAATAAAAATAGTCAAGCCAAGAACTCTACAAGTAAAGTGAAACATCAATTATGTAACTTTTTCCAGTTATATAAAAAATGCTTTTAACATTTAAAAAAAGGTAAAAGTTAACCATTTAAAAAATATTATATTTGGGATTTTCCAACATTCTTAAAGTTTCTTTGATTGTGATAGAAGCTTAGTTGAGATGAGTTGTGTTCAGTATCAAAGTTTCTTTTGTCAAGAATCCACTTAACCAGCCAGCCCTCCTACCAAGTTGCTGATTCAAACCTACATTATATAACCTCTGTTAACAAAAGAAAAATACTATAACATCTGATTAAAAAGACAAATAATTCAAATGACAATTATAACCAAAATCTTCCTACAACTATAGTGTTTCTTCCTTCCATTATTTATTCAACCAATCAGCCCTCTTAGGAAGTATCAAGCTTGACCTCCTACAATGAATATGTGGAGAGAATCTTTAAACTCATAGTCGGTGATACCCTTATTGGTGCAATCACTTGGATTTTTGCTTTCTCTGACACTGCTGTTTGAAATATACTTCCTAAGAAATACCACCACAAGCACCCAAAAATAAGAGCTGATCGGGAAAATATAAGGCATTTCCTTGGTTGAAAAATTTTCAACATAGGCACCCTCACACACATTTACCAGAATGTCTCAAAGAAAATAAACCATAGACAATATTTTCTACCTTTTCAATAAGCTGTAGATTTAAGGTATTTTCCACAATCCATAAAATCTGGCATAGAATATGTTCAGACTGCAATGCTTCAGCCCATGTAATACATTCACCACTTTGAAAACCCAAAGTTAACAACCTGTATCAGGAAATATATAGATTTAAGAAAAGCATACAGCATCTGTTTGAGTCTGTCTCAAAACCACTAATGTTAGCGACACAAAACTATAAATGACACGACTAATGCAACATGCAAGAAGAGACTCGGACACTGCCACTTTGCTGTTACAAAATAATGAGTATTCTACTTTAATAGATAAAAAGAAATGTGTATTCTTTCAAAAAGAGGGAAAAAGTGAGAACTGTCATTTCACTATGTATGGTTATTGTTCGCAAATGGACAGAAAGCAGAAACAAAGGTTGATTTGAAAGTTTCTTGCCAGAAGAAACAAGGAATAGCAAGAAAAAAGAAAATTAAGAGCACAATAATCCAGGATAGGCACAATGAGACTTTATGCATGTATGCTACAAGTTACTACTTAATAGGTTAGAAAGAATGAAACACTGGCAGATAGTATAATAATAAAACCAAAATCTGAAAAGTTTTCTCAAATGATTGACAATTGGAATTACGAGCGCAAGAGTATGTATTACCGACAAGCTTCACATAGACATTGAGCATCGTCTAGAAATAATTGTTCCACAATTATCTCAACCAATCCATTTGTAGAGACTATATGTTTCAACAGAACTTCATGGCAGGCAAGGTTTCCTATAATTCCAAGGCTAATCTCCTGGAGCAAGAAAATCAATCAGATCCACAGTAAACAAGTCTCTAAAACCTCCAGGTTAACAACTTTTCCAATTACAGAAAACAAGTTAACAGAGAAGGAATGAACATAAGTTCATCAGGCAAAAAGAATTTTGCAACAAAGTTGAAATGTGGCTCACCTTAACACGCACAGATTGGGAAACTAAAAGGTTTGCTAAAAGTACTTCAAGGACTAGGTTTTGTACCTGCACAAATATCTTACTTAGATTGCAGTACGACAGATTTCATAATCAGATCTCTAGCAATAATAACAAGACAAATCATAGTTCAAAACCTAGTTCAAGGAAAATAAATGATTTTTGGGGTGCTTGCAAAAGAGAAGGGTGGTTGGAGGTGGAAACCTAAAACAATATGATTAATCACGTCTTCTAATAAAGTGGCAATGACTGCTATCTTCATCTCATGATCACAAGCATACCCAAGACTTTAGAGGGGATATGAGGATTGGTGCTAGATTGTACTTCCAACTGGATAGTTCTTTAATCAACTTTTTATTTGAGTTACAATAGCCTCATTATATCCAAAATCCAGAATTAAGGTTGATATGACTTGACATGCAATCAGAATAAAAAAAAAAAAAAAAAGGCAAAAAGCAGCATCGAGATTAATTGTCAATTGAAGGGAAAACTTGAGTACCATGAGCTCTGCATTAGTTTTACTTGCAGAAAGATCCCATAAAATGCAACCATACTCTTCCCAAGCCTCTTCTCCTGATGATATACTAGGCTGATCAGATCTACGACATGACTCTTCATCTTCTCCTTCTTGTCGAGCATGTTGATCATAATCCCCAACAATCTTCATGCTCTCAGAGTTATTATTTGAAAAGTTCAGAATTTCATCTCCAGAGAGAGAAGCTGAACATTCTTCCACATGACCAGTATTTTGTACTTGATTCATGTCAACACGTGCATCAACGCCAAGAGAATCATGGTTATTACTTGCATCAGTTGGTAGAAGTTTCCGTATCAGAGAGATTATATAACTAGGATCAACTGTAGTTGAGATGTCAAACAACTGCACAACAGAAAGAAAAAAAAAAAAAAAATCATTGGTAGACATTGTTGACCAGGTACACGTTATGTTAATGCTCTTAAAATGAATTTATACATTACATACACGTACGTATTTACGCATATATGGGCCGGGGCCGGTGTGGACATGTATTATCAACGCTCTATCATTTGCTTTATAATCAGAGTACGGAAGAAAACTATGGTTATTACCACAATCAAGAGTTCCCAATTTCAGATTTCAGCCAAGTTGAGTGCATATGGGAAAATTTATGCAAGCATATGAGCTTTAATCACAATGTACTTCACATGTATTGTGCCAAAAGTCAGCCAAATCATATTTGAATAAGAACCAGCATATATCTGAGCTGCAAATGGATTTAAAAATGAATATATTTGACAAACAACTGGTACCCACATCATCGAATGCCCTATTTAACCTGTTTATAAATCAATTAGACCTCAAATACAACCAAAAAGAAAGGGCAAAGAACATTGTGAGATTTTCCTAGAATTGGCAAAATTTTCGCTGAACCATCAAACAGAATCGTCACTATCAAATAGCGTGACAAATGAACCACTAAAACCCTATTTACATACACTTAAGGTCCTAAGAGAGAGGGAAGAGAAAAGATAAGAGCTAAACGGAAAAAAGGAACAAAAAAGAAACCAAGTGAAATCAGAGCCGTTGATTGCAACCTCATCAGGCGGAGCAGAAGGGTGATGTGCCGGTGCATCAAGTTGTACTTCCCCTTCTTCTTCTTCTTCTTCTTCTTCTACAAGGTCTGGTTCTAAGTCGAGCGCCATAGCCTTAACTGTGCGGAATACCCACCAGCTTAGCGGAGCTCTTCCTATCCTTTCTCAAATTTCCCGGCTTTCACTACTTCATAGAGCTTTTATATATATAGTACATTTAGAAATAAGGAAAAAAACAAAAAACAAAACAAATAGCCTGGGAATGAAAAACTATTGGAATGAAAGTATGGAGGTTCAGCTCGCCAGGCCCAAAGGACCACCAGCCCAAACACAAACACCGTCCCAAAAGGACTAGTAAGCTCACCAAAACTCAACATTGCATGAAGCACACATCAGGAATGGAAACGTCATATCCAGCAACCATCCTCAACATTGCATGAAGCACACATCAGGAATGGAAACGTCATATCCAGCAACCATCCTCTATGAAATGTCATATCCAGCAACATATCATTTTTATAGATTAGCCTAAAAAGGAAATTAGGTTAAAGGAAATTCCATCAACCTAATTTAGAAGAAAATTCTGTCCAATATAAAATTAAATTATCAAAATTATTTAAAAAAATTAGGTTAATTTTTTTATTAAAAAAAAAAATCAAGTGAGATTGGTAACAAACATAAATGATTCCAAATAAACCATAAACAATCCAATCCTCTATGTCTTGGGCAAAAACCAAAAAAAATTGCCGCACAAGTACCAAAATAGAGGGCGCGGCGTGGACATGACCATGTTGAAACCCTTCAACATTAGGGGATGCTTTCCTTGTTAGTTTACCTATTAATAGCCCTACGCTTTTTTCTTCTTGGTCTTTTGCTCACTATATTTATGATATTAGTTTAACTCTTTATTCCTTTCAAATTTGGAATGTTTTAAAAGTGTTTTGATGTGTCAATTTTAGAGCACTGCTTTAGTTCAATGGGCCGCTTTCAATCGTGTTTTTGGAAGCATTCCTACATGATCTCCAATTTTCTCTTCCATTCGGATCAGAAATGGAAAAGATTCCCCCATGTAACATTTTTCCTTATTCAATTAAAAAAAAAAAAAAAACCCTTCAACATTAACCAAACCCTCAATGCAAGAGATGCGTGCGAACAACTGAATAAGGGTATAACTTTCGAGATACCCTTTAACCTTACCTCAACCCCAGGTAGGTAACAACAATAGCAATCACCGGAGAGGTGGTTAAGCGAGAGACGGCATTGTCAAAATAAAATCTAAAACAAAATACAACAAAAAAACAAAGGAAAAAAACATAAAAGCAAAGCCATGGACAGAGAGAAGAGAAGCGAGAAGGTAAAGGCTAAGCCATTCCTTCCTCCCCATAAAAGCCACACATGGCGGTGAAAAATTTCGCTGTGGAGACAGCTAGAATTAGGGTTTGGTGAGAGTTTTTATCTCTAAAAAAAATAGAGAGAGAGAGAGAAGAGGCTAAAAATTTAGCATTAAAATATTTTTGGTGCCTTTTCTTTTTCTCCAATAAGAGCAAAGACTATCATTTAGACTAATGCTACAGACCCATTTTTTATCCCGCTCACATATCACTAATCCATTCATATATCATTTGGCTAATGTGACGGTACCCATCAATTTTTTGAATAAACCTTTATTAAAAGAATAAAAAATCAAAAGATTAATGGGCACCGCCACATTGGCTAAATAGTATGAAAGATGAGTATTTAATTACTCTATGATTTAATCTTAGAGAAATGCAAGAAACTCCAAATTTGATGAGTAAAAAAAAAAACAAACAAACATTTCTCAATAGCATATATCATGTTGGTAATAGTTTTCTTAAAAATAAGGGAAAATTTCACTTTAAAACTTTGAATTACTGTGCGTTTTGAGAAGATCCCGCAAATTTAAAAAAACTCTCAATTTAACCCCATGAACTTTCAATTTGATCCAATTAACCCCCTCCGTTAGATTCAACCATTAACCCCTAACGAAAGTCCCTAAAAGGACCAAATTACCCTTCAACTTTCATTTTAAAAAAGAAAGAAGGAAAAATGGGTCCTAAGGTGACCCAACCGTAGGTCACCTCACTACAAGCATTTGGCTTATTAGCGTCCAAATTATTAGCGGTGACTACTAAAAGTCGTAGCTGATGGTAGTATATTAGCGGTGACTCAAAAGTCACCACTAATTTTAGACGCTAAAGAGAAAAAAAATTAATATTAGCGTTGACATTTGTGTCGACACTAATAAGTCGCTTGATGCAAGAGAAAATTCACAAAACTGTTATTTTAATTATGCATGTGTGTTTTAATTTTTCTTTTTAATAAGGACTAGGTTTTTCCTTTTCCATTAGGATTATATTTTCCTTTTTTAGTAAGGATTGAGTTTTTCCTTTCCTATTAGGATCTGTTTTCTTTTACCAATTAGGATTTGTTTTCTTTTTTCAATTTTGTTTGCTTTTCCTTTTCCTTGTTAATTTAGGAGGTGCCTAGCCTGTATAAAGGCATCTAATCTTTGTTATTTTTCAATTTAGTTTATATTATCAATTAAATTCAAGTCTTTCAGAATTATTTCTCAGTTTGCTTATTTGGGGATAATTAGAGACTTTCTCTTCCCTATTTGTTATTTGTTCATTTTCCTGAATTCGCTTTTTAATTCTTAGTTTCTGCAGCTATTATACGCTGTCAGAACAATCTTAGTTCTATTCGACGTCATCGCTACTAGTCTTTCGCAAGTTGGTTTGTAAAACTATAAACCATTAGCAGTGACTCAATTGTCGCCGCTACTCAGGAGTCAATAATGGCGACAATAAGGGTCAATAGTAGTGCATATATAGCTATTGACCATTATCAATGACGACATTTAAATGTCACCACTGATAATGGTCAATAGCCATAGATGCATTGCTATTGACCCTTATTAACGATGACTTGTGAATGTCGCCGTTATTGACCCGTTATTATAATGACATATTATGAGAGATAGCTTTTTGGGAAGACACTATTGACCTTACATATATAATAGAGAAAAATAGTTAACTTATTTATTTTTCTATTTTCTATTCTTATTTTGTATAAAAAAATAAATATTTATTTATTTACTTTTCACAACTAGTTGGGAAGGGGCGTAGAAGGCACATGCTTAATTTTTGGTGTTTGATAATGGTAGATATATCCTTATGTTTGATAATAATATTTGTTTATCGTTATGAAATATTTCTTGAAAATTCAACACCACCTATAAAATTATTTATAACATGAATCTTTGCATAATATAATTTAAATTTTCACTCAAGTTAACCGATAACATAATTACAAGAGAACTAATGATAATGTTTTGAACATACCATCACTAACATAAAAGGTAGAGGTGAGTATCCTCAAATCCAACGGCTAACTCAAAAATTAAAATAATAATAATAATAATAATAACTTTTAGACACCTAAAATATAAGAAACCAAGTCAATAAGTTGATTAGCTCACCCATACTTAATCAAGAGGCTAGAAACCATACTTAATTGGCTAAGTGACAGAAACCAATCATCTTTATTATCAGTATTCTCCCTTAAAGTTCGAAAAGTAGTGAAGATTACAATATTGTATTTCTAAATGATGACGAGCTGAAAGTACAAACTTCAATTGTAACAATGTGTAAATGCCGATTTTTCTTTCTTTCTTAATAATGATTTATTTCTCATAGGTATAAATGACAGTTAAGCTTAACACCATCACATAATACTATCAAACTGTTTGACCATAGTTTTCAAACTTATAAATATATACAAATTCTCTAGATCCACTTCATTAATAATAAAAACAAAGAATATGCCAAAAAAAAAACAAATGACACAAGGGAGCCAAAATCCATAGAGAACGTAATCTAACAAATAGAATTCACATTAAAACCATGATTTTCATATTAAATTACAGTTTTGGGGGACAAATGGAACAAAGAGAAAGATGAGCAATCATCTCCTTGTAGTCGCATTCATCTCTGTGTCAGCTGAACAATGTTACCCAGACAAGCACTTTCCCATGTGTTGAGGACTGCAAACAAAAGAATTGCCGCATTTACCAACTGATATAAAACAATTATAAACAATGCAAATGATAAGTAGACAAAAGAAAGTAACTCTGCAAGGTAAAAATGCTAAACCTCAAAAAACCAAGAACTCTTGGAACTCTGACTTTCCCTTGTACAATCCACAGATAAGTTGAAAGAGGTGTCTAAAAAATAAATTCTATGGACTTCGACAGACAATAACAAGACATATCAACCTACAAACACCATCAAAAGATATAATATACATTGAATTTCCCAACACAATAACGCTTGGCATGATTAAACCAAAAGTAAATTAACCAGCCTATGGGTGAGGATACAGCCGTCATCAAAAAGTAAATAAATAAAGGATACATTCCACTACTTCAGGATTTCCATCTGATATCACTACCTCTGAATGCCTCGGTGATGGTTGCAACTTGCAATAACTAAACCAGCTAATCCATAACGCGATCCAAGCGCAATAACTCTTTTATACCTGGAAAAATTAGGGGAAAATGCATATAAATTTGATAGAAATAATACAGATAAATTTTCTAAGGAAGTGCAAGCAACTGATAGAAAATGTACAGAGATTCAGCAGTCACCTATATAAATAACATTTGACACAAAACTCTATTCATTACAAACCTGAACATGTCTGCCTGTGATAAGCAAAAGTAAGCAAGTACATCTTCTGAAGGCCAATGACCTATGCAAGAAATGTTAAAACTACAAGAAAAAGACCAAAAAAAGTAAAGGCCAGGAGTATCAGTGGATATCAAACGACCAAAATCTTTGTTAGCGTATAAAACACCAAATCATGTGGAGTTAAACAAAAATCCAGGAAAATTTTCATGGTCAAAATTTGTACATTCCTAAGGTTCGGTTTGCCTTGATGGAATGTCATTCCTTGAGAAACTCTTATGCAACAAAATTGTTGAGAGCAAAGTTGATTGTTTTATTTGTTTTACTTTCTTTTAATCTCAAATAAAAGAAGAATAAAAGAAGAGAAAAATAAGCACCTATCAGATCTCAACCCCCTGTCTAGCAAAATGCATGTTCGGAATTTAAGAGCTTGAAACACTGTAGCAATTGAAGGTTAATGTTGAGAGAGAGAGAGAGAGATAATTGGATAAGTAATATTTAGGTTAGGTCAAGGTCAGCCGCTGGTTGCAATTGAAGGCCATTTATTGCATGGTTTAGATTAAAAAAAAAAAAAAAAGAAGGGCAAATTGTGTTTACAAAAAGCATAAGAAATCAAAGTAAATTGGCCCCTCTCAATGAGCCAATCCCTTCTCATTGGCCAATTTTTTAACTGAAAGGCTCTCACAGCACCCTACTTCGCACAAGTTCAAGTATAACATAGCACCAAGCAGCAGGCCAAGTGGACAACCAAGGTTAAAAAAATAGCATGTTGGGCAAAAAAGACAAACTGAGTTCACAAAAAACATAAGAAATCAAAGTATATTGGCCCTCTCACATGAGCCAATCCCTTCCCATTGGTCAAATTAAAAGGAAAAGAAAAAAAAAATCAACCAAAAGGCTCTCACAACATAGAAAAATGAGCAAAACCTGGAAAAAGATTGAACAAAACCCAAAAAAGAAAAAGACAACAGGAAAGAAAACCCAACACAGTTCTACCACATTAATGCCTACAATAGAGAACTAATCCAAGAAGCAGAATAGAGCACACAAGTACCTGTGAGCATGAACATCGGGAATTGAGGAAGTGAGTTCAGAGATTTTTCAGGGGTATTATGGTCACTGGACGTTGCTTTACTTCACTAACTTGTGTTGGTTATGGTTTTTCCAGTGGGATCTGCTTCAAAATTTGGCAAACATGAGAAAGGGCAAAAATTTCAATTTGTACCCAAAGTTAAGATACTGTTTGGGTAGTTTAACAATTAAATCAGTGCAACTTAGGAATTTGCTGCCCATTTTGACCTTCAGAGAAAACAAAACATAACATAACAAAAAAACAAATATTAGAGTCTGCATGTCATTGGAGTTAAGAAGCAGAGAAAACAAAATCGAAACGCATTTGCACACAAATATGACCATCACCCCCAAAAGAAAAAGAAGGAAAAAAATTAATACAGTCATGTAGATAACCTAACATTTAATGTTAAAGAAACGGAAAACAGAAATGGAGAAAAACATGTTGGGGCTTACCGTGGGTGACTGCAGAAGAGCAGAGAAGAGCCGAATAGATAATGAGAATACAGGAATTGAACACTCTCTGTCTCGCCCTCCTCTTTCCTGCCCTTTCTCCTCTCAAAACAAAATGGCTCACGTACTTCGAGTCTCCGACTGAAGAGGATGGACAATAACCCATCAATAGATTTTAGAAGAAAGAATTACAATCCAAGAGAAAAATATGCCTTACAGTGGAGAGACTTTGTGATGAACAGCTGCTTCTCTCTTCAGCAATAGCAAAAGGATGGGAAAAGTACACGCACTGAAGCTACCATGCGACTGCCTCGCCCATATACACACTCTTAATCTATTTTATAAAGTCTCTTCCATAAGGAGGGAAGTTTGATTTGACAAGAGTACAGAGATGGTTATTGTTTCAACATCAAAGCCCGAGTCCCCAAATTTGGGACATTGCAGGCCCACTGCAATGTTCTTATTTGGAGATTCGGCCTTCGATGGCAGAAACAATAACCATAGTGCCCATCACCCACAAATAGCCCAAGAAACACAAGAAGAACGGATGCCAAGAAAGACGTGGATGTTGCAGGCGATGGCAATGACTGGGGTAGGTACTTGCGTTTGAGGATTAGTATTGATTTACATAAACCACTGGAACGTGGTCGAGCTCTCATCTTGGGGGGAAAATCCATTTGGGTATCTTTTCAGTATGAGAAGCTTCCCTTGTTCTGTTTCCATTGCGGCAGGATTTTACATGGTCCCAAAGGGTGTACAAAAAAATCTAATCAACGACAAAAGGCGCCAGATGAAGAGAAGAACTGGGGGGTTCGGTTACGGGCGGAGGATCCACGAAAGAAAGGCGGTGGGGACACTAATGGTGGGTTTGCTCCGGGGGCTGGTTTGCACAGCGACGGGGCACGTTATTGGCCGGTATACAAGGACATATCCGGTAAATCAGGGAACAATAGCAAACAGAGTCCTAGCTGCGAGGAAGTGGGTAGCGTAGAATCAGAAAATGGTCAGTCGGGGTATGCGCAAGATTTGGGGGATCATGTCTCTGGATTCTTGCAGGAGAAGTTAAAGGGAGTTTGTACGGAAATTTTGGAAGGTGGGGAGATGGTGGGTGGAATGCAAGAAAGCATTTCCCTATTTCTTATGATGGGGGAGCCATGCAGTTGGAAAGTGCAAAAGGAGGGGTGGGCCACGTGTTTAAAAAAACTGATGGGTGTGTCATGCAATTGGAAGGTGCAAAGAGAAGGGTTTGCCAAGTGGATAATAATTCTAACGGGTGTGTCAAGAAGGTGGATGTTGCTACAGATGGGGTTTGCCACATAAATAAAAATATTAAGAATTATATAGAGTCCAAACAGCTGGAAAAAATGGGTCCACATGATGTGGGTCCAATGAAGGGGAAGGTGATCACGAATATATATGGTGTAGAGAAATCTTTGGTTGTTGAGGAAAATGCAGGACTGCGACTGATGGATGTTGAGACTGTAAGTGGGGGATACAAGAGGGAGTGGGCATGAGAAAAATTTGAAATCCTGGAAGCGGAGAGCAAGTAAGGATGGGAGAGATGGGCAAAAGGTAGTGGGTTGTAATATACCTTCTCAGAAAAGGAAGGCAAATCAGCAAAGTGTTGGAACATTGGGCACTAACCAACGGAAAAAGAAGTGTAGTGGTAAAAGACTGGTGGAGCAGGCAGAATCTATAATGGCGGAGGCTGTGGTGCAGCCCCGCCAATCCCAATGAGCCTCTTGAGCTGGAACTGCCGAGGGCTTGGGAACCTTCGGACAGTTCGGGACCTTTGCCAAATGGTAAAGGAAAAGCAGCCAAGCTTTTTGTTTCTCATGGAGACAATAAGCAATCACAAACGGATGGAAAGACTGAGGGTAAGAATGGGTTATGCGGGTTTATTTGTTGTTGATCCGATAGGGAGAAGTGGAGGTTTAGCACTCTTGTGAAAGGAAGTCGACGAATTGGAGATACAAAATTACTCTCGTCGACACATAAATGCCATTGTAAAGCTGGGTGATGCAAGCTCTCCTTGGAAGCTCACTGGTTTTTATGGTAATCCGGATAATTCGAAGCGGATGGAATCTTTGGCTTTGTTAAAACATCTTCGATTTTTCTCCCCTCTACCATGGCTTTGTGTTGGTGATTATAATGAGATAACACATCAGGTGGAAAAATCTAGGGATTCAAGGCGTCGGGAGGGGCAAATGGAGCCATTCAGACAAGCTCTTGAAGAATGTTTTTTAAGGGGGGACTTGGGTTTTATGGGACCTAGGTTCACGTGGTCTAATAAGCAACAAGGTGGCTCTTGTATACAAGCACAGCTTGATAGGGCATTGGCAAATACTGAATGGTGTGGGATGTATAATGAGGTGGGAGTTCAAGTCCTAGCTGCCCGATCTTCTGACCATAATCCAATTTTTGTCACCTTCAATATGCATGCCGAGAGACATAGGCGTGGTAAAGGTGGATTTAAGTTTGAGGCTAGCTGGTTGCAAGATATGGAATGTGGAAAAATTATTGAGGAGGCTTGGGAGAAGTAGGATAGTGTTGAAGGGGCTATGAGGATAGTACAAGGTAACCTCCAACGATGTCAAACAAAGCTGAAGTGGTGGAGTAGGAAAAAATTTGGTAATGCCGAGAAAGTGGTAAAGGAAAAAACCTAAAGAACTTGCTGTTTTGCAACATAGGGGAGAGGGGGAGAATCATTTGGTCATTAAGCAATTACAAGGAGAGATTGAAACACTGCTGGAGCATGAAGACACAAGATGGAAGCAACGCGCTAAGCAAAGCTGGTATCAAAACGGGGATAGGAATACTCCCTTCTTTCATGCATGGGCAAGTCATAGAAGGAGAGTGAATCACATCAAGAGGGTGACAGATGAAGATGGGCTGGAATGGGTGAAAGCACAGAATATTGGTAGAGCTTTTGTTAATTTTTATGAGAAGCTTTTCACTACAGAAGGTGCGGTTGGAATTGATGGGTGTTTAGAAGGGTTGCCACAAAGAGTGACGGCTGAAATGAATTCTTGGTTGCTCCGACCATTTGTGACAGCGGAGATTGACACATCTCCTGGTCAAATGCACCCTCTTAAATCCCCTGGGCCTGATGGATTTGCAGCATGTTTTTACCAACAATCTTGGAGTACAGTGAGAGATGAGGTATGTAAAGCAACTCTTGATTTTTTGAATGGTGGTAATTTTGTTGCTGACATTAATGCTACAAATATTGATTTGATACCTAAGAAAAAGAAGCCCACTCGTTTAACGGAATTCCGTCCAATTAGCCTCTGTAATGTGTCTTATAAGATTATTGCTAAGGTGTTAGCTAATAGACTCAAGAAGGTGTTGGTAGAGATTATATCACCCAATCAAAGTGCATTCATACCCGGAAGATTAATAACTGACAATGTGCTTATTGCTTTTGAGGCACTACATACTATGGATACTAGATTGACAAGTAATCAGGGGTATATGGCCTTAAAATTGGATATAAGTAAGGCGTATGATAGGGTGGAGTGGGATTTCTTAGAAGCAGTTATGAAACAGATTGGGTTTGCAAAACGGTGGGTTCATTTGATTATGACATGTGTACGCACAGTCACGTACTCAGTTTTAGTTAATAGACAGCCATATGGGAAGATTGTCCCCATAAGAGGCTTGAGACAAGGGGATCCACTATCACCATATTTCTTCATACTTTGTGCGGAAGGTTTTAGTACGGCACTTCATCGAGCAGAAAGAGAGAAAGGAATAACAGGCCTCCCCATTACTCGAGGTGGAACATGGTTAAATCACCTCTTTTTTGTAGATGACAGTCTTCTCTTCTGCAAAGCTTTTATTCCTGAATGGATCCAAATCCAACAAGTTTTGGAAGTATATGAAAGGGCTTCAGGGCAAAAGCTTAATAAAGATAAGACTTCATTATTTTTCAGCCGCAATACCAAAGAGGAAACAAAGTGTCATATCTCACATGTAGCAGGGGCGAACTATACTCAACAGTATGAAAAGTATCTAGGGCTGCCAGCTCTCATTGGAAGGTCGCGCATAAGTGCTTTCACAGGAATAAAAGGCCGAATTTGGGATAAAATGCACGGATGGAAGGAAAATTTTTTGTCTCAAGCAGGGAAAGAGGTGTTGTTGAAGGCAGTGGTTCAGGCCATTCCTACATACACAATGAGTGTATTCCAATTACCTAAAACACTTTGCAAAGACATCAACTCTATGATATCTAAGTTTTGGTGGGGCCACAAAGATAATGACCACAAAGTGGCTTGGATGAGTTGGGAGCGAATGGGAAGAGCAAAGGAGCAGGGTGGCTTGGGATATCGTGATCTAGAAAGTTTCAATATGGCACTGTTGGCGAAGCATGGATGGCGACTTTGCAACAACCAGAGTCTCTAGTGGCAAGGATATTCAAAGAAAAATATTATCCTCATGATACTTATATGAGAACACCTTTGGGGAATAGGCCATCCTATGCGTGGAGGAGCATTTGGAATGCCAAATATCATTTGCAAGAAGGTCTGATTTGGTGAGTTGGAGATGGGAGGTCCATTGGTATCTGGGAGGATAAATGGCTGCCCTCAGCTACAACACATTCAGTTCAATCTCCGGTCCGAACTCTTCAGGGGCAAGCTAAGGTTAGCGAACTCATTGATAGAGATACAAATTGGTGGAATTTTCCACTTGTTGAGGAGATATTTAGTGCAGAAGAAGCTGGCCTAATTTGTGCTATGCCGCCTTGTCCAAGGACTCAAAGTGACTGGAGAGTGTGGGGAGGAAGTAAAAATGGTATGTACACGGTAAGGAGTGGCTATCATCTAGCTAAGGAGTTATGCCAGAGGGAAATGGGGGGGAGTTCTACGGTGACTTCTCGGGCAGTTCTTTGGAAGCGAATATGGAAAATATGTGGGCCAAGGGCAATGAAGATGTTCCTCTGGCAGGCTTGCAATAACATTTTGCCTACGAAGGAGAATTTATATAAGCGCAAAATCACAGAGGATTCATTTTGCCCAATATGTAAGCTAAAGGTAGAGACAGTTGGTCATGTTATTTGGAGCTGTTCTTCTGCAAGAGATGTCTGGCTTGAATGTGATAAAAAGCTGCAAAAAAGCACTAGTGATGAAGATGCGTTTTTAAATATTTTTGAACAATTGTTGGAACGGTTGGATAATAAGGGATTGAATTGGCAGCTTGTGTTGCTAGACAACTTTGGATGTGCAAAAACAAGATGATTTTTGAAGGGATTTTCTTATCACCGCCGGTTCTTCTTCAAAAAGCAAAAGATCAGTTGGGGGAGTTTGTAAAGGCTGACCAAACTTTACGGGCCAAAACAGCACAGAATAGGCAACCTGCACGGGATAAATGGCAAGTACCGGATTTGGGAGCTTTAAAGCTTAATTGGGATACTGCTCTCGATACAAGGAAGAAGAGGATGGGGGTGGGGATAGTGGTACGCAATCATGATGGTGAGGTATTGCTAACGAAATGCATGGTGCAGGACCATATAACTGATCCCACAATTGCAGAAGCGATAGCAGCACGGGCATCAGTTGAACTTGTTAGACAGCTGGGTTTTCAATCTGTCATATTTGAGGGGGATTCCTTGGTGGTGGTTAAAGCACTTAGCAGTGAGGATAGATGCTGGTCTCAATTTGGGATGTTGATAGAAGAAACTAAGATCATTCTTCGAAGTTGTGGGTCATGGGAGGTTTGCCATATTAGGAGAGCTGCGAATGAGGTGGCACATAGAATATCTAAGCTAGCACTTACTCTCAATGAAACACATGTCTGGGAGGAGTCTGTTCCTTTATGTATTAGGGAGATTGTAATGGCTGAAAGGCCTCTTTGAGAATTATTATATATGAGTCTCATAAAAAATTTTTAAAAAAAAAATTTTAAAAAAAAAACAGTGTTAGGGAGGTGGGAATTTAAGGAGGGCTGTAATTACTGGCTGTAGTGTGTTAGGGAGGTGAGAATTTAAGGAGGGCTATAATGACTGGTTGGAGACCAACCTTTAAACCTTTGATCTTGGGTTCCTCAAGCACACACTGATCACCAAGCAAACAAAGATGGTCAGTTGAGAATTAAGTCACTCTTACAAGAAACATGACCCATTTTTTAGAAAAGCCTATTAGACAATATATTAAAGTGATATTGTTTACTTATATTTTATATGAGAATTAAGTCACTCTTCCAAGAAACATGACCGATTTTCTAGAAAATTCTACTGGACAATATATTAAAGTGACATTGTACATCACTTACATTTTATATGATTAATTGAAATTAGGTTTGATAACTATCTCAATTCTCCAATAAATATAAGTCTTTTGTATTGTAAAATTATTAATTAAATAAGAGTATAATGTAGCTTTTAAAATGTTAATATGTAAGCGTAAGTTATAGACTGGATAATGTTAAATCTTTATGTTTATTTTATTTTATTCTACTATTGTTTTATATTTTCATTTGATTATATTTTCTTCCAAATCGTTCATGTTTCAACATTACAAAATGGGGGCTTCAGCCGGTCTGGGGTGGTCCGGCCACCCCCTATGGCAAAGATGGATTGTTAGCCACCCTTTATTTTTTTATAATTTTATTTTTTATTTTTTAATCTTAAATAATATTTTATTATTATTTTTTGCTAGTGGGATAGGTGTTCCATTTGTGGCTAAAAAATCCTAGTAATGAACTGGATATTCTCCAGTCCATTTTGGACTGGAGGAGATCCTATTCCAAAGTAGTTAGGAAGAAATTTCTGTCATTTTAAAAAAAATATTTTTAAGACTCATTTTTTGTCATTCTACTAACTTAGGAACCTAAACATTAATTTTTTTAAAACCCAAAGATATTGCATGACACTTGTCACCTATTGAAGTAGGTTGAAAGAAATTTCATCCAAACTAGTTTTGAAGAAATTTCTATCCTTTAAAATTTAGGTGAATCAATATGATATGGCTCTCTCATAATTGCAGCAAAAATTGTTATAGAAAATTGTAAGAGATCTCAATCAAATATAGATGAGTTAAAAAAAAAAAAAAAAAAAATCCTCAATAGCATATATCACGTTGGTAATAGTTTTCTTAAAAATAAGGAGAAAAATCACTTTAGACCTATAAATTACTGAGCGTTTTAAGAAGACTACACAAATTTTAAAAACTCTTAATTTAACCCCAAAAACTTTTTATTTGATTCAATTGACCCATTTTGTCAAATTCAACTGTTAACTCCTAACGAAAGTCCATAGAAAGACCAAATTATCCTTCAATTTTCATTTTAAAAAAGAAGAAGGAAAAAAATGGGTCCCAAGGTGACCAAACCGTAGGTCACCTTACTACAAGCATTTGGCTCATTAGCATCAAGATTATTAGCGGCGACTACTAAAAGTTGCATTTAATGGTAGTATATAATCTTAGACGCTAAAGAGAAAAAAATTAACATTAGCGTCGACTTTTGTGTCGATGCTAATAAGTCACTGCTAGTCCTTCATAGGTTAGGTTGTAAAACTGAAAACTATTAGCGACTCAACTGTCGCCATTGATAATGGTCAATAGCCATATAAGCACTAGTTGCTACGGACCATTATTAGCGACGACTTGTGAATGTCGTCGCTATTGACCCCTTATTAGCGCCAGCGGCGACACAAATGGGTTGCCTTCATATAAAAATTAAAATTAAAAAGACATCTTAATGACATATTATGAGAGGTTGCTTTTTGGGGTGACGCTACTGACCTTACATATATAATAGAGAAAAATTATTTCTTTTATATTAATTATTAGTTAAGTTATTTATTTTTCTATTTTCTATTCTTATTTTGTATATAAAAATATTTATTTATTTATTTATTTTTCACAATGTCCATAGACGGTAGACCTCAAGAACATTTTGGGTTTTGGTGCTTGCTTGAAACTTTTCCCACCAAAATTTTCAGTAACTCATTTTATACTAATTTTCAACCTAAATTTATCTCTTTTCTCTCGGTTCTCCAAAGCCGAAACAAACAAAGCGACACCTCCCTCCGTCCCTCCGTCCCTCCCACCCATTGTTTAATCTGTCAGTACTTGTGAGTTCTTTCTTCGAATTGTCTGATTATAATTTCACAGGAGATTTCCTACATGATTTTATTGAATCACAGCTCATAAAATGTGATTGATTTGTATTTTTCTGAAATTTATTTATCAGTTTCGTCCATTTCGGTTATAATCCAGTTTTTTGTTTCTGTTAAATTTTTTACGCAAATCACAGAGAAGCATCGCCAAAGAACAAATTAATCGCAGATTAGAATTCATTCAGTATCTGTGAATCTGGTAATTCCATTTCCATTAACTGTCAGGTCTGATACTATTTTGGAGCTTGCCTTTCGAAGCTTTGTTCTCAACGAATGCCGTCTGTATCTCTAAAAAAGGTATTTTGGGCTCCTCATCCTCGGTTTTTATGTTTTTTGGGTGTAATATTGCATTAGATGACTATATCCATTTTGTCTTTAAAAGTAAAACAACCATTGAATATTTTTTTTATGCTTAATGATCATTAATGCACTTAATGGGGGCAAGAATTTGATCCCAAGCAATTTGACTACTGCAACTTATTTTTGTCATAAATCTATTACTTTTCATCTGGTTTGAAAATTTTCTATTTTGCTTCTTATGAGGAAGAACATACATTTCAAAATTAAGACAAAAAGTTTTTTTTTTTTTTTAAAAAAAAAAAAATTCCTTGATCCTTTCAACAAAAGTCAGTAAATAATTTAAACATATTGATTTTTAGTGTCTTAAAAAGTAAGTGATGTATAACATTTTACAATTAAAAGGAGATTAGTGTCCAATTCAAAGTAACCAAAAATGTATAATTTTATAAAAACTCAATAAAATTTTTTTATTAAAAAAAAAAAAACACAACATGATTGGTGGCTCTCTTGTTTTAGGGTCAGACTTGACATTCATTCGTACTCCAGTTTTGATAGTTTGCTTGTTTCTTTGCAACTTTCGAACGATGTCATTCAGTCTCCATATTTTTCTTCCTAAAATCGAAACACATCGTTCCATATATTGGCAATCTGGCTCTTTAGGGTGAGGCGAGAGGTGAGAAATTGAGAGAAAGAGAGAGAGAGAGAGAGAGATGGACCACAACCTAATAGCGTTGAAGCTGCTGTGCGCTCAGCTAAAGGACGCGACGGAAACGGTGTCGTAGAACTCCATGACTCTCGGTGGCATCCTCTTCCAACACGCCTGGTTATAGATTCTCTCTTTCTCTCTCTTGTTTTCCCAAAATACCATTCCCCTTTTCCCTCCCATTTGATTATGCGATTCTCTATTCTCTATCAATTTCTGTATCTCAGGGCGTTCTGGTCTCGGCCCCCAATGAAAACGACAACATCGAAGTGCCGTTGCTTCTAGACGATGGCACTGGCGTCTTCAAACTCTCCCTCTCCCCCGCCAACTTTCGTCTACATATTATAGCATTTCCAAGAAATAGCTGCGAAATTTGATAGTTTTTCTCACCCTCTCTATGTTTCTTTGTACTACAGGGATGTATGTGATGGTTATTCGAGGATACAGTGCAGGTGCAGTTGAGCCTCCAGTGATCAAGGTATGCTCATTGTTGGTTGAAAACAATTGTAATTTGTAGAATAGTGAGAGCAAAATTTTGAACATAATTTTCACATTGCAAATATTTGGGCATTGTGTATTTGATATCAGGTTCCCAAGATTGTTGATCTTTCAACGATCCCGGATCAAGAGGCGATGTGGTATCTTGAAATTATGGAGACATACAAACTGTTCTACAGCCCCCTAATTGAAGAAGTTGTATGATTCTGTCAGACCATCTCTCAGAGAGAGTAAGAATTTCAGCAAAGATTGATGCTTTTTGGTCAATCACTAAGAAGTCATCATAAATGAGGATTGTGAAACATTTGGGATATTTCACCTCATTTATAATTTGACATGTAGAATTCTCTTAATACTCAAAGGCTAAAGTTGTGTCAGTTTCCAAGAGTTCTAATACAAATTTAGGTAGAATTTACACTTAAACTGGCTTATAAGGGAAGAGTGTCAAAAAGTTTATATATACATAATTAAGATTAAATTTAACTCATGTGGAACACCAGGATCGGAATCGCTCCCACCATGACTTAATCACAAGTTCGTAATCTCTTCGATCCCATGTTATCAAATGATACATACTTCTAGGTAAAATTTTACCTTTAAAAATTAGCTTATAAGAGAAAGATGTTCAATAGCATATACGCATAGTTAAAATTAAACTTACTCCATGTGAAATACTAGTATCGTAACAAGTTCAAAAGCCAAATAAAGGGATTGCAAAAAAAAAGTCTTTTTATTTTGTATTTTTGGTAATCCCCCATTCTGCCTTTCTAAATTTATAGTCTCTATTACAATGAAACAGCAAACATGACAGACTTAATTCTCACTCATTTCCTTTTCACAATGTTCTAATGTTCTGTGGTTTGGCAACAAGAAAGTGTCAAAAGTGCAAAGTCGATTCAAGGTACAAAAAAAGCTCAAAATGATATTTGCTTTTCAAGCATTCCATCCCCACAACCTAGTGTATTGCATTAAGCAGCCAAATGTTTTGGATAACATGCATGTGGTCGCTTAAAAGATCCACTTGACTTCTACCTGCAAAACTAACAATGTAAAAGTGAGGCCGGGGGCATCGGCCAATCATTATTTTCATGTACGAGGCACAAATTCAATCTCTTGCAATCTTGTCCTGACAGCTAAATTTCGATGTTCCTAGCAGGATTCAGAAAAAAATGTATTCCTCCTTGCAATATTCTTTACAGGAATTTTCTTTGCTGTGATTGCAAGGGGCTATACATCTAAAAAGTAGGACATGGCAATACGAAAAAATTTCATTCCTTGAAGGACTATGCAGCATTAAATCTGTATCAAGGATTAGCACTCATGAATGATGTATTCATAAAATATGTATAAAAATAAGTTTAATTGATGTCATATTGACAAATGAAATGGACAAAGGCAAGTAGCAATGTGTTGGTATCCAGTCATGCCAATAGACGTATCAGAAAACACAGAGTAGCAAGAACATGATCAGGGCTGTAAACTTGCAGAGCTGTTTTCAGACTAGTTTCTCGGATTTTACAGCAAGCAGGCCTCAAGGCAATGAGATATTCAGCCTAAAGTTTAAGTCCTAATTGGTTGGAAACAAAAGAGATAGGATGAATCAACAAATATTGTAATTCAAAGGGTTTTGTTTGACAATTTTTAAGACGGTGCTTTTTGTTTGTAAGTTAAGATGTGATGAAAGGTAAAAGTACTTTTGGGTGTTTTGTATTTTGAGTCGATTGTTATTATTATTATTATTATTATTTGGCTAAAAAGCAAAAAAATTACCCTAAAAATCGTTGCCAAACGAATCTTTTTCATTGCATTGAGAACAGCGAGTTCTATGTTAACTAACTATAAAAGCCCAAAATCAATAAACCACATAGTTGCTAGGGCACCAAGTCCCTCTCGTTCTACTTAAACCTAACAGACTTAAGATCCTTTTTTATTAATAAAAAATGACATATTTTTAAGAAAAGCACACTAAACTTAGCCAATTACAAGAAAATAAAACAGTAGAAGTAAAATCCAATTAGCTGATCAAAATGTAGAATAAAGAAAAGTCCTAAAATAATCCTAACTAAATTTTGATAATAACATAAAAGAAGCTTTAATTTGAAACTAGCTCTAGCAAATCAACCCATTGATCTCTCCCC
>NC_081550.1:6655500-6657104 GCF_901000735.1 Corylus avellana
TGGCCGAAAATCCAGGAGGTTGTTGATAGCTAGAGTTGGTAGATCATATCTTCGCATCTCTATGAAGAGTTGGTGAATTTCTGACAAAAGAAATCGAAGAAAACAAGAAAGAAAATCTTGAGTTGGACAAGATTTGAAATCGAAGAAAAAACTGAGCAAATCTTGCTTTCAGCAACATGCAAGACGCTATTTGAGTAGAAGGAGGTAGAAGCGAAACGACATAAAAGTCCCTCTGAAAAGCTGTCCACTGTGAAGCTAAGCAACGGTAACATCGTCAATTACACTGTGAAAATGAAAAGACCAAAAAAAAACACAAAAAATTTCACTCTTTACAAGTTAGGAAGGACAAAACAGTAATTAACTTATTTGAAAGACCAAAAACACCCATATCAATTCTTGACTCTTAATGATGATTAAAAAGGGCAAAACCGTAAAATTAAATTGTCAAAGAAAAATTACCTTTGAGTAAAGATGTCCATAGACAGTAGACCTCAAAGAACATTTTCAGTTAACTCATTTTATACTAATTTTAAACCTAAATTTATCTCTTTCTCTCATGGTTCTCCAAAGCCGAAACAAACAAAGCGACACCTCCCTCCTTCCCTCTCCCATTGTTTAATCTGTCAGTACCTGTGAGTTCTTTCTTCGAATTGTCTGATATTATAATTTCATAGGAGATTTCCTTCATGATTTTATTTAATTGTGATTGATTTGTTTCTCCACAACTGCAATGCCACATTTTTCTGAAATTTATTTATCAGTTTCGTCCATTTCGGTTATAATATCCAGGTTCTCGTTTCTGTTAAATTTTTTACGCAGCGCAGTTCAAGATTGTGATTAACTCTTCAATGACTCGCTAAATCACAGAGAAGCATCGCCAAAGAACAAATTAATCGCAGATTTGAATTCAGTATCTGTGAATCTGGTAATTCCAATTCCATTAACTTTCGAAGCTTTGTTCACATGAATGCGAAGAATGCCATATTTGCTTCGGAAGTTGCTTTTGTTTTTTCGTTTTTTTCCCCAGAAAAACTAAGATTTGCTAATGATCATGAGAATTGATTCTCGATTTTCCGTTTATTAGGAAATCAAACGATGGCGCTAGGCTAGTAATCACGACGATTATAGGAGTCGTATTTGGATTTTTTTTTATAGGTGCTTCGATTCCGTCTGTGTCTCTAAATAAGGTATTTTGGGCTCCTCGTCATCGGTTTTTATTTTTCTTTGTTTTATTTTTTTGGGTGTAATAGTAAAACGACCATTGATTTTTTATTTTTTTATTTTTTATGCTTAATGATCATTGCACTTAATGGGGGCAAGAATTTGATCCTACTGCAACTTATTTTAGTCATAAATCTATTACTTTTCATCTAGTTTGAAAATTTTCTATTTTGCTTCTTATGAGGAAGAACATACATTTCAAAATTAAGACAAAAATATTTTTTTTAACTAAAAATCAGTAAATAATTTAAACATATTGATTTTTAGGGTCTTAAAAAGTAAGTGGTGTATAACATTTTACAATTAAAAGGAGATTAGTGTCCAATTCAAAGTAACCAAAAATGTATAATTTTATAAAAATTCAATAATTTTTTTTTTTTTTT
>NC_081550.1:6657350-6661445 GCF_901000735.1 Corylus avellana
AGCTCTTTGGGTGAGACGAGACGTGAGAAATTAAGAGAGAGAGAGAAAGATGGACTATAGCCTAGCCGCGCTGAAGCTGTTGTGCGCTCAGCTGAAGGACGCGACGGAAACGACGTCGCAAAACGCCATGACTCTTGGTGGCATCCTCTTCCAACGTGCTTGGTTACAGGTTCTTTCTCTCTCTCTTGGCGGCATTCTCTTCCAATGCGCTTGGAAGAGGATGCTTGGCGGCATCCTCTTCCATTTGATTATCCGATTCTTTATTCTGAATCAATTTCTGTATCTCAGGGCGTTCTGATATCGGCCCCCGACAAAAACGACGACATAGAAGCACCATTGCTTCTAGATGACGGCACTGGCGTCGTCAAGCTCTCCCTCTCCTCCGCTGACTTCCGTCTGCGCCCTTGGAAGACCGGTACCAAAATTTTCACTCTGGCAGCGTATTATTGCATTTCGGAAAAATAGCTACGAAATTTCATCGTTTTTCTCACTCTCTCTATGTTTCTTTGTATTACAGGGATGTATGTGATGGTTATTGGAGGATACAGTGTAGGTGTAGTTGAGCCCCCAATAATCAAGGTACAAAGTTGTTTGCTCATTGTTGGATGAAAACAATTGTAGAATAGTGAAAGAGCAAAATTTTGAACAGAATTTTCACTATGGCAAATATTTGGGCATTGTGTATTTGATATTAGGTTCACAAGATTGTAGATCTTTCAGAGATCCCGAATCGAGAGGCGATGTGGTATCTTGAAGTTATGGAGGCATACAAACTATTCTACGGCCCCCTAATTGAAGAACTTATGTGATTCTGTCATACCAATCTCTCAGAGAGAGCAAGACTTTCAACCAAGATTGATGCTTTTCGGCAAATCACTAAGAAGTCATCATAAATGAGGATTGTGAAACATTTGGGATATTTCACTTCATTTATAATTTGACATGTAGAATTCTCTTAACTCTCAAAGGCCAAAGTTTTGTCAGTTTTCAAGAGTTCCAATACAAATTTATAGTCTCTATTACAATGAAACGGCAAACATGAGAGACTTGATTCTCACTCATTTCCTTTTTACAATGTTCTGATGTTCAGTGGTCTGCCAACAAGAAAGTGCCAAAAGTGCAGAGTCGATTCAAGGCACAAAATGATATTTGCTTTTCAAGCATTCCATCCCCAGAAACTAGTGTATTGCATTAAGCAGCCAAATGTTTTGGATAACATGCATCCAAATAGCTTAAAAGATTCGCATGACTTCTACCTGCAAAACTAACAATGTAAAAGTGAGGTCAGGGGCATCAGCCGATCATCATTTTCATGTACGAGGCACAAATTCGCTCTTATAAACTTGTCCTGGCAACTAAATTTTAATGTTACTAGTAGAATCCAGAAAAAAAAAAAAAAAAAAAAAAAAATGTATTCCTCCTTGCAATATTCTTTACAGGAATTTTCTCTACTTTAATTGCACGGGGCTATACATCTCAAAAGTAGGACGCAAATGGTGATGTGACAAATTTCATTCCTTGAAGGACTATGTAACATTAAATCTGTAATCAAGGATTAGCACTCATGATGATGTATTCATTAAATATGTATAAAAAAAAAGTTTTATTGATGTCATATTGACAAATGAAATGGGCAGAGGCATGGCAATGTGTTGGTATCCAGTCATGCCAATAGACGTATCAGAAAATACAGAGCAGCAAGCACATGATCAAGGCTCTAAACTTGCAGAGCTGTTTTCAGATTAGTTTCTTGGATTTTACAGCAAGGAGGCCTTGAGGCAATGAGATATAGAGCCTAAAGTTTAAGCCCTACTCGTTCGGAACCAAAAGAGATAGAATGAATCAATGAATCTTCTAATTCAAATGGTTTTGTTTGACAATTTTTAAGACGGTGTTTTTTGTTTTTTAGTTATGAACTTATGATGTGATGTAAAAGTAAAAGTACTTTTGAGTGTTTTGTATTTTGAGTCAATTGTTAGTATATATATATTTTGCAAAAAAGCAAAAAATTACCCTAAAATACGAATCTTTTTCATTGCATTGAGAACTGCGAGTTCTATGTTAACTAACTATATAAGCCAAAAGTCAATAAACAACATAGTCGCTTGGGCACCAAGTCCCTCTCATTCTACTTAACCCTAACAGACTTAAGATCCTTTTTTATTAATAAAAATGACATACTTTTAAGAAAAGCACACTAAACTTAGCCAATTACAAGAAAATAAAACAGTAGAAGTAAAATCCAATAAGCTGATCAAAATGTAGAATAAAGAAAAGTCCTAAAATAATACCAACTAAATTTTGATAAAAACCTAAAAGAAGCTTTAATTCGAAACTAGCTCTAGCAAATCAACCCATTGATCTCTCCCCTTCCTCCCCATTTAAGTTTCTTTTCCATTTTAATTGCATGACCAAATGACATAGCATTACTCAAAACTAGGGTATCCATCAGATAGAAAATGAGCTTCATGTGCCCTCGGCCACGGGTGCCATGGCACCTTTGTCTTTGTGTTTATTGGATTTTCCACTTCACATTAAAATTACATAAAGCTGACATGTAATAATCAAACAAGATAATTATTCAAGTAAAAACTTTGTTAAAGCTCTACGATTTGTGGAAAAAAAAAAAAAAATTGGTATTCAAAGAAATACAAGCCGTTTGTTTCACTTGAAGCATTGCAACAAATAAGATCAAGTAGAAAGAGAGAAAAACAGCTTACTCAGAATATTTACGACAGCAATCAAGCAATCTATTCACATTGACATTATCTTCGTTAAGCTCATTTGCCATGTTAGTCACTTCAGCAAAGTCGTTTGAAGTAGTCCATTGGGTTAAAATACAGATCATCCTTCTAAGCTGTCACAAAGGTTAAGGGAAACATAATATTGAAAGACAAGGCAATTTCAGTAAGTATAAGCCAAGGCAGTTGATAGAAGAAACCATATGAGCCTAACCAAGGTACTGAAAGTTCCTAGATCCAAATATGTCATTGTCCCTGCAAGGATACCGCTGTACTTATAGCATTTGATTTTGTGCAATAAGTGGTCAAGCCCTCCTTATGCCCTTTGCTGGAGTCATCTAGTTGGTGGTCGAGAAGATCATCTTCAATCAGATCAGATTTGCTTACAAGAACTGAAACATACTGAGAGAGACTTGATTGACCCATCTCATTTTCCTGAACATGAAATAGCAGCCTTGCAATGATGCTCCAGAGTGCACTCCGGGCTTCTAGATCATCTGAAGCAAAAGGAAATATTTCAAGCAGCCCCCGTAAGAAAGGCAAATCTGGATGGATCTAAAAAGTCGCTTTTAATTCTAATAGAAGATAGAAAAATAAAAAAAATAAAGTATGCAAAGATGATGGCATTAGGAAAAAAATTGCAGATAAGAAACATCAATAATTTACCCTGTGAGATCTCTGAAGCTAAATCAAATACATCAGAAATAATATTTGCAATCAGTACTACAGTAGTAACACAAGAGCTGGCAAACTGCAGAAGAGATATCAATCAACTTGAAGAGCCCATTACAAAGTATACACAGGTTCTACTGACGCATAGTTTTCTTATGACGAGGATCTTTTCGAGATTTTAAAATTGAAGGCTAATAGTTAGTCACTTCAATTTATACAATATTTACAGTATCCAATAAATTTCTTTAGTAGTAAGAGCAGACAACTCCAAAGTTCAAAAGATATAGAACAGTCAAGAATCAAACATTCAGCAAACTACCAATTATCAAAACATTATCTGGACAGGGTGAAATAAAACAGCACTACCAAAAATTACACTTATCCTATATCTATATAATATACCAGTATTTTACGATTTTCAGCAAGCTAAAATGTACCTCAACTTTGTCAGGGAGTTTGACCATGTCACAAGCCAGTCTAAAAAGTTCATTATTTGAACAGATTTCTTGAGAATAACCATCAATAGCAGAAAAAGCTTCAATGAGCGAAGGACTACATCAAGAATTGGGTACCTGAAATTGTATGAAAATGAAGAACAAATGCAGGAAAGAAATTACTATCCAAAAATACAAACATTATAATACTTGCAACTAGTCATTAGTGTGTTTGGGACGAGGGGACT
>NC_081550.1:6661545-6685479 GCF_901000735.1 Corylus avellana
TTCTGATGTTCAGTGGTCTGACAACAAGAAAGTGCCAAAAGTGCAGAGTCGATTCAAGGCACAGAAAAAGCTCAAAATGATATTTGCTTTTCAAGCATTCCATCCCCAGAAACTAGTGTATTGCATTAAGTAGCCAAATGTTTTGGATAACATGCATCCAATAGCTTAAAAGATCCGCTTCACTTCTACCTGCAAAACTAACAATGTAAAAGTGAGGTCAGGGGCATCAGCTGATCATCATTTTCATGTACAAGGCACAAATTCGATCTCTTATAATCTTGGCCTGACAGCTAAATTTTAATGTTCCTAGTAGAATCAAGAAAAAAAAATGTATTCCTCCTTGCAATATTCTTTACAGGAATTTTCTCTGCTGTAATTGCACAGGGCTATATATCTCAAAAGTAGGACGCAGATGGCGATGCGACAAATTTCATTCCTTGAAGGACTATGCAACATTAAATCTGTAATCAAGGATTAGCACTCATGATGATCTATTCATTAAATATGTATAAAAATAAGTTTAATTGATGTCATATTGACAAATGAAATGGGGCAGAGGCAAGTAGCAATGTGTTGGTATCCAGTCATGCCAATAGACGTATCAGAAAATACAGAGCAGCAAGAACATGATCAGGGCTCTAAACTTGCAGAGCTGTTTTTAGATTAGTTTCTTGGATTTTACAGCAAGCAGGCATCGAGGCAATGAGATATAGAGCCTAAAGTTTAAGCCCTACTCGGTTAGAACCAAAAGAGATAGAATGAATCAATGAATCTTCTAATTCAAATGGTTTTGTTTGACAATTTTTAAGACGGTGTTTTTTGTTTTTTAGTTATGAACTTATGATGTGATGTAAAAGTAAAAGTACTTTTGAGTGTTTTGTATTTTGAGTCAATTGTTAGTATATATATATTTTGCAAAAAAGCAAAAAATTACCCTAAAATACGAATCTTTTTCATTGCATTGAGAACTGCGAGTTCTATGTTAACTAACTATATAAGCCAAAAGTCAATAAACAACATAGTCGCTTGGGCACCAAGTCCCTCTCATTCTACTTAACCCTAACAGACTTAAGATCCTTTTTTATTAATAAAAATGACATACTTTTAAGAAAAGCACACTAAACTTAGCCAATTACAAGAAAATAAAACAGTAGAAGTAAAATCCAATAAGCTGATCAAAATGTAGAATAAAGAAAAGTCCTAAAATAATACCAACTAAATTTTGATAAAAACCTAAAAGAAGCTTTAATTCGAAACTAGCTCTAGCAAATCAACCCATTGATCTCTCCCCTTCCTCCCCATTTAAGTTTCTTTTCCATTTTAATTGCATGACCAAATGACATAGCATTACTCAAAACTAGGGTATCCATCAGATAGAAAATGAGCTTCATGTGCCCTCGGCCACGGGTGCCATGGCACCTTTGTCTTTGTGTTTATTGGATTTTCCACTTCACATTAAAATTACATAAAGCTGACATGTAATAATCAAACAAGATAATTATTCAAGTAAAAACTTTGTTAAAGCTCTACGATTTGTGGAAAAAAAAAAAAAAATTGGTATTCAAAGAAATACAAGCCGTTTGTTTCACTTGAAGCATTGCAACAAATAAGATCAAGTAGAAAGAGAGAAAAACAGCTTACTCAGAATATTTACGACAGCAATCAAGCAATCTATTCACATTGACATTATCTTCGTTAAGCTCATTTGCCATGTTAGTCACTTCAGCAAAGTCGTTTGAAGTAGTCCATTGGGTTAAAATACAGATCATCCTTCTAAGCTGTCACAAAGGTTAAGGGAAACATAATATTGAAAGACAAGGCAATTTCAGTAAGTATAAGCCAAGGCAGTTGATAGAAGAAACCATATGAGCCTAACCAAGGTACTGAAAGTTCCTAGATCCAAATATGTCATTGTCCCTGCAAGGATACGGCTGTACTTATAGCATTTGATTTTGTGCGATAAGTGGTCAAGCCCTCCTTATGCCCTTTGCTGGAGTCATCTAGTTGGTGGTCGAGAAGATCATCTTCAATCAGATCAGACTTGCTTACAAGGCAATTTCAGTAAATATTTTCTACCTTTTCAATAAGCTGTAAATTTAAGGTATTTTCCACAATCCATAAAATCTGGCATAGAATATGTTCAGACTGCAATGCTTCAGCCCATGTAATACATTCACCACTTTGAAAACCCAAAGTTAACAACCTGTATCAGGAAATATATAGACATAAGAAAAGCATACAGCATCTGTTTGAGTCTGTCTCAAAACTACTAATGTTAGCGACACAAAACTATAAATGACACCACTGATGCAACATGCAAGAAGAGACTCAGACAGTGCCGCTTTGCTATTACAAAATAATGAGTATTCTACTTTAATAGATAAAAAGAAATATGTGTACTCTTTCAAAAAGAGGGAAAAAGTGAGAACTGTCATTTCATTATGTATGGTTATTGTTCGCAAATGGACAGAAAGCAGAAACAAAGGTTGATTTGAAAGTTTCTTGCCAGAAGAAACAAAGAATACCAAGAAAAATAAAATTAAGAGCACAATAATCCTGGATATGCATAATGAGACTTATGCATGTAGGCTACAAGTTACTACTTAATATGTTAGAAAGAAGGAAACACTGGCAGCAAGTATAATAATAAAACCAAAATCTGAAAAGTCCTCTCAAATGATTGACAATAGGAATTATGAGCGCAAACCTATGTATTACTGACAAGCTTCACATAGACATTGAGCGTTGTCTAGAAATAATTGTTCTACAATTATCTCAGCCAATCCATTTATAGAGACTATACGTTTCAACGGAACTTCATGGCAGGCAAGGTTTCCAATAATTCCGAGGCTAATCTCCTGGAGCAAGAAAATCAATCAGATCCACAGGAAACAAGTCTCTAAAACCTCCAAGTTAACAGTTTTTCCATTTACAGAAAACAAGTTAAGAGAGAAGGAATGAACATAAGTTCATCAGGCAAAAATAATTTTGCAACAAAGTTGAAATGTGGTTTACCTTAACACACACAGATTGGGAAACTAAAAGGTTTGCTAAAAGTACTTCAAGTACGAGGTTTTGTACTTGCACAAATGTGCTACTTAGATTGTAGTACGAAAGATTTCATAATCAGATCTCTAGCAATAACAAGACAAATCATAGTTCAAAACCTTGTTCAAGGAAAATTAATAATTTTTGGGGTGCTTGCAAAAGAGAAGGGTGGTTGGAGGTGGAAACCTAAAACAATATGATTAATCATATCTTGTAATAAAGTGGTAATGACCGCTATCTTCATCTCATGATCACAGGCATACTCAAGACTTTAGAGGGGATACGAGGATCGGAGCTAGATTTTACTTCCGACTGGATAGTTCTTTAATCAACTTTTTATTTGAGTTACAATAGCCTCATTATATCCAAAAGCCAGAATTAAGGTTGATATGACTTGACATGCAATCAGAATCAAAACAGGTGAAAAGCAGCATCAAGATTAATTGTCAATTGAAGGGAAAACTTGAGTACCATGAGTTCTGCATTAGTATTACTTGCAGAAAGATCCCATAAAATGCAACCATACTCTTCCCAAGCCTCTTCTCCTGATGACGTACTAGGCTGATCAGATCTACGACATGACTCTTCATCTTCTCCTTCTTGTCGAGCATGTTGATCATAATCCCCAACAATCTTCATGCTCTCAGAGTTATTATTTGAAAAGTTCAGAACTTCATCTCCAGAGAGAGAAGCTGAACATTCTTTCACATGACCAGTATTTTGTCTTGATTCATGTCAACACGTGCATCAATGCCAAGAGAATCGTGGTTATTACTTGCACCAGTTGGTAGAAGTTTCCGTATCAGAGAGATTATATGACTAGGATCAACTGTAGTTGAGATGTCAAACAACTGCACAACAGAAAGAGGAAAAAAAAAATCATGGTTTCAACACTAGACATTGTTGACCAGGTATACGTTATGTTAAAGCTCTTAAAATGTATTTACATATTACATACATGTACGTATTTATGCATATATGGGCTGGGGCCGGTGTGGACATGTATTATCAACGCTCTATCATTTGCTTTAATCAGAGTACGGAAGAAAACTATGGTTATTACCACAATCAAGAGTTCCCAATTTCAGATTTCAGCCAAGTTCAGTGTATATGAGAAAATTTATTCAAGCATATGAGCTTTAATCACAATGTACTTCACATGTATTGTGCCAAAAGTCAGCCAAATCATATTTGAATAAGAACCAGCATATATCTGAGCTGCAAATGGATTTAACAATGAATATGTTTGACAAACAACTGGTACCCACATCATCGAATGCCCTATTTAACCTGTTTATAAATCAATTAGACCTCAAATACAACCAAAAAGAAAGGGCCAATAACATTGTGAGATTTTCCTAGAATTGGCAAAATTTTCGCTGAACCATCAAACAGAATCGTCACTATCAAATAGCGTGACAAATGAATCACTAAAACCCTATTTACATACACTTAAGCTCCTAAGAGAGAGGGAAGAGAAAAGAGAAGAGCTAAACGGAAAACAGGAACAAAAAAGAAACCAAGTGATATCACTGCCGTTGATTGCTAGCTCATCAGGCGGAGCAGAAGGGTGATGTGCCGGTGCATCAAGTTGTACTTCCCCTTCTTCTTCTTCTTCTTCTTCTTCTTCTTCTACAAGGTCTGGTTCTAAGTCGAGCGCCATATCCCTTAACCGTGCGGACTACCTACCAGCTTAGCGGAGCTCTGCCTCTACTTTCTCAAATTTCCTGGCTTTCACTACTAACATCGAGCTTTTATACATATAGTACATTTATCATAAGATTAGTCATAATTTTCTTGACACAGATGTTCTTAAGTTTGAATTTTGATGTGAAAACGAGTATCAAATCTATATTTAAATGGTTAAATTTATTATTTGAAAATAAAAATTGGAATGGAAGTATGGAACAGCTCCGCTCGTCAAGACCACATGTTCATCTAACACTTAATTTTCATTGGTATGCACACAAGTAGCTTAAAGGAAAGAGAAACTATTGGAATGGAAGCACGGGGGTACATCTCGCCAGGCCCAAAAGACAGCCAGCCCAAACACCACGTCAAAAGGATTAGCAAGCTCACCAAAACTCAACATTGGGTGTGTTTGTTAAAACCTTTGTCCCTTGACATTATAGTTGATGTGAATTGTTGTAAAAAAAAAGTAAAAATATTTAAAAATGTTTGATATAAAAAATTAAAAAGATTTGTTTTGTATTGATTTTTTTTAAAAAAATAATAATAAAAGTAAATGATATAATATAAAAAGTTAATTTTTTTTTTTTTTTTTTTTACATGAAGTAAATAGTGTTTAGAGGAGGAAAATGAGTTTAACAAATGGGGTATGCATGAAGCACACATCCAGAATGGAAACGTCATATCCAGCAACCATCCTCTATATAATGCAATATATGCAACCACTTTGAAAATACGATTCACTTAATAAAAGTGGATCAAAATCACCCACACAGTTTAATGTCAAATTAATAGCTGTCAGGCGACAATTGCCTTTTGAAGGCACACGACATAAATGATACCTCGTCTATATAGTAGGAAGTTAGACCATGTATTCTATTATCCTATAATCTTCATCTCTCTCTCATTTTCATCAGATATGCTATTATCTCCTAATCTTTATTTATCTCTCTCATTTGCACCCTGTGCGTATCGACTTAAGCTTCAAATGTGTTGTCGTCACTCTACTCTCTGACATTTGATTGTCTTATAGGAATTTCGGCTTAAGGCCTAGGTGTGGATGATCACTGGTTGATTTTCTGCATCAACAAAAATAAAAATAGAAATATTATAAATAAATCCAAATGTTTTGGGAGGAGTAGTCCCACGGCGACAAGTATAGGTTTTAATGTAAGTTCACAAACAAGTAGAATTTTGTTCATAAAAATATTAGAATATAAAATTAAATTATCCAAATTATTTAAAAAATTAGGTTAATTTTAAAAATAATTCAAGAGAGATTGCCAACAGACAACAGTTTTGTTTTTTACATATTGGACAATTCTTTCGATTTAGTCTATGTATTTGTTGTAACTTTTTAATTAACCTGTGATAAACACATAATGCATGTTTTAATATAACTACATGCTAAACAAGACATATGACAATTTTATAAACCAAATTAATTGGAAGAATTTTTGAAAAAACATTTATGTCCATTTGCAACTAGTAGTCACATTTAGGTCAATGTCGATTTTAGTTTATAAGTTATTGGGTTTATGAAACAAAAACATATCTATACCGTCTGAAAGTGTACGTTTAGGGCATCAAACGTTTTCAGTAAAATAATTTCAGTATTTTTTTGGTGTATGACTGCACTTGTAAAATTTGGTCAACAATAATTAAAAAAGAAGGAAAAGGAAAAGAGTAATAATGGAACAAAAATCCAAAAAAGGAGTTGGCTTCTCAACAGCAAATCCAATCGAAAGAAACAACAACAAAGTGACTCGAGTCGACAAATCCAATTGAAAGACCTTTAGGTTTTAATGAGGGTAAAATTGGAAGAGAAGGCATTAATATCTCACGTGAGACGCACGTGGGATGAATTCCATCTATTTAGATGGAAATTATTAATGGAGGGTTTAAATTGAAATTTTTTGAAACATTATGGGGTATATTGCTAATTTTTAAACTTTTTGGTTCAAATTGAAAAGCTCCTGAAACTTCAGGGGGTGAAGTGATTTTTCCCTAGTATTTTTCATACATATAATTCCTACTCTCTAGGAGTCTTAGGTACATGTCTCATTCTATTTGTGTATGTATATATATGGTGAGTTTGTAAATTAGATTTAGACGTGAAGACGAGGACTTGAGGTCTGTTCGGAACCATGAAGCACTTGGAGGAGCTCGGCCACACCGCCAACAGTGGCCTCGACATTGCCGTCAGGCTCTTGGATGGGTATTATTTTGGGCTGCCAATCGAAGTCGATTGAGGGGCCTTTTTAAGAGTGTTTTCTCAAAAGAGCATTTTAGTAAGTTCAAGTCAAAAGAAATTACATGGACGGAACATTATGTATTTTCCATCCAAACTGACAGGGCTATTTTGACACATTTTGGTATTTTGTTAGACTACTTTAGTGCTTTTTGAACATTAGGGGACCAACTTGTAAACGATTATCAGTTTGGAATGCCTTTTTATATTTTTCCCTTTTCTTAAAATTAAAAACACAAACAATTGTCCATATATGGATGACATAAAATCTTGGCACGTAATTAATGCATCTAAGATTCTAAATTATAATTTGCCCAAACTTATGCTAAGAGCAATTTGATCAAGGATTTTAATCGCCTCATAGGGGCCACGTGGTTATAACCGTCGGATGAAATAAATGAACATCATCTAGTTTCTGGAGAGTCAGAGACATTGTTGGGGACCTTTTCAAGCCTTGTAGACACTATTAACATTTCAATCGTTCTTAAGGGATAGCTCAATCGGCTGTGAATCACGCCTCATAAAGCGGATGTCATTAGTTCGAATCCCCCTCCCTCTTCTGTTGTGTGAACATGTCAAAAAAACATTTTGGTCAATTTTTCAAATAATTTTTTTTTTTTAGTTATACTTTAAAAAAAAAGAAAAAAAAAAAAGCAAATAAGGAAAATGATATTGGGATTAAAACACTGAAAAAGGGGTGGGCTGCCTAACAATATACCCAAAAAAAAATTAAAACTACAAGAACTACAAGCAAACAGTAAGAAACGGTCTCTCAATCCTCTTTCGACTGACCAAGGCTATGGCTCTCAAGTTCTGTAGTGGAGGTACTATTATTTGTTCTCCCAAAATGCACTAGCCTATATTTTAAAATATTTTTCATTCATGCTTTCACCAATTTGGATAAGAATTTATGACTTTGTCAATGGTCATATGTACTATGTTTGACGGATTAAGATGCCCTACAATTTCTTTGAAATTTTAAATCCTTAAATTACTAATTAATTTAGGTCATTTATTTACATCGAAGCATGTGAAAAATGTTTTTAGTTGTAAAAAAATTTCGAATAAAAAATTGTCTTTTGGTTTTGTGAATAAGTGTTTGTAAAGGTGAAGAAGAAGCCGTTTGGGAGGTAAATTCTTTCTACATGTCTCAATAACATGCAACTTTTTTAATGTGTCATTTTTAAAGCGTTTTGATGTAAAGAAACGGCATGAATTCTGTAATTTAAGGAGGGAGAAATGGGAGAGGAAAATTGGAATTAATGACATCCGCTTTATGAGGTATGGACCATATGGTTTCCAGCCGATTGAACTGCTTCTTGGAGATAACTACTAGATTTATTAAAACCATATATATAATCAAATCAAATGCAAAATTTCACTACAGCTACCAACTAATATTATTGATCGTTATTTGAATATATATGATATATAGTTTGGGCAATGTATGGTAATTTTTCATTCGGTAAATAAAATTTTACAACGACAACACCCACGACCCGTTATGCTATGCCTGACACAGAAACACGACATTAATTTGCCGATGCTACAATGAAGAGCTACCAACAAAGTTGTGTTATATATAATAAATATTAGTCTTTCATAACTTCAACTTTTCTAATTCCACCCATCTAGGATCTTAATATTCCATTCGGCAATGCCGTCCATAGACGGTCCATTTGCTACACTTGTTTGACTTATAAATAGAAACAACTACAAACTTCTATCAACAAAGAGATCAATCAATCTGAGTAATTAAAGAGAGCTTCTTGATTGCAATGGCCTTCACCCAATTCTTCGTCCTTGCCATCTTAGCAATTCTTGTCCCTTCCATTTTGGGCTCGGAGTTCACGGTTGGTGATGACAAGGGTTGGACCAACGACTTTGATTAGCAAAATTGGGCTAAAGGAAAGGAGTTTCATGTCGGGGACAAACTTGGTAAGTTACCTCTACAAAGTACAAACTTCATCTCTTAACTCACCAACTTTATATGGGCGGTGTTTAAGCAGATTTGCAGACGATTGGGCCGGCGACAGAACTCCTCCTGCAAAACAAGGGAGAGGTCGTTAGTTTTGTAGGAGGAGTTCTATAGCTTGCCTGACCGTTTGCAAATCTGTTTCAACAGGTGGCACGTTGTGATATTCTTCTCAAAACTGCTTACATAAATATTGTTTGTAGTCTAGAAAAAAAAATTATATATATATATATATATTAATTTGATTGTTGACCGAAGAAATCAAATTCTTGGTGCAGTTTTTAAGTACCCAGCGGGAGCGCACACTGTTATTAAAGTTAATGGCACTGGCTTCCAACAATGTGCAATACCGGCACCGGCCGGCAATGAGACCCTAACTAGTGGAAACGATGTGATTACCCTAGAAACCGCAGGAAATAAATGGTATATTTGTGGTGTTGCCCAGCATTGTGAGGTTGGAAACCAGAAACTTACCATAACAGTGTCTGAAAGCAATTCGTCAACCGCATTTGCACCCAGGTGGATGATGGCCATTTTTGGCATCCTTATGATGGTGATGGTTTAGTATTGGAATGCTTTGGAAAAATATCTCTAGCTCTATTGTTTTGTAGGGTTTTGAATTCACAGTTTGCATTGTAATGCTACGTTCTATATAATAATAAGACATATTTACTAATGCCAGATGTTTTGTGCATGCATGCAAAATTACTACACAGCCAACAAATGGGGCTTAAGGGCTTAGGCAATTTACTATTAGGAAAAATTACAGTTTACCCCCTTAAAGTTGATAGCGTTTTTCAATTCGAACACTAAAGTTTCAATTTTTGCAATCCACACCTCCTCAAAGTTTCAAATTTTTGCAATTTGACCAATTGTATCCAAAACTTTCTATATTACCCATAATTTTTATTTTTTTAATTTTTTATAAAAAAATTTTAAAAAAATTCGGGTGGCTGGCCATTTTTGTACCCCAAATTTTTTTTTTTCATAAAAAATAACAAAATAAAAATAAAAATCAAGGGCAATATGGAAATTTTGGGAAAATATTGGTCGAATTGAAAAAAAAATTGAAACTTTGTGGGGTTGGATTGCAAAAATTGAAACTTTGATGTTCGAATTGAAAAACGTTGTCAACTTTAGGGGGGTAAACTATAATTTTCCCTTACTATTATAAAGGGAAAAAAAAAATTTCTTTCAAATTGGGTTAGAAGAATTTCCTTCAATCTAATCTATAAAAGTGATATGTGCCCATTTTTTCAATAAGATATGAAATGCACGAGTTTTTGATAAAATTTATTCCAACTTTGTCCCTGCTATTAAAAAAACTATTTTGGAGGAATTTTTTTTTAACCTAATCCATAAAAATGACATGTATTCTTTTTTCCAATAAGATGTAAAATATACATGAATTTTTAATAAATAAGTTGAAAAAAATTCCTCTTAACTCAGTTTATTAGTATAAAAGTGTACAAACAGGGCAATTATTAACTGCTAACCAATAAATAACCGCCCCAATAACTAAAAATAATCGCAATTGGATAACACATGCGCGGATGAGTGTCGTGTATATCTAAACTAGCATAAAAGAAACTAGACTACAGAGCTCGATCGATCCTAAACGACCCCACCGCCCTCATCACTCTGTTCACGTGTCATGGTTTGACCGTCGATCTTCCAGACCCCCCTCCTCACGGGAAACCGAGATGACCGGCACACCGGGCATGTCACGTGCGACGACAGCCACATGTCAATGCAGACGGGGTGAAACACGTGCTTGCAAAAGGGTATCAACTTCACGGCGTCTTTCTCTTCGAACTCGAGGAGACAAATCGCGCAGTCGTCGGTCTGGTACTCCTCAGCGTCCCCACAGTAAGAGTGCACCGGCAGAGCCCGAATCGTCAACGGGTCCAGTCCTTTGCGGAGGTTGGACCTGGTTGGAAGATCCGACGGCGGAGAAGACGTAGTTCTTTCCGAGCCACGTCTAGGTGAGTCGGCGTCGGAGTCTGTGTCAGCGTTATAACGCTGGCGAATACGCTTGCGGATGTAGATGCAGATGAAGACGCAGCCCACCAAGAGAAGCACAATGAGGACGTTGATCAATACGGCGATCAGTACGTCAACCACCGATCGCTTGTAGAAATCAGCCCACGTCAAGCTTTGTCCGGACGGTAGTGGTGATGGAGTTGTTGCAGTGGGTTGGAGAGGAGGGAGCGCCTGCGTCAGCAGCTTGCGGTTGTGGGTTTTCATTCCTATCACCTATCTATTGGGTTTTCTAAAGGAAGAAAAATGTGTGAGGGTGAGGGTTTATATATATATATATTATCGTAACAGCAATCAATGGTTTAAAATATAAATTTTAAATCATTCATCTATTTGATAATAAAAATGTAGATTGATATATACTTTTCGGTATTCCAATCATTTTTTTCTTATATTATCTACTCAGTGAATTATCTAGAATTTACGTGTGAATATCTATTACCTAAGCTTCTTTTATTTGGATGGGAATATATCTTTGATGACCAAGAAAGATAGCGATTCCCATCACAACACTACAACGTACAGTTATGGTTGTCATCCAAATAGTATTATTTTTGGTACATATAATTAATTATGAGAAATGTTAGGAGTGAATAAAAGTTACAATTATCCTTTCTGTAATCATGAAGAGGTTTATAGAGAGCTAGTAGACTTTGAAGACTGTCGAGGGAGGGAACTTTTCCTTGCTGTAGTTTTGAGTTTGTTTTCCTGGAGAACTAGTTGTTTTTATTCTATGATATTGGAATCTCAATTCAAAAATAATAATAATAATAATTACAATTATCTCAATATTTAAAGTAATTTTTTTCAATAATTTTTTTTTTTTTTTTTTAAAAAAAACGTTTGGCTATCCTTGTAGCAAAAAATGCTTCACATCCGGCTCAACAAAATGGTTAAAAAAATTTTGAGCCATTACAATGCTTAGCAAATTTTCTGAGCACGGTAGCTCAACAAATCCTTAGCTATATTAATAAAAAAACAATATTATTCTCTTTCTTCTTTAGGAATAGGAAAAATAGATTAAAAAAAATAATAATAATATTTTATATGAAAAAGTGAAAATTGATAGCTAAAATTTTGAGCGAGATGGAGGTGTTGTAAAAAAGTGGGTAGCTAAAAAAAGAAAAAGAAAAAATATAGCTAAGTTAAGCCGGACGTGAGTGTTCTAATAATATTGCTTGTTATTTGAATATTATATATATATATATGTGTGTGTGTGTGTGTGTGTGTGTGTGTGTGTGTTATGCCTGATACACGACATTTGCCAATGCTAAGTACATATTTTTCATTTTAATCTGATTGTTGACCGAAGAAATAAACTTCTTAGTGCAGTTTTTAAGTACCCATTGGGAGCGCACACTGTTATTAAAGTTAATGGCACTGGCTTCCAACAATGTGCGACACCGGCACCGACTGGCAATGAGACTCTGACTAGTTGAAACGATGTAATTACTCTTGCAACCTCAGGAAATAAATGGTACATATGTGGCGTTGCCAAGGATTGTAAAGTTGAAAACCAGAAACTTACCATAACAGTGTCTGAAAACAATTCGTCAACAACATTTGCACCCAGGTGGATGATGGCCATTTTTGGCATCCTTATGATGGTGATGGTTTAGTATATATTGGAATGCTTTGGAAAAATATCTCTCTATGGTTTTGTAGGGTTTTGAATTCACAGTTTGCATTGTATTGGATTTAGAGCTATTGGTTCGTAATGCTACCTTCTATATAATAAGACATTTACTAATACTAGATGTTTTGGGCATGCATGCAAAATTACCATTCATCTGCTTGAAAATTTTAGAAACTTGGTTGGAATACATTACCAATTTTTAAACATGGGAGGCAAAATGAAAAACGAGGTGAAACATTGAAGAAGTAAAATGTATTTTTCCCAAGATGAAAACTGCAAATATAAACAGAATGTTTCCTTGTATCAGTAAATTAATCATACACTCTGAACTTGGAACCAATGACCACCCCCTCCACCTTATTCTTTGAAATGAAAAGGTGTCAATTTGAGGTAGAGCTATCTCATTGGCTAAAATGAAATTGTTACCTTTTAAATTAAGAACCATCCCCAAAACTCTCCAATGAAGGAGAAGCCGCCAATCATAAAGAGAAAAAAAAAAAAATCTAAAATCTTCAGTCATCTACAAAACTGTACCGAGCCTGCTCCTGTGTGCTTAACAAAATGTTTTTAGTGGCCCAACCCAGTCCCAACAGTTGTTCATTCAACACACTCAAATCCCTTTGAGCACATTGCTTGCTATCCTCCATCACTTGAAACCATTCATTAAAAACAGAATTGAATGAATCATTACCCCCAACAATGTTCTTCTCCCACCAACTCCTCCTCACAAGGAGGGCCTTTCGGATGTAGCACGCCTACACAACATAGATATATCGCGCGAAACTTAAGAATATTAAGACTTTTAAGAGTATGAGAAATGGAAATTAGCCACAGACAAGGTTTCCATCCATCCAGCAATAGAAAATATATTGGTAAGCTGAAAATATTCTAGTTACCTGCAACAAACCCATGATAATATCTGCCGTCCTGGCGCCTTCCCGTATAGAAAGAAGTATACCTTGCTAGAATTTCATAAGTCAAGAGAGCAAAAGAAAAAGGAAAATGTGAGGAAAAAATCTTCATGGGTAAGGTGCTAAATGATTAACTGTGTGACAGCCTAGTTTTACAAGTTCCCTAATATACTCACTTGCTTAGTTCTTTTCACGCCTTTGTGGAAGATCTCCATGCATACAAAGTAATAATCGTCACCACTTGTATGTTGCATTGCCATCATCGACAACTTGGGCATCTGAGCCTTGAGATTTATACACCCTATTCTGATGGGCCATAACTCTTGGCCTGATTCAAACCTCACTAATTAGGAGAAAGTTTCACCATCCATGCACACAATTTTTTTTTTTTTTTGATAAGTTCCAAACACACTAAATTCCATGGAAACTTATAGAAAACCTTATAACACAGCTATGAGAAGCAGTGTTGACACCTCACCTTTGCTCCACAGGAAATCAACTCCCTCCTCTTTACTTACTTCTGCAGGTGAAGGGACGTATCCTGACTCGATCCACGTATTTAGTATAATCTCAAGTCTATCCTGAACACAAAAGAAACAAAAAATAACAAAGAAAAGTAGTTATGGTGCACATTTATTGCAAATTTTGTGAAAGCAATATTGTTCATGGAAAGGTTGTAGCATTTCTCCATCTTTCTCCTACTACTTGAGCCCACACGCCCGAACACGTTTTACAATTGGTCAGGGAAAGGAGATTAGTTTTTTTAGGCTTTGTAGCTAAATCTAATTGAAACCCAAGAACAATGACTGAAAAAAAACCTTTCAACCCAAAACCAGGGTTATAGCAAATACATGTGTCTTATGGGTAAGCAAAAAGGCTAGCCAAGGGGAAAAAAACAAAAGCAAAGGAATTTGAATTTGACAGGATAATTGGCTATGAAATCCTAGTTGGAAAAGTTAGCTAATAAGATTCCAGTTGTCTAAGACTGGCCACTGAGCAAACAAATCGCGATAATTAGCATGTGGGGGCCATGCAAATACAACAGGACAGACTTTGTGTTCCTCCAAAGTTTAAAAAATAAAAAATAAAAATCTAATGTAAGTCACCTGTCATTTCAAGCCCTTAAATAATCCATGAATTATAAAAATCAGGCATACTAACCCACCTTAGTTAGTGTCTGCAGATGGACGTGTTTAAGCCCCTGATATATTCCGAAAAGATCAACTGCTGAGAAAATAGGGTATATGATAAAAGGTAAACCTGCATACAATCTTCAATATTAAAGAAAAGTTAGGAAACCATGGAAGCACAACTTTCTATTATAAATATGATAAACATGCCAAGCACAGGTACAAATGATAGGAGACAGGTATCATGTATAGGTACAATATGTCCAACTAATTTTTCTCAAACATTAAGACAGCAATTACTACTACAAAGATTTATATTCAATGCATGAATGAAAACCTATGGTGGCGAACTCATGGAAGTCTGTAATCTTCCCAAAACCGATAACATACCTATGGGGCGCGAGGTTATGATATATTTTGACAAAAAGTATTAGCAGATAAATAGACCTCTCCGCAGATTCCAATATCATTTACTCTCTTGCCAGGAGATTTTAATATTATTTAACTGATAATAAGATTTAGAATTTACAAATACACTCAAATGACAAATGGAAAGATAGGTCATGCAGACTTTATTTAGTAAACTAAGAGATTCATCTCAGACCTAAAGTAGATTATGAGAAAGCCAGGGGAAAAAACCTTTGATTGTTCTTCAGCAGCATATTCAGAAGTGCAGCAAGCAATAGGCCAAGGTTATCAAAGCACACTGTTTGGATCTGAAACCAACTCCAAAAGTCCAGATATATTCCATGTTACCAAAAGAAAATAAAAGTTACACAGCGCAAAAAATTACAACAGACCTGTGCCTTTGCAGAAACTTCACCAAGGTTATCGGCTATAGCAAAGCTTCGATGAACAGTTGTCTGCTTAAACAGAGTGACAACATTAAAACTCCAGTTGGAGAGGTTGAAATATTCATTAACAAACAAACGTTTTCCAAATCCAAACCAGTCATCTCTAAATTTGTTGTGAAGGAGGTAAATTAGGTAATTGATTCACACCAACAACCGAGCAAATAAAATCCAAAAGAAATGAGGTATTACAAAATACTTATTAGGTCGGACAGAAAGCAAAGACCCATCCAAGTTTGTCTTATTTCTTGTTTGATACAATCAAGCTGTAAACATGCCATATGTCCAAGTATACATGGGATTTATGATGTGGCAGAGTAAAGCTTGAAACCATGATTGATGATGAAGGTAACACTCATCAGCAATGACAACTTGCGCACCAATAATAATCTATAGGTTCCTAGAGACGAACACTGCTTACAGTGGTGCTAAAAGCTCTTCCTATCAATCAGTGGTTGTTAGATTTTTAATTTTGAGGCAAAGCTGTTTGTCCAAAAGGAAATAATGAAGCATTCACAGGTACATTTCAACTTCTGAAGTTGACAAAAAGAAATGATGAATAACCTAAACATGACCTGAAACTGCTGAAATTGAGTTATCTTCAGAGCTAGACTTTGGCCCACTTCTTTAATAGACTTATTACTTCAAAGAAAATAAAATGCGAGTTTCATTTATTTTTATTTTCTATATTTCCCCCTTTTCCTACTCCTGACACTAATTTGCTTCAACTTTTAATCAAGAGATTAGGTAAGAATGGAGCAATACTTTCCTTAAAAATCGCATACTTTTTAAAAGTAGGCATAAATTTTTTCAGGCCACATATTATTTATTTATTTATTTATTGATAGGTAATTTAACGCCACATCTTCCATCAAGCATTGAACTGTTCTTTGACTTCAAAATAGTTAAAAAAAAAAATCATAAAAAGACAAAAGGCAGTAGCAAATACAGAGAAATATCTTTGCATGACTAACAAAGAATTAAACCAAGGAATTTTAATAAAGAAAAAAGGGTACGAAATTATGACAGTATCTTTAGAGCTCCCACAAGTAACATTCATGTTATTCATTAGAAAATAATTTTGTTAAATAATAACTTATCTCAAAAGCTTAATTTGTTAAGAAAGAGTGAGTTTAATCATTTAACAAAGTAAACCCAACAACACGTTGAATGTTTAATTGAAATGTGAGGTAAATTACGGAGTTAGACAGATTCAAGAGTTGAACTCAAGACCATTGCTTTGCTATCATCTTAAGATTGGTGTTTGCACAAAAAAAGAGCCTTAAAATAATTTGTGACCCTCTCACTATTTTATCATATGTATTATAGAAAATACAATAATGACACAACAATACCCTTTCTAACAAATTCAAAAATATGACAATTCACATAAAGAGCTTGAGGTTTGAATCCTTACATTGGTGGCTAAGTAGGATGCCAGGCTTATTTGTTTGGCAATGTTAGCAACAGATGCAAGAAGCAAGAAGTACTGAGGAAATGCAGGAGTCAGCAACTCCACTCCAATGCTCAAACTGAACATAACAGATGTCGAGAACCTAACTCTCTACAAATAGGATAACGAAAAATTAATGGTTTGTCAAAGTTCTAGATTCACATTCAAAGGAATACAATCATATATCTCTCAACTTGCAGTTCAACAGTAATCAATGGTAGCACTCCACAACACTGTACTTTGAGACTTTTGGTTATTTTTGTTCAAATGCCAAAATGCAGTGCTGGTAAGTGCAAGAACTGCAAATAAAGATACTAAAATATATAAAACTAATAAATAAATAAAAAAGAGAACATGTTAACCAAATTCAAATGAAAATGGAAGCCATGCCTTCAAATTGGTATCAAAAGCAGATGCAAAGCCAGCAGTGTAGATGCACCTACTAAGCCGTCCAAGTCCATCTTTCAAGACCCAGTTAAGGGCTGCAGCAGATGGAAGCGAATGAGAGTACCCGATTCCTATAGCGCGGAACATTGCCTGATATCAAATCCATTCCCAAAATTGTAAGCAAGCATAAATACCAGATCTTTTTTTTGATTAAGTAATGTTGTATACACCAAAAAGTGTAGAGGGGCACAACCCTAGTACACATGACATATACAAGAGAACGCCTAAGAAGAAGTAAAAAGAAAAAGAAAATCGGGAAAGTTAATCACTAATGGAGCTAAATAAGCAACTTGTCCAAGTAAATAGGGAGAAGAAGAAGAAAAAAAAAGACTTAAACTCCTCCAAAGACCTCTCAAGATCCTCAAAACATCTCACATTTCTCTCCCTCCACAAACACCACAAAAGGCAAAGAGGGACCATCTTCATCTCAAAGGCTACCAAATCTTCGTCTCAAAGGAGGGTTGGGGAGAGAGCAGCAGTCTCAACAAAAGATCTTACGTCTGCTATTTTCTACATAATATTCTCAAACACAACAAACCTTATAAACACAATATGAGAATTGTCCTGACCAGAACTCTTCACTTTTTTCCTTTTTATTATTTAATTGAAAAAATTATAACTGAATGTATCATCAATCCTACCTGCAATTCTAACTTGAGCTCAAACTCATAAATAAAGAAGTTAGAACTACTTCTCTGCATGAAACATATTCTGCAATCACTTCAATACCATCATCACCAAAATCCGACAGAAAACAATCGCAATTGAGCTTAGGACACTCTATATGCACAACTACCCCAAAAAATGGCACTTTATACACAGATGACCTCGAAAGTTCAATAGGTTATATCAACCCAAAATTTAAAAATAAAAAAACTACCACGAAGAAATACACTTTTTACACAGAATTGGCTTTAAATTTCATTAAGTTATTCAAACCCAAAAATGTAATAATAAAAGAAATGGTAATGCTCAATTCTGTTACCTGAGTGGCAAGCACCTGGAGCGCAGAGCTAAAAACCCGGTGCAAAAACTTCCATTTCACGTAATACATGTAATTCCCATTAACTTGCTTTGGGATAAAGAAATCCCTGACAGCTGAACCAAGAATTTTAAATAATTTCCGAAACCCATCATCAAAATCGGACGAAAAAAACGACGCACGGCCGTCCACACGAACCAATTGCAAACAATTCCCATCCCAGAAGTACCTAGAAACCCTACCAGACCTACGAATCACCACGGGGAGGCGACCCTGGGAGGTGGGTCTGAGTCCGGGTCTGAATCCTTTATCGATGCCTTCCTCGGGTTCGTAGTCGAGCGAGGTTCTCAGGGAATCGGTGAAAGTTAGGGTTTTGAAACGGTTCTTGAGTTTATTGGGCGCCACTTTCCGGGTCGCGAAATGGGGTCCCGTAGATTTCCATCGAATCGGAAGGTGCTGGGAATTGGGTGCTGTGTACGAATTGGTTTGCATGAGAATTAAGGGCGTGAAATTCGGATTTGGAATTTGGGAAATTTTCCCGCCAAAATTCGGCCTTTTTTTTTTTTTTCTTTTTCTTTGGGATGGTTTTAGGGTTTAGGGTTTTAGAGCTTACCACCCACTTCGCGTACTACACGCCCTGCATACGATAGAGAGATAATCCAAGGAAATAAAGATGTCAAAAAAAAAAAAGAAAAAAAGAAAAGTAAAATTGAGTGGCTGATTTTATAATTATTTTAGCAGACGAAATCTAGAGCCACTGGACGTCTGGACCCCTAATATATGGCAGGCCTTCCGGAGTGTCACGATGAGCATTTCCGGTGGATTCCACCGACTTAAGTGCGCATTTTTTTTTTTTTTTTTTTATATTAATATAAACATATGGATAAGAGAAATATGGGCGTTTTTGTCATTTAAAAGAAGGAAAAAAAAAAAAAAAAAAAAACCTTTTCCATGGCCAATAAAATATGGATTCTCACCTCTTCTAGAAGAGAATCTACATTCCTTTGAATACATGAATTTTCTTCGCAATCAAACGAGATAATCTTTAAAGATTTTTATATTTCAGCAAGCGCCTATTAAGGGGTATGTTTAGAGAGACTTTTGCTTTTGATGTGTTGAAAACTCTTTTCAAATGTCAATAAATCAAATTGATTTTTATATGTGGCCCCATTATTAACACATTTTTAAAATAAACCACAAACACTTAAAAAAAAAAAAAAAAAAAAAAATTCAGTTGGCAGGGTGGCCATCCCCTAGTTGTGGTGGCGCCCACGATTTAGCAACCCCATGATGGTGGCTACTAGGGCTCTTCCACGATCCATGGAGGCTGCTAGGGCTGCCTCCACGAGTCTTCTTTTATGGACTCCACGTACAACACTTTTTTCAAATGTGGCTCCACGAAATCAATTCTCAATTTTCACTTTCTTGAAATATCTTTTCAAAACCCACAATCCAAAACACTTCTCAAAACTTTAACAAACCTGATTATTTCCCTAATATCCAAGCAGAAGTTTATCAAATTTGTCATATAATTCTTTAAAAGATACAATCATATTCTTTATAAATAAAACAAAATTAAAGTGTGGCTCCCAACTATTCCTAACAATAGAGCCATCCCTCTTATATGACTGTAATTTTACATGAAATGACATGATGACAAAACTTTGTAAATAATATAGGGAAAAATTTATTTTACCCCCTGAAGTTTTAGAGATTTTTTAATTTGAACCTCAAAGTTTAAAATTGGCAATGTACCCCCTAATATTTCAAAAATTTTCAATTTGAATATCCTGTTACTAATTTTTGTCAAATTGGACGAAAATCTATGAAATTGGGTAATTACCTTCAAGCTTTTTTATTTTTTTTTATTTTTTTAATGTCCGTCCAATTTAACGGAAATTAGTAACGGAAAGTTTAAATTGAAAATTTTTGAAACATTATGAGGTACATTACCAATTTTTAAACTTTTGAATTCAAATTGAAAAACCCCTGAAACTTCAAGGGGGTAAAGTGAATTTTTCCCAATAATAAACTTGCTTTTTTTCTAAAAGAAATTTATATTTTGTATATAAATAATAAACTTGCATTTTTCTAAAAGAAATTTATATTTTGCATACAAATTATAAACAAAGTTTAATTTTGTTTAAAGTGGTCAAGATTATGCGTTATGATACCATAAAGATCATTACATTCTCATTCCTCAATTGAAAAACAAAAAATGGAACTAATGCCTTCCATTTGTTCCATTTGATAAGGCTTTGTACAATTTATGTGCATACAACTCCATTTCTTATATTAATAAGGAGAAACTACATTTTACCCTCATGAACTACAACGCATTGGCACTTTCTCTCTATAAACTGCCAACTGTACTACTTTGTCTCCATGAACTACCATTTTGTGCCCAAAACCCCCTTCTGTCAGTCAAAGCCTTTAACTCAGACGATCAAAGTGACAATGCGTTTTAGTTCATGGGGGCAAAATGACAATGCATTGTAGTTCATGGGGACAAAGTGACGAGTTAACCGTATAAGTTAACGGCTTTGACTGACGGAATGAGGTTTGGGCACAAAATGGTAGTTTATGATGGAAAAGTAGTACAGTTGGCAGTTCATGTGGAGAAAGTGACAATGTGTTATAGTTCATGGGGGCAAAAAGTAGTTTCCCCTATTAATAATTAATTGCTCATGTGATAGTCAAATTTTCCAACAGTCTCACAAAATACATATATATGAAGCTGATTTATTCATAACCGTTAATGCAACTGCTATACAACCGAGATTTGGAATAACATGACAATAGATATCAGCCTTTGTATCAACAAGGGCTTCTAAAAAATAATAATCAACCACTTATTTTCACTACCACATCATCTCAGTCGTATAGTAGTTTACCAAATGGCATTTCTCGCTTACACTCTGGTAGCAGCTGAAAGGCCATAAATAGGGCATCTGTTCCATTAATAAAAAAAAAAATATATATTATATATTTTTAAAAAATTATAAAAAATTAAGGGGTGGCTGGCTACCCCGGACCAACCCAGTTCGGGCTGAGGGTGGCTTCGGCCACCCGGGCCTGGGGTGGCCGAATCCACCCCATGGCGCCTTGGGGGTGGCCACCCCCAAGGCCAGATCTTAAAAAATAAAAAATAAAAAAAAATAAAAAAAAATTGTTTGGCCATTGGGGGTGGTCCGGCCACCCCAAGGGCGAAACGATTTTTTTTTTTTAGTTTGGGTTTAGAGGGTGATTGGACCACCCCCAAGGGCCATGTGGTGGTCAACCACCCTTGGCCAGCCCTCAAGCCACCCCCAGCTAAAATGTGGTGGTCCGGCCACCTCCTATGGCCAAGATGGGGTGGCCAGCCATTCCTTCTTTTCTTTTTTTCTTTTTTAATTATTTTAATCTAAAATATTATTTTTTTGTAATGGAACATATGTTCTATTTGTGGCTTTAGGATTTTTAAGAAAAAATCTCAACCATAAACTAGATATTCTCCAGTCCATTAAGGACGGGAGAGGATCATATACCTGTAACATGCGGCATATCACAAACTAGCTAATAAAAGTCAACCATTTTCAAAAGACCGAAGCTTTCGGTCAGCATAAATTCTCGTTTTTATGTTTAGAGATTTTTTAAGGCCCCAATAATGTAAAATTATTATTTTTTTTACCATAATTTTACAGCTTTTTATGTACTAAAAGTTCTTTTAAGCTCTTTAACGTAATCTCAAACATACTTTTAAATTTTTATCACATTGGAGCCTTATAATTTTTTTCTTAGAAAAATTTGTATTATATAATTATTAATTGGGGGCTTTTTTTTTTTTTTTTTGAGAATATTAATTGGGGGCTTTAAGCAGCCGCCTAAGTTGCCTAGGGGTGAGTCCGCTTACAAAACAAATATTATGCTCAAAATACACAGCAACAATGATACATAATTATGTCGATCACATTTTTAGCAACAGAAGTGCTAAAAAAATAGAGATGTATCTTTTGACCCATGTCTACTAATAGCGTATTAATGGAATATACATGCTTTAGAGATTCTCGATCAAAATTTTATCTTAAATATTCATCCCATCAAAGAATAAGAATAAAACAAAATTAATTATGATTTTGATTTTAGAAAGGACAAAGTTTTCCTTTAGGTTAGAAGAATTTTCTTTAACTTAATCTATAAAAGTGACATGTGTTCATTGAACAAATAAAATGCACATATTTTTTTAATAGTAAAGATAAAGTTGGAATAAATTTTATTAAAAACTTATGTACATCTCACATATTATTAAAAAAATAGACACATATCACTTTTATAAAATAAGTTAAAGGAAATTTCTTCGACCCAAGGAAAACTTTGTCCTTGATCAAACACTTGTAATTATGTTTAATTTAAATCGCAAAAATATCTAGCGGCATATGGGAGGAATTTCTTACACACAAACATCTCCTAGGTGGCCTTCAAGGAATCCCAGGAATCACATATCAGCAACTTGTGGGGTCCCAGATTCGATTCTTGAACTTTCTTCAAAACAAAAACAAAAGGAAAAACAAAAAGGAACAAATAATTTGCGGTTAGAGGCGCGGGGAAGGCGAAGCAAAATGTGAGCCACAAATAACGGTCACCTAATTCGTTATTCATTAACCATAAGGAATTCGTTAATAATATATTATAAAAGGAAACTATTATTATTATTATAATAATATATTATCCAGAATAAATTATTCGCCACAGGGGTCGTTGCAGAGTCAGTGAACCAACCAACCTCCATGACCAGGCAATGGCTCTAACGCCTTCTTCTTCATCCCATACTCTCCTCCAATTTCCGCTCCCCACTCACTCCACAACCACTCACTGCTTCCTCTTCTCCGACCTCACCGTCAGCTCTAGCCTTTTCCGGTCGCCATGTACACCGTCGCTGCTTTCGTCTTGCCGGAGCAAGATCTCTGCGATTTCTCCGATCGTAGTATCCAGGGCGAAATGCTCTGCGAAATCTACGGCGGAGGAGGACCTGTTGTCGGAACCGGAAACCCTAGCTTCCGGTGGTGGCGACGACGACGACGATGCGAAGGTCCAGGACCAGAGCTCGGTGGCTGCCAGTAGACCTATTGGTTCGCCGAGAGTCGCGACTTCGCTGAGTGAATCTCTCTCCCTCGGGATTCGCGAGCCGGTTTACGAGGTCCTTGTTCTTCGCTATGTCTTCGTTGCATTTAATTTCTTATTATGAATGTTTCGATTTATCAACATCCAACGATGGTTTTTGGTTTTTCTCCACGTCTGAGCTTCTTTCATAATATTAATATGGCTTACCTCACAGTGGTTTTATATGATTTTCCTTATTCTTGTAAAAGTATTGGTGATCCTACGTCCGGGATTCAGTCTTGTACTTCATCCGTCATACTCTTGTTGTACAAATTACGTTTGAAAATTTCTTATTAAGAAATCTTTTAGTTTTAGAATTTATTTTCGTCGCCTAGCTATAATTTATGCTCACTTTATTTTGTTGACTTAACTGTATAAGTAG
>NC_081550.1:6685579-6695290 GCF_901000735.1 Corylus avellana
ATATGGATTCTCACCTCTTCTAGAAGAGAATCTACATTCCTTTGAATACATGAATTTTCTTCGCAATCAAACGAGATAATCTTTAAAGATTTTTATATTTCAGCAAGCGCCTATTAAGGGGTATGTTTAGAGAGACTTTTGCTTTTGATGTGTTGAAAACTCTTTTCAAATGTCAATAAATCAAATTGATTTTTATATGTGGCCCCATTATTAACACATTTTTAAAATAAACCACAAACACTTAAAAAAAAAAATTATATATAAAATAAAAAATAAAAAAAAATAAATAAATAAAAAAAAAGTCAGTTGGCATGGTGGCCATCCCCTAGTTGTGGTGGCGCCCACGATTTAGCAACCCCATGATGGTGGCTACTAGGGCTATTCCACGATCCATGGAGGCTGCTAGGGCTACCTCCACGAGTCTTCTTTCATGGACTCCACGTACAACACTTTTTTCAAATGTGGCTCCACGAAATCAATTCTCAATTTTCACTTTCTTGAAATATCTTTTCAAAACCCACAATCCAAAACACTTCTCAAAACTTTAACAAACCTGATTATTTCCCTAATATCCAAGCAGAAGTTTATCAAATTTGTCATATAATTCTTTAAAAGATACAATCATATTCTTTATAAATAAAACAAAATTAAAGTGTGGCTCCCAACTATTCCTAACAATAGAGCCATCCCTCTTATATGACTGTAATTTTACATGAAATGACATGATGACAAAACTTTGTAAATAATATAGGGAAAAATTTATTTTACCCCCTGAAGTTTTAGAGATTTTTTAATTTGAACCTCAAAGTTTAAAATTGGCAATGTACCCCCTAATATTTCAAAAATTTTCAATTTGAATATCCTGTTACTAATTTTTGTCAAATTGGACGAAAATCTATGAAATTGGGTAATTACCTTCAAGCTTTTTTATTTTTTTTTATTTTTTTAATGTCCGTCCAATTTAACGGAAATTAGTAACGGAAAGTTTAAATTGAAAATTTTTGAAACATTATGAGGTACATTACCAATTTTTAAACTTTTGAATTCAAATTGAAAAACCCCTGAAACTTCAAGGGGGTAAAGTGAATTTTTCCCAATAATAAACTTGCTTTTTTTCTAAAAGAAATTTATATTTTGTATATAAATAATAAACTTGCATTTTTCTAAAAGAAATTTATATTTTGCATACAAATTATAAACAAAGTTTAATTTTGTTTAAAGTGGTCAAGATTATGCGTTATGATACCATAAAGATCATTACAATCTCATTCCTCAATTGAAAAACAAAAAATGGAACTAATGCCTTCCATTTGTTCCATTTGATAAGGCTTTGTACAATTTATGTGCATACAACTCCATTTCTTATATTAATAAGGGGAAACTACATTTTGTCCCCATGAACTACAACACATTGACACTTTCCCTCCATAAACTGCCAACTGTACTACTTTGCCTCCATGAACTACCATTTTGTGCCCAAAACCCCCTTCTGTCAGTCAAAGCCTTTAACACAGACGATCAAAGTGACAATGCGTTTTAGTTCATGGGGGCAAAGTGACAATGCATTATAGTTCATGGGGGCAAAGTGATGCAAAGTGACGGATTGACCGTATAAATTAACGGCTTTGACTGATGGAATGAGGTTTGGGCACAAAATGGTAGTTTATGAGGGCAAAGTAGTATAGTTGGCAGTTCATGGGGAGAAAGTGCCAAGGTGTTATAGTTCATGGGGCAAAAGGTAGTTTCCCCTATTAATAAATAATTGCTCATGTGATAGTCAAAGTTTCCAACAGTCTCACAAAATACATATATATGAAGCTTATTTATTTATAACTGTTAATGCAACTGCTATACAACCGAGATCTGGAATGACATGACAATAAATATCAGCCTTGGATCAGCAAGGGCTTGTAAAAAATAATAATCAACCACTTATTTTCACTACCACAGCATCTCAGTCTTATAGCAGTTTACCAAATGGTATTTCTCGCTTACACTTTGGTAGCAGCTGAAGATTGTAGTAGACCATTGTATCTGAGCATTGCCTCTGGTGAAGGTTCACGCCCTCGAAACTCAATGAAAACCTGAAAGTGATTTTCCCTATACAATTAGAAACAACAGGATTTGTACAAAAACAACTTTCATGGTGAGATTTTCATATTTACTAAAGGAAAAATAATTGTATATTGATAGTGTATAACCTCAAGGGGTGATTTTCCACCACCAAAAGCAAGTACAGTGTCTCGAAATTTCAGGCCCTTTTCTCTAATAACCTGCGGCAAGATAGATTAAATCAATCAACCATTGACTATGAGACTAGTGTGATAGACTTGGGGCCTGTTTGGGATTGCGTTTGAAATGCTTAAAAGTGCGTTTAACACTCAAAAAGTCTATTTGAAGAAAAAAAGTAATCGTTTGGTAAAAAAGTTAAAAGCACTTTTAAGGATCCAAAAAGCCTAAAAATGACTAAAACGCAATTTTGGCAAAAGAAAATGAAAGCTTTTGCCAAAAAGCGTTTTTTGACTTATAAACTCTATTTATCAAACGTAATTTCAAACATACTCTTATTATCTCATGAAATAACCAGTTCATCCAAGAGATCACTCAAAGCTTGCTATTATATAGTCATGATGTTTATATTGATGCTATATCAATGTAGTCACCAGAACAACAAACATGATACAAAAATTTATAATAAGTAACTAGTAAACATATGCAACTATTGTTGACCAGTAAACTTTCAAAGTAATATTTATATGATCCACTGCTGGTTAAGTGCAATAATCAAGACAGCCTTGAAAAATATGATATAGAAATTTCTAAAATTCATATGTAAATAACATTGGCCACTTAAATAAGAATTGGTTCCTCTCATGAAGTTTTTTTAGCTTTGTATTGCTATATTTATCAGAAAATCAACGCACCAACTATTTTATCATATCAAAGTTGACAAACATGATGGATGTTCAAAATTTGGAAGAAAAAAAAAGGTTACTTGTATGTATGTATATTTGTGTCTATGAGACTATGTCTATTACAAAAGAAAACTCTCATAAAGAAGGATGTGTTGATTAGATGTGAACTGCACTAAAGGAAGCACGCATGATAGATGCACAAGTAAATATCACTAAGTATTGTTTCTTACAATATAACTTAAAATCATATAACAACAGATAAGCAATCTCCACAATAAACGAAACAACAAAAAATTTCTGTTACCAAGTCGAATTGTTGAATCTCCATCAAAGTTATGTAAATTGATCTTGATATGAAACATATATTTAAGCAATTAAATGAGATTCTAAGAAGGAACCTAATGAACAAAGTAATTAGAAAGGTAAGGAGCTTTATAAGATCAGAGAAACTAGAACCAATATACATGTCTTTCAAGAGTACTGATATATAATCTACCATAACTATTGACTGCAAAAATAAATTAAGCATGTGAAATAGGCAAGGAATATGATACGCTGCAGCCTGCATTGGTAACCAAAAAACTTCTTCGGACAAAATGTCAACAATTTCAATTTATATCAGTAATTGTTGGTAAACTAATATATACTGTTGACTTCTTAATATTGATAAACATCAGTGACAGACAAAAAATGGACATAATCCGGCAGCCATGTGCCGCAAAGAAAGCCATCCAAGGGACACGTGCACGTCGGGAACGGGACCTATTAAATACCAGATTGTTGTTCCCCTTGGGAATTTAGGCTATGAATAGACTAAATCAATGAGATTTGAGTCATAAGAAAATTCAAATTAGTAGCCACTAAGGTAAAAACAAGAGGCATTGCATAACAATCTACCACACTAGCCGGGCCACAAAAAAGACAAGAAATAGAAGAAAAAACTACTTCACTGATAGAATGGAGATTATACGAGGCATGAGAAAAGGTTAGTCAATTTCTTTGAAGTACTAATTCACAGACGTACCGTATCATTATCCAAGCCAGCCTCCTCAAATGCTGAAAAGGCATCAAAAGATAACACCTCTGCCCACTGAAAAATCGGACTTCTAAGTTTAGAAAGATATGATATAAAAAGGTCAAAATGACAATCTAAAATGAACATTGAAAAAGATATAAAGAAGCATTTTGTTGACAAAATGTGCGAATTGATTTTTATACTTCATAGTGAAAAGCAATATGAGGAAAGCATGAACATCAAATGGAAAACATATCATGTATACAAGGAGTTACAAAAAGGTACCTGGTAGCTGTAGTATCCAGCTGCATATTGATCTAATGTTCACAAAAAATGAGACATTTGTGATTTCACATATTACAAAAGGTAGAAAAATTATTAATTTTTTAAGTAAGTAGGACAACGGTTGGAATTACACACTTTTTGATGTACTTCATTATATTATCATTCAATTATTTTAAATCAAGCAATTCATAATCATTACTTTTTTGATAAGTAATCGACAAATATTATTAATAGAGTACTTATCAAAAAAAAATATTGTTAATAGAGTAAGGTGCCCCTAAGTACACATAAAGTATACAAAATGAATCACCTAACTAGAAAAAGCAAAAAAACAAGGAAATCACTATAACTGATCGCCAGAGACACATAAGCACCTGTCATAATCATTACTGTAACTAAATTCTTTTAAATTTTGTAATTACACCTCTTACAAAAGGGTAACTTCTAACAGTCAAACAATCTGGAAAACCAACCTGAAAATATATGGCTCAAACTACATAGGAACCTATCCTCTGGTAGCAAGGGGATTGCATGCGTCCTTCTACCCACTCTTTGATCAATGTCATAGACAGTTTCTGATCCACCTGGAATATAGTTTGTATGGAGCTCCATATCTACACTAGCAAAGCGTAGCTACAATGACAGGATAACATATCAAACAGTTACAAAAGATTTCATTTTTGTAATAAAGTGATTTAACACATTTCATACTCATTAGGCTATTAAAGAATACCAGGAAAGCTAGCTGTAGTGATACAAATTGTTTCCATCCCTTTTTCATATGAGTTATTCCCTAAGGATGGGCTGTCACATCTATTAGAGAGAAAGGGACTAGTGTCCCTATTCTAGAAGGTAATAAGGTGTCCCTATGAGTTGTTCTATAGTGAGGTGCCCTCTATGAGTTGTCCAAGTATGAGGTGTCCTAAATCTAGAAGCTTATATTCTTTCCTATAAATACTAGTTTATGAATGAAATGTAATCGTATGTGTGTATGTTTTTGGTGAAATACACAAACATAGTATCAAAGCCTAGGATTTATTTTTTTTTTTAACAAAAAAAAAAAGTATCCTCTCCCCTGTTTTGCCAATTATTCTTCTTCCATCTCAATTCCCCCATCTGCAACAGTGTAGGAGGGAGGCAAGCCACCAATGTAACACCTTAGTTCCATATGAGAGCGAAGTTGTTCACATAGAATGGGTGGTTTATAAAAAGATCCTCATAGGTGATAAGTCACACATTGCTTATTTACTAGATGAAACTGGGGTTTATAAGTGATTCTAGGGAAGTACCGAATTGACTAGTCATTTTAGAGTGATAGTGCATATATGGCTAGTGTTTTTCTCTGGATTGTTACGAATGGTATCAGGGTCATCTACTAATGCCATGTGGTATTGTCAGCATTGAATGACATGGCCTGAAAAGGATGTCAGAGTTTAAACGGGGGAGTTTATAATATTCTGGTCCCATATTGGGAAGAAAAGTTGTCTACATAGAGTTGGTGGTTTATAGAAAGATACTCATGGATGCTAAGTCCCAGATTGCTCACTTGCTAGGTGAAACCGAACTATATAAGTGATTCTAGGGAAGCTTCAAATTGACTAGTCCTTTTAAGCTGATAGCACAGATGTGGCTAGTATTTTTCACTAAGTCATTACAACCAACCTCATCAATCTGGTGGTCGGTGGTTGTAAGTGATGAAAGAACAAATTTGTATGGCTTTTATGTGTAGCTGGTGGTTTTCTTCTTGTTGTAGTGTTGCATGTGGAGTTCTTCGATAGTTTCTGTGTTTCGTGGTGTCATCTGAGCTGGTTGCCCACTTCTATAGGGGTGGCTAGTGGTTTTGTGGTGTTTGGCGATTGTCATAATAGTTGTGGTGGTTTGTTAACACTGTTGAAGTTGTCGGTGGTGTCTATTCAAGTTCTTGAGGTGGTTGTCGGCATCGTTTGGTGGCCGACGACAAATCTCTGGTGGGTTTCAAAGACAAAAAGCAATGTTTGGCTGCGGGCATGTGTTAACCCTATCCAGGATAACAATATTCTCAATTGGGGTTAATTCCTTATCCGGAATACCTTATCCTTGGGCTAGCCCATTCAAGTCCGACCCAAGTTCAAAGCTCAGTTCATACCCAAATTGTTTTTAGCATGTCCTCATGAGTTGTCCCAAGATGAGATGTCCCCTATGAGTTGTCTAAATATAGAAGCTGATATTCTTCCCTATAAATACTAGTGTATGAATGAAATGTAATGGTGTATGTGAATGTTTTTGCTGAAATACACAAATCTTAACAACATCATTTAAAACTGCTAACTTCAAATATCAGTCTAAAACTTAAATACAAAGCACAATTATATTCCCTGTCAAAATATGCTATTCTTTATTTTAGAGGAACTTGGTATGGGCAGACCCAATTGTTTCAACCATAATATCTTGAGCCTAAAGATTATCAACCATTAAATATTTGAATTGGATAAGATTTACAACCATCTTTTTCTATTACCATAATAGGTAATTCATTCTGCAAACGTGATTAGCAGTGGAACTAGTAGAAACACTATCTCCTAGATAAACCATAAAAAGGACAATCAACTTTGTCACCTGAAATTAAATACGGATGGACGTTGGATTAAAAAGCAAAAAAGGACAGCAGAAAGAAGCTTTATCCACATTTATTACAAGCAGTTTCTAAATAATCATAATATGCACCAATTAACCTGACGAAGGAGCTCTGAACCTGCACGAAAAGTCCTTGCTGAAAGGAGCTTTGAACATACTTCTTCAGGCAGACACTCTCCAGTTTCATAGTGCTTGGCAATGCTCATTAAAGTATCCCTACAAGAGGAGAATGTTCATAACAGGATGTAAAATCTAGAACAAGTATAAAATAAAATAAAATAAAATAAATCAAGTGCATGAGATGCCATCCTCAATTTCAAACTGAGCCAAAGAATTCAGAGTGTTTGTTTATTTTTCTTTTTGGTTGAATGGTAGGATGTGAAGCCCTGGTGTTTGCTCCATGGTAGCTGCAAATCACCATTAATCTAGCACCTCTGGTTTAAACCAAGAATCCACTTAGCAGTGTCAGAGAGGAGGTTTGTTGCTCAGTTACCTAACCCCAGGCAAACCTGAGAAGTTACAAGCTGCCTAGGTAAAGTAGGATTTTGACCAACAAGGCAGTTGTCACTAGGTAAATGTTGTACCCAAACCAAGTCCTGTGTACTTCCATAAATGTGATTAAATGAAAGTTTAATAATACATCAATTTCTGGATTTCTCAAGCTAGTTGTTTATATCAAAGCAACTTTAGAAGAAAAGAGAGGAGGGTGGGAGGTGGGGGAAGAAGGCGTCTACTGGTCAGTGGTCACTGCAACAAGTTGTAATGGCCTATCAGATGCAGATCCACCAGAATGCTTATTTTACTATTTTTTTTATTTTTATTTATTATCAAATTTGCTTGATGGTTTGGAAATATCCTTTTAACAAGAATAATAAATGCAAAAAAATTAATGCTCTTTTTTTTTTGGAAAAGATTCTCTTGCAATTTTTGAGATGGATCCTGTTACTTAAGACACCAAGAGCATTCAGTGAGCTAATGTCAAGGAACTACTCGCTCAAAAAATGATGGCAAAGGAAATTTCTCAATGCTCATCTCAGGATCAGCAAGCGAGTTTTAGAGTGAAATTTACCAAACTAGGATTCACTATGATCAGTAAAATTTCCAGAGACTGATTCATGGTCTTTACTAGTTTGACCTGTTGGACTCCTTACAGAGTAATATAGAAGTAATATGATAAAACAAATACTAAATGGGAAAGAAATCAAAGTAGAAACTTCTTAGACATGAGTTGCAATGACATATGAAATCCTTGGAGGAAAGATGTATACCAGTACCACTCATGTCTGGCACAGAACTTGCAGGAAGTGTGAAGTGGTACATATGACATTAGGCTTGAACATTGTCAATGCTTCAAGTGTTGAAACCAAGCATAAGAGGTTCCACTAAGGCTCCGTTTGTTTCTAGATAAAATGTTTTTTTGTTGAAAAATACTTTCGGTGAAATCATTTTCAGGAAAATTATTTCAGCTGAAAACATTTTTCGGCGTTTGGCTCGTACGGAAAATTGGGAACAGCAAACAACCTCGGACGGCGACTTCCGGCAACCACTGACGAACACCAGTAGCGGATTTCGATGACCTCTGGTGGTGGCAGCCAGAGAAATCCGAGGAAGTCTAATGGCAATAGCTGGCGGTGGATCTCGGGGATCTCTTGCAACCTCCAGCTGAAGTGGAAAATAAATTGCGAGAGAGAGAGTGCATGTGAAAAAGAAAAGATCAAATTTGGAAAATGGTTTAAAATTTAAAAAAAGGGAAACCATTTTACGAAAATTATGGAAGGTCTTCCTGGTCAACCGAAAAATGACCACGATTTTCAGTCATATGAAAACACCGGAAAATAGGGAAAAAACATTTTACGTCAAAATAAACGGAGCCTAAATTTCCATCATCTTGGACTATGACATGAGGTTATGGTAGATGAGCATATTTGAAAAATAAAGGGAAAAATCCACATACTCCCCTCAAACTATCACCCCCATGGTCAATGTCCGCCAAACAACTAAATATTGTCAACGTCACCCCTCAAGGCTAGCAAAATTTACAATTTTTGCTTCTTTTTCTCTCTTTCATGATGTCTTTTCCCCTCTCAAGAGGAGCAGGAAAAGAAAAAGGACTATGATAATACGATGCCTAATATGAAATTAAGTTAATTATTGAACAACAAAAAGAGATGAGGAAAGGATTAGATCAAAGCCATAGGTAGATCACACTGGCATGCAAATAAAAAAAAACTAACACTTTATTTAAGATAGTAGCTTTCATTATAGATATTCAACATTACCTTTGGTAACACCAATTTTCCATAAACTGAGAAGGTAATTCAACAGCATCCCATTCTATCCCTTTAGAGCCAGAAACAAGCCCCTCATCTTGCTTGGTTAACATATGCTGAAGGGCATGGCCAAATTCATGGAAGACGGTCTCAACCTGCTTATAATGTCTTTAATCAACGTCTAGATGGCTAAACTTATCAAAAATATGCACTCAGCAAGCAGAACAGTTGCAAATGCCATTAAACCTACTCAAAAGTTAATGACCAATCCAATATCCGGCATATTACTTGCGGGCAAACAAGAATCAGTTTTTAAAAATCAAACAATTCAACCCTAATAAAAACCCTGGAAAAAGAAAGGGCAGAAAAGGGGGAGGGGAACAAAGCAAACACATTTTTTTCCCTTTTATAAGTAAAATGTAAGATTTAAATCATAAAAGATGGTTCAAGGCGAAAATACAGTTCGTTGAGATAATCATTGACTACATAACTTTGTTTCATACTTTCAGATGTACCTGTACAAGTAAAGAACTATATTCACTTTCCTAATATTTTCTAGATAAGTATGGTTTGATCATGAAGGAAGCTTATGTTTGGGATTTTAAATTACACC
>NC_081550.1:6695390-6698074 GCF_901000735.1 Corylus avellana
TAACCATTACCATTGTTTTCATTGATAATCTTCCATAATCATGACTTGAACTATTTTAAAATTGGAAAAAAGATAGCGCACCTACACGTCTTCATCATGTTGTAAATCTTTTGATTGCGTTGTGAATTTCAATCTCTTTTTTTATTACGATTGGATCTATACATTTTGATTTGGATTGCTAAAATATATAATAAAAAATTCATCCATTATCTCTCCTCTAATTAAAAAATAATTTTATCTTCCTTGAATACTTGATGTTGAAAAAAGAAAAAAGAAATAATAGAGAAATTATTTTTAAATGATAGAGAAATAATATTTAAATGAAATAATAAAACTTAAAAGTTAAAATGATGAGCCGAATGTGGGTACTTTAAGAAAGTGAGTAGTTAAAATATAAAATGTGGTCTTTTAGCTAAAATTTAGCTAAATATTTGCTGAGCCAGATGTGAATGCTCTAACTCTTTGCAAAAATTATCATTTATGGATATTTCAATCGCAGATTATAGCCGGTAACTCGCCTACATGAACCCGAAAATGCTAGTAATTGCATCCAATTTCTTTATATATCTATTTTGCTTAGTAGTGTTAGCACTTGTGAACTTGCTTTGGGAAAAAAACATATTAGTTGCTTATATTAGCAATTAGTCCTATTTGAAGAGGCTCGTATATGGAACGTCTAGAAATAATATATGCTTATAGATTTAATGTATATCTCTACCAAAGCCTAAAAATATTTATGATTTTGAGTAATTGTCTAATTTTAGGGTTAATTACATATTTTTTTCTATGAGTTGACACGCTTTTAAGTTACGCTCATGAGCTGACACTCATTGAATGACCATTTTGTTACAAAATCCTCAGCTATTAGTCAAAATCATTAAAAAAACGTAAAATGATGAAAATACCATAATTTTAAACATAAATATCGTTAAAATTTTCAAAAAAAAAAAAAAAATCATGGGGTTAGTGGTCAGATCACCCCTGGTGGCTTGGGTTGGCTGAACCACTCCCCAAGGGATTGAACTGCCAACCCTCCAACCCTCACCACCCCACAAAAAGAAAAAAAAATGATATTTTTGTCATTCAATGATATTTAATGTCTGAAAAGTCAATATTCCGTATAATTTAACGAGATTCCCTAATAGCGGGATTTTTGTGTAACAAAATAGTAGTTCAATATGACTAAATGTGACAGGTGTTAATTCATGAGACAACTTATAAATTAGTGTTAGTTCATGGATAAAAATAGGCAACTAACTCTATTTTTATATAATTATTATAGTTTTTGTTGATATGGTAGCCTGAATTTAGAGGAAGAGTGCATGAAGTTTAATAATCAAATATTAATTGCGTAAATAAACTTGCAAAACCTTTTGTTCATAGCCAAGATATATTACATGAACTAACAGTCGGTTAATTAGAATATTATATATTTCAAAAGTTGTAATCCTTAAATGACTCTTTTTGAATAAAAAGAGCATTTTGAATAAAGTTCCTTTAAAAAATGAAAAAGTGTCGATGTGCGAATTGAAAAGACGTTTCTTCAAATGGTGTTAAGCCACCAAATGGTGCTAACGATACAAGATTTAATCCTTATATATTGTTTCCTATTTAACTTCCAAACAAGAAAATTTGTAGAGGGGTATTAAGAAACAATGGCCAATAAATCTTTGCGAAAACTTGTAATTTTGGTAATGGAGTTGATTATCATTGTAATATTTGAAGCTCAAGCCAATGTTCTTATTTCTCATCCCACTTCACTCTACATTCGTCTTCTTCAATCCTCTCAAGTTGTTAAAGATCGGAGACGTCAATGTTATGAAAGCACATATGAAAAATGTAAACATGTCATGGAACGTGCTATAGTAGAATCAGGTATTTTAAGCCTCCTTCCATTTGCATGATTCTTCCTAAAGGTCTTTTTTCAGAAAAACTATATGAAATCAAAGCTCGACGTGGTATTAAGAAATGCAAAAACTTTTGCTACAAAATGAAACAGCAAAATGTCCACATCTATATTGGATATTGTTTACTAAATTGTCTTAAAAAGCACCTTTGAGATGTCACATCCACGTGGAATTTCGGCCTTATGGATACGAATGCGCACACCCATGAGGCCATGAGCAAAATACCCTTAACGTAATAAATGCTTATCAATTTTCTCTCGTATTGTAAAAAATTGGATACCTGTTTTTTTATATTTTCAAGGTATCAATAAAATCCAATATTAATTTTGCATTCTTATTCTCTACAACACTACCGATTTTCCCCATGTGGTCTAATTTTATACACTATGATTGTCTTATCACTTGAGTTTAAGTTAAAGCTTCAAAGGTGAGATGGCATCATAGGTTGGTGATCAACGGAATCATGGACTTGGTGTTGGTAGCAACTCATGGTTGAAGCTTGTTTTGGTCACGTCTCAAAAAAAAAAAAAAAAAGTGGATTCAAAGACACTAATATTTGATATTATATTTGCATAACACTTTCGTTGTTTGGTGATTCAAAATGTGTTGTTTTGTAGCTGCTTTTGTTATTCGACAATTAGGGGTGGGCATATTAATAATTTACTGCTTACCGACCACTTATCGACCACCACCAAACCATCACCGACCGACAACCGACATTCGACGGTCGGTAGGCGAAATAAAAATATTGTTTCGACATCGTTACGGTTCGGTAGG
>NC_081550.1:6698174-6717002 GCF_901000735.1 Corylus avellana
CTAACAGATTAGTAAAAGGTTGAAACTATTCACTGTTGGTTTGAAAGTCGGTTAATTAATCGACTTAACCGACTTTTACGAATGGGTAGGCGAAAATGCCCCTACTGACATTGATTGAACCGATACACACCCTTACCAACAATACAACCAAAGTGATTGGTGTTTCATTGGTTTATATGTGTTTCTAGATGTTAGGAACTACATAGCAATTTTATGATTGAGTAATAAGTCTAGATCTTTGCACCTTGTGAATGGTTGCTTTATATTTGTGGGAGTTAGTTTTCCATTGTTGTAAGATGTCAGAGAAGGAAAGGAGTCAAGCTTGAAACTTAACGTTAAATTAAGGGTATGTTTAAGATTGAGTTTGAAGAGCTTAAAAGTGCTTTTAACACTAAAAAAGTCCGTTTGAAGAAAAAAAAATACTCATTTAATATATAAAAAAAAAAAAAACGCTTTTAGGGTCAAAAAAGCATAAAAATAGCCACAAAAAAAAACACTTTTGGCAAATAAAGCTTTTGCTCAAAAGCTCTTTTTGATTTAAAAATTATATTTATCAAACGTAATCTTAAACAGACTCTATCTAGCTAGCAGCTATTAGGACACTATAGACTTCCATAAAGCACAACTCAAGCCCAAAATATCACAAGACAAGAAGGCCCATCTTAGTGTAATACATATATAATGTCATGCCTGGACTTATTTGCAAGTCACAAGTGAAAACTATTGGTGACGTTGCTACATAATATAACATCAAAACTCTCGTAACAAAAATAATCATGTACAAAATAGATATACCAAAGCTCATCTCAAATAAATATACCAAAGCTTCTAAATAAACTTTAACTTCAATAAATATTAACATTGTTAATACAATTGTTTTCAAAAAAAAAAAAAAAATTTGTTAATACAAAATTAATATACATATTTAATAATTATTTTCAAAAGGTGTAACATGGGAACATGATCATCTCCAATCCATTTTGGATGGGAGAATATTTAGTTAATGGTCAGGATCTTTAAAAGAGATCGTGAGGCCATAAATAGGGCATCTGTCCCATTAATAAAAAAATAAAAAAATATTATATATTTTTTAAAAAAATTATAAAAAATTAAGGGGTGATTGGCCACCCCGGACCAACCCAATTCGGGCTGGGGGTGGCTTCGGCCACCCGGGCCTGGGGTGGCTGAATCCACCCCATGGCCCTTGGGGGTGGTCCGGCCACCCCCAAGGCCAGATCTAAAAAAAGAAAAATTGTTTGGCCATTGGGGGTGGTCCGGCCACCCCAATGGCGAAACGATTTTTTTTTTAGTTTAGGTTTAGAGGGTGATTGGACCACCCCCAAGGGCCCCTTGGCCAGCCATTGGGGTGGTTTGAGAGCCACCTCCAGCTAAAATGTGGTGGTCCGGCCACCTCCTATGACCAAGATGGGTGGCTAGCCATTTTATTATTATTATTATTTTAATCTGAAATATTATTTTTTTTGTAATGGGACATGTGTTCTATTTGTGGTTTTAAGATTTTTAAGAAGAAATCTCAATCATAAACTAAATATTCTCCAGTCCATTATGGACCGGAGAGGATCCTATACCGGTAACATGCGGCATATCACAAACTAGCTAATAAAAGTCAACCATTTTCAAAAGACCGAAGCTTCCGGTCAGCATAAATTCTCGTTTTTATGTTTAGAGATTTTTTAAGGCCCCAATAATGTAAAATTATTATTTTTTTTTTTACCATAATTTTACAGCTTTTTATGTACTAAAAGTTCTTTTAAGCTCTTTAACGTAATCTCAAACATACTTTTAAGTTTTTATCACATTGGAGCCTTATAATTTTTTTCTTAGAAAATTTTTTATTATATAATTATTAATTGGGGGCTTTTTTTTTTTTTTTGAGAATATTAATTGGGGGCTTTAAGCAGCCGCCTAAGTTGCCTAAGGGTGAGTCCGCTTACAAAACAAATATTATGCTCAAAATACACAGCAACAATGATACATAATTATGTCGATCACATTTTTAGCAATAGAAGTCCTAAAAAATAATAATAGAGATGTATCTTTTGACCTTGACCCATGTCTACTAATAGCGTATTAATGGAATATACGTGCTTTAGAGATTATCGATCAGAATTTTATCTTAAATATTCATCCCATCAAAGAATAAAACAAAATTAATTATGATTTTGATTTTAGAAAGGACAAAGTTTTCTTTTAGGTTGGAAGAATTTTCTTCAATCTAATCTATAAAAGTGACATGTGTTCATTAAACAAATGAAATGCACATATTTTTTTAATAGTAAAGATAAAATTGGAATAAATTTTATTAAAAACTCATGTACATCTCACATATTATTAAAAAAATAGACACATATCACTTTTATAAAATAATTTAAAGAAATTTCTTGGACCCAGAAAAACTTTGTCCTTGATCAAACACTTGTAATTATGTTTAATTTAAATCGCAAAAATATCTAGCGGCATATGGGAGGAATTTCTTACACACAAACATCTCCTAGGTGGCCTTCAAGGAATCCCAGGAATCACATATCAGCAACTTGTTGGGTCCCAGATTCGATTCTTGAACTTTCTTCAAAACAAAAACAAAAGGAAAAACAAAAAGGAACAAATAATTTGCGGTTAGAGGCGCGGGGAAAGCGAAGCAAAATGTGAGCCACAAATAACATTATAACGGTCACCTAATTCGTTATTCATTAACCATAAGGAATTCATTAATAATATATTATAAAAGGAAACTATTATTATTATTATAATAATATATTATCCAGAATAAATTATTCGCCACAGGGGTCGTTGCAGAGTCAGTGACCCAACCAACCTCCATGACCAGGCAATGGCTCTAACGCCTTCTTCTTCATCCCATACTCTCCTCCAATTTCCGCTCCCCACTCACTCCACAACCACTCACTGCTTCCTCTTCTCCGACCTCACCGTCAGCTCTAGCCTTTTCCGGTCGCCATGTACACCGTCGCTGCTTTCGTCTTGCCGGAGCAAGATCTCTGCGATTTCTCCGATCGTAGTATCCAGGGCGAAATGCTCTGCGAAATCTACGGCGGAGGAGGACCTGTTGTCGGAACCGGAAACCCTAGCTTCCGGTGGTGGCGACGACGACGACGATGCGAAGGTCCAGGACCAGAGCTCGGTGGCTGCCAGTAGACCTATTGGTTCGCCGAGAGTCGCGACTTCGCTGAGTGAATCTCTCTCCCTCGGGATTCGCGAGCCGGTTTACGAGGTCCTTGTTCTTCGCTATGTCTTCGTTGCATTTAATTTCTTATTATGAATGTTTCGATTTATCAACATCCAACGATGGTTTTTGGTTTTTCTCCACGTCTGAGCTTCTTTCATAATATTAATATGGCTTACCTCACAGTGGTTTTATATGATTTTCCTTATTCTTGTAAAAGTATTGGTGATCCTACGTCCGGGATTCAGTCTTGTACTTCATCCGTCATACTCTTGTTGTACAAATTACGTTTGAAAATTTCTTATTAAGAAATCTTTTAGTTTTAGAATTTATTTTCGTCGCCTAGCTATAATTTATGCTCACTTTATTTTGTTGACTTAACTGTATAAGTAGAGCGCAAAATACCAAGTTGCATGTCACACAAACTTTTTATTCTTTTCTTTTCCCTTTTAATTCCCTTTCAAGAGGTGTTATCTCTAACATGAATGTCGTCATTGTTTTGCTTTTCCCTCCCATAGGTGGTAGAAGTGACGTCAAATGGGATAGTATCTACTAGGAAAATTAACAGACGCCAGTTATTGAAATCAAGCGGTAAGGAAATTTTTTTTCCATATATATTTAGAAATGCTATATGCCACACTTTTATCTCACTTTGCTAATGTGGCACTCTCAAGTAGCCCTTGGATCAGCCCTTGTAATGTCTAACAATGTCGAGTAATGCTATATACCATATTAATATCCTACTTTTATCCCACTATGGTGACATGACAGGGTGCAAGGGCTATTGCACCCTGTCATGTCAGCATAGTGACATAAAAGTAGGATATTTGTGTGGTATATAACATTTCTCTACTCTTTTTCTTTTGTGTGCTTGGATGTAGTACAAGTAATATAATAGTATCTGAATGTCATATCACTGAATTATCCTTCTTCTTTTTCTCCTAAGACTGTTACCATTGCTTACCTCATCTGGATTAGATATTAGTTCTTCTTGTTGTTTCTGTTTGTTGCAACATTAGCTTGTTACTTCCATTGCTCAATAATTTATGATACACAAATACACACAGATAAAAACATGCATAACATGTAATGACAATGTTAATTTTCTTATTTTTCTCTGTTGAGTAACTTCATCTTCAGGTCTTCGTCCACGGGATATCCGAAGTGTCGATCCATCGTTGTTTTTAACGAACTCGGTGCCTTCATTGCTGGTATTGTGCCAACTTGTGCCCTACCGTTTAGTAGTAGTTAATATTGTTTTTTTCTTTTCTTTGTTTTATTTGTTGCTTGATTAATTTGATTTACATTAGGTTTGCCTTTTGACTTGAGTGCTTATACCATATATTGCTTTCTAAGTGAGCTCAATGGTACTAATTCGGAAAAGTTGATTGCTTATATTTCTTTTCATTCTTTCCACCAAAACAGAAGCTGCCGCACTTGAGATTTCTGTATCTCCAACTCCACATGTATAGGAGGTGTGAAATAAAAAATACATGAAGCCATTGGTTTGGTTTCTGATAAATAGCAATTGGTTTGGTTTCTCTTTTTGGTTGCATAAATAATTATTTTTAATTATTCAAGAGAATGATTCTTGACATTGCCCACTTTTTATTTCCAAAGAAACAAAAAGGGAAATAGGAAATGCAAAATATAATTAAATGAATGAGAGAGTATAATGGAGGACAAGGTGGCCATCATAGAAGTTGGGAGTAAAAAGTAGACAAACCAGTAATTTTTTTTTTCTTTTTTCGGATAAGTAATAAACTAATCTCATTGAAAGTGTAAGGCGCCCTTAAGCATACAAAAATTATACAAAAGGAACCACCTAACTAGAAAGAGAACTCATTAGACAGAACTAAGAATTTTCTTTTATAATCTGTAGAAGAACAGGTATGCTTTGCGTCATGGTGATCTGCCTAAAACAGAGGAGGAAGGTATCAAACAGATAAAGTGGGATGTTAAAATGAGGATGTTGGTTAAAGGAAAGTTCAAGAAGACGACAAGGAATGAAATTCTTTGTGGTTTATGGGGTATTGATGGAGTTTTGGTGTGATTCTGCTGTCTCCGAATCTGGTTTTTCTGTTAGTATTGGTTTAGTTGTTTTAGGGGTGTTCTAGTTGCTGTAGTGATTTGCTAAAGTTTTCTTTGTATAGTGCTGATTTGTTTTGTTAATGAAACTTACTCATTCATCCAAAAAAAAAATAAATAAATTAAGGCATAAGGTCAAAATATGGAATGCATCCATGGAAAACTGGTTAGGGTGATATTATTTAACAGAGCTAAACAATCAAAGATGGATGAAAATGATCAATAAATTGGTTCATATTCATCAAAAAAAAAAAAAAAAAAAATTGATCAATAAATTGGTCCCCAGTAATTTCAGCCCTCTTTGCTGAGAATTAGGACTCAGAACTCTTAGTCTATCATTCTTTCTTTCCCCCTTCTGATAGACAGAAGTTCCTATCACTTTTACAAAAATTGGTTTTCTGATCCATGTGCTAGGTACGTGAGCATGCTATTCTTCTGAATCTGGGTTCATTGCGAGCTATGGCAATGCAAGAGCGTGTCCTTATTTTTGACTACAACAGGTAATCTTGTCTTCCGGAGCAGTACAATTATTCTTAGACTTCTAATTTTCATTTGATATAGCTTCAGAGTGAACTGACATTGGTGTACTTGTTTCATATTTTGATAACTTGTAGTAAAGGAGGGAAGGCCTTCAGAGAAATCTTGCTGAAAAACGTGAATGGAGGGCCATGTATGCCATTTTCTCTTGAGGTTAGTTTTTCCTTTGTCTCTGTTTTTACATACTAAAACACAACATCACCAGATGCGTGTGGTTCATACTGCACTGCTACAAATTTTCCTCTAATAAGGCAACCTTTACTTTGTAGTGTACTATTTCAATATTTTTCATATATCGGAAGCTACTTTTTTTCTGTTTATTGGTATTATCAATTATCAATGTGAAAAAATGTCTGCTTGGTGAATTCTCCCACAATGTGGATTTAGAGTTGCACATGTTAAACTTTTCTGAAACCCGTTTTTGTACTTGTATTTAGCATTTCCATTGGCATATGTAGAAGAGATAATAGGACTATACATGGAGAGAGAGATAGAGGCAATGGGAAATGTTTGATCAGATAAGATGAAAAGGTTTTGATGTGGAAGATTTATTTTTTTCTTAGAGAGCAAAATTTTCCTTTTATAAAATCTCTTCTTGAGAATCAAATTGAACGGAGGTGTTATAGCCAGCATGGACCCATAAAAATTAGCTAGAGGAACTTTTAGACATTATGGGTTGCAACAATGGTTAGTGACCTCTTAAATACATAGTAGGTCTTCTCTTGTACTTTTCGTGTATGTGTCTTCCTTTTTTTCTTCAATAAATTATTATTCATAAAAAAATAAAAAATAAAATAAAAAAGAGAAAAAGAAAAAAGAAGTCTTGAGTGAGTTTGTCTTTGAATCCAGTTATGGAGAATGTCACTCAAAGAAAGAATATCATAATAAATTACATTTTCTAGCCTTTATGCTTATTCATCTCAATTTTCTAAATCCTAGTTAAAGTTGTGAATAAACTTGTTAGTTCTTATAATCAAGATTAGGGGGATGAAAAGGCAGAGGACCTCATGGATCAGGAGAATTGCACGGTCCCCCAAGGAATGTTGCCTTTTCTGGAAAGTGCTGTAGAGGCTTCCAATAGAACCTAAGTTGTAGCATGCACTTGCACTTATATCTAGCAAATTGTATTCCGTTCCCTCCACCAGATGTAATCTTTCATGAGATTCTCTCTCTCTCTCTCTCTCTCTCTCTCTCTGAATTAGGTAAAGATAATAAAGTCATGCCATTCATATACCTGCTGTTTCAATTTGAACATAATTGCGAAGAGAGCATTTATTGATATTAAGATAGTAAAGACTTTATGATCATGCATATACATCCAATATCCATGGCAATGGGTATGAAATTGAAATCATATTTGCATTTGTATTATAACATTGTTCAACTTCAGTAAAACTGAACTTATGCATTACAGATCTCATTGGTAACCATATGATTATATTAAGTCTTGAAGAGAACTTTTTTGTTGTACTTTTAGGTTGTTGAAGCGGCATTGCTTTCACGCATACAGCATTTGGAGCAGAAATTAATCAATTTAGAACCTCGAGTGAGTATGGGAACATAGTGAGTATACTTTTGTTTTTCCCCATTTTTTCTTCCTTTTGGCTCCTCTTTGTGAGCGTGTTTGGTTCTGGAAAGAAGTTGTTCTAAAACTTGGAAGTGCTTGTACTAAAACTACAGATTAGTAGAAATTGGGTTTAACGAATCTCTTTGAGACATTGTATGCCCTGTTGTTGGTGCAATGTCCCCAACTCATAATAGAATTCTGAAGTATTTTGGGAAGTGCGTTTGAGTACAAATGCTTTCTGGATTAATTCTTGAACTATACAAGCTTCAATATTAGGATAAGAATTTGCAGATACAATTATGTCTTGTTTCTTCATTGTAGAGATGATGATGCAGGATAAGGAAAGAATATTTAGTCTTTGGATTTATTTAGCTTTTATTAATTATTTAGGTCATTAGTATTTACTTCATTTGATTTTAAGAGTCAATGTTATTTTGTAATTCAATAACGGGCTTGGCCTAAAGTTAGTCAAATTGGAGTTAGGGTTTTGTTAGAGTCTAATTTAAGTCTTCTTTTGTACTCCTATGGAGACAACTTATGATCATTGAAAAACAGATGTTTTCTTTGAGGTGTGACTCTTCTCTTTTGGTAGTGAGACTCTGGTCCAACCTATTCTTGTTATTTTGATGAGACTCTGAATTAACACAAGATTTATCTTTATTTTTCTTTGCTGTCTATTGTTTTCCCTTCTGTCCTGCGTCAGATGAATGTGTCACTCGCTCTCAATCACTCACTTTCCTGTGGAAATGTTATCAGTAATTTGCTATTTGCTTCAGGTACAAGCTCTACTTGAGGTTTTACCGAACCGATTAACTGGTGACATATTGGAGGAACTTCGTACGAGCAAGCAAACCTTGGTATTATGGAATTAACTCTAAATGGCTTGCATTTGTTTAGTGCATTCAAAAGCAAATGCTCTTATTTTATATACCTTTTTTTCTTTTCTTTTCTTTTTTTTTTTTTTTTGTGGAAGGTTGAATTGGGTTCAAGGGCAGGGGCTCTCAGACAAATGCTGCTTGATCTTCTAGAGGACCCTCATGAAATACGCCGTATATGTATTATGGGAAGAAACTGCACGCTTAAGAAAGGAAATGATGACATGGAATGCTCTGTACCCTTAGAGAAGCAGATTGCTGAGGGTAAGCTATGCAAAGGTTTCTTTCTTCTTGACTTCTCAATAAAAAAGGTTTGGTAATTGGTACACATCAAAATTCATAAATATTGATTTTTATTCCATTTGATCTTGCTATATGCAGAAGAGGAGGAAGAAATTGAGATGCTGCTGGAAAATTATCTTCAAAGGTTATTTCTTGGTCCATTTCTAGTGCATGTGAAGCATGTTTGGTCTATGTGGTACACTGATACCACAAATTAATATGCTTCTTGCATATCATTTTGGATTCCTTTACTTTCACATTTATCATTACTTTCTCATGAAGAGAGATACTGGCTTAGAATCCATGTTTTGCTCTAGAAAGTCATTGGTTGCCTTGCTCTAGAATCAAGCGTTATTGATTAGTGAGGCTAATTTTTTTACTTATTACTGCAACTGCAGATGTGAATCTTGTCATGGTCAGGCTGAAAGGCTTCTTGACTCTGCAAAGGAAATGGAAGATTCAATTGCTGTCAGTTTGAGGTCTGGTGGACTGGTTTTAATTTTCATGATTTATTTATAATCTGTACAATGTCCTCCAATTGCTTCTATTGATCAGTTCTCGGAGGCTTGAGGTTAGCAGAGTGGAATTGCTTCTCCAGGTTGGGACATTTTGTGTGGCAGTTGGAGCTCTAGTTGCAGGTATGCCTTCCACTGGAACAAAACAAATCTCATGCTTACAATATGCATTACATTGTGCTTTGTATATAGTTGATACATCATTTGACCACCTAGGAACTTGCCTTGTATGATAAAACCTTTCCATGAACTTCTGTTCTACAAACCTTTTTTTTCTTTTTACTCGGTACTAAGACTAGAAGGCACCTCTCTTATAGGTTGTCAGACTGACAAGTGCAATTAGCATATAAGTATCAATAGTATGACCCTTTGTGTTAACAATTAGGTGATAAGAATAATGCTGACTACTCGAAACAAGGTGGTGAAGTTCGAAACCGTTCTTGACCAATTAGATTTTGCAAGAAAGGTGTGCCACCCTTGTACACCAAAAGTATACAAGAGTAACACAAGAAAAATAGCATCTAAAGTTTAGCAGCTCTTGAAAATCCAACATTTGAAAAAGAAAATCGCTGCAATCCAACCATAGAGCATTCTAATTAATAGAAGTTTCAGATCCAAGGTTGAAAGTTCATGTCTCTCAGACGTGAAAGTATTACATTCTCTCCAAATATACCACATAAGCAAGGGTACATATTCCAGATCATGACATTTTTTATGTCTTCCAAAATGTCCTCTGCCTACAAGTCAGCAACTCCAACACTGAGCAAGTCATGACCTGCATTACCCCCAAACTGTAATAAACAAGTGAACAAAGTTCCCTCGCATCTTGCATTTTTAAACAATGATAATGTCTAGTGAAAGTTGGGGCTTGGTATTATCAAAAGAAAACTGAAGCTTGAGTTGTTTATCAACCCCTCTGATAGTCTGATGTCATCAATGGTGGTAACCTTGAATCCTTGTTTGCCCAATAAGAGAACAAGGAATGGACTAATTTCTAATTCATTCTCCATAGAAATTTAGGCATTATTTATTTATCTTTTGAAATATTTTGACTGCAAAAATGATCATTTCACAAAAAATTTGGAGTTATCTGAATGAGAAACAAATTATGATACTATGGTCATTGATTGAAAATCTTTTGACGTCAAAGCATTATGAATCTAATTGCACTTAAAGCCATGAAAGAATTACTTAAATTAAATGCTTCCAAATAATTCATATGCATTTGCCAGCCAAATTGTTGAATTTTAAAGTGGGATGGTCCGTGCAATGTCACGCATTATGTCCTTGTCAAGACATCGTTTACTGGCTGCAGGTATTTTTGGCATGAACTTGAAGTCCTATATTGAAGAACATGTGGTACGTGTCTCCCTAAAGTCGAAACACTTGCCGTCTTTTAAGTATATGAGTCACTTCCCATTTGCCTTGGATTCATTACCACTTGAGCATGTTACCACAACCTTACTGTTTGAGTTTATGCAGTTTGCGTTTTGGCTAACAACAGCTGGGATAATTTTTGGTGCTGTTGTCGCTTTTTTCCTTATGTACTCCTATCTCAAGACAAGGAAGATACTGTAAGTAGTAAATTCTTCCGGTGCGTAGGTGTAGATTCAATTCCTTTGTACAAAGTAGTGTTAGAAAAAATCGCTTTATTAGGATAATCCTCAAGTCTCCCGTAAGGAGGCATTTACCATCAAGTGGCTGACATTAAAACAAATTTAAGCCTACGAGTTGAAAATCCTTTTTTCTCTTATGGATCCATGGACCCTAATCACATCTCACCCATTTTACAGGTGAAATTTCGTCAAAGAGCATTTGGTTCGGTTCCAGCTAATTGGTAAATTATACAAGAGGGTCCTGTATTCTTCTCATCACGCTTCATATAATTTTCATTAAAGATTATTGGTTGGCTGTATGAACTTTCATAAATAGTTCCTCAATTGCTCCAGATACTGGCAGTGTTGAAGGTCTCGTCAGTTTCTGAGCCATTTGTTTATCCAACAAGTAAGTTGCATGAGCATTTTGTACATGGAACTAGCATTATTTCCTGAAATGATTATTGAATTGAGATGGGAGTGGCACTATGAAGCGAATGTGACAAAAACCTATAAAATGAAAGTAGAAACATCCATCTTCTGATGCCTTTGTTTGTTTTACCGTTGAAATCCATGGCTGATTGAACAACTACAGGATTAGCAGTAACTTGTGTTAGGTCAGGAAGATGAAGGTCAATATAGGCTGGAAGAAAGACCCAAGCGTTATTTCTGAATCCTGGTGGTTTTATTTAGTTTAGGCAGCATGAGTCGATGCCTTCCTTTATTTGACAATCCTTTGATATAGAGCGTTCACTATGCGGTTACTATTATGGAGGTAAGCCTTTTTGTTTTCTTCTTTTCCCCTCTCTTCCTCTCTTGATTACTGTAATTCATCCCTAGCACAACCTATCACTCAGCCGCCAAGCTTGTAAATTTGTAATATATATATATAACCAGGTGATCAATCATATCAACTCATCAAGTAATTCGAAGCCGTCCTTCTCTTATGTAACTTTGAGTTGTCACGACTGAAATGATATATTTCTTTTATAAACTTTAACAACATAAAAATTGAAAATGGAAAAAATAATAATAATAATAAGAAGAAAAAAAGAAGCGTGACACGCTACCACACAATTTTTTCCAACCAAAATCCTCGCATCCTTTGCTCATATTATTTGTTCCCTACAACTGCTTAATAACAACCCGGTAACCTGAGAATTATGCTTTATTAAGCGGAGGTCATTAATTCGAATATCTTTTCTCGTTTTTTCTCTCTTTGTGCAGACATGTCAAAAATAAAAAATAAAACCCCGATAACATCCTTTCCTCATTTTTTGTGTAGATCCTGATCGTTCTCTTATTATTGACATTGTAACCCTTGTCGCTATTGGTTGCTTTAATTTTACTACTATGGTTACCATTGGAGCCATAATTGGCATCTTTGCTGAAAATGAATATTAGAGTAATTTTGTAAGTCACTCTTGTGTCACTCTTTAAGAATTGGGTAATTTTTAAAATCACAATTTCATCAAAATTCAATAATGATCAATCATAAGGCAAATGGTGATTTTAGAAGTCGCACCATTCTTGCAGTGACTTCTAGCATTACTCTAAATATTAGGTGTGCTTTCTTGTCGAGTGAGATTTTGGGCCTTAGTTGCCTTATGCAGGCCTATAGTGCTTTGGTAGTTGTTTTGGACTTCATTTTTTTTTTGTTTTTTTTTTAACGAGTCCAAACCCAAGTAATTGTCCATAAAATTAAATAATAATAATAATAATGAACACATGTCGCAATATTAAGGGCGATGATGTGGAATTCTATTAGTTGAGGCTAACAGAATCTAACAGAGGTATTAAGTTAGTCTTTTCCCATAAGTCGGGTATCATTTATGATAGGATTTGAACCCCAGGTAAAACAAAAAAATGCAAACCCAGATACTAATAAAATATGTAATCCTTTTTTTAACAAACTCAAACCCAAGTAATTTTTTATACAATAATCGAAAAGTAATCCTACAAATATAAAGCAACCACTCATAAGGTCCAAGATCTAGACTTGTTACTCAAATTTCAATAATAAAATTACTACATAGTCCCCACATGCATAGCCAAATAAAACACCAATCACCTCGGCGGTTTTGTCAAAAAAAGCAACCAAAAAAAAAAAAAAACACATTCCGACAATTCATCTTACCAAACAACAAAAGTATTATGCAATTATAATATCAAACCCAAGTAGTAATACAATCATAGTGTATAAATTAGATCACAAGGGAAAAATTCGTAGTGTTGTGGAGAAGAAGAAGAAGAATAAACAACTAATAGTGGACTTTCTATTGATACCATGGAAATATATAAAAATGGAAATGTATTATTTTACAATATAGGAGAAAATTGATAAGCATGTTATTTTGCTCATGGGTGTGTGCATCCGTTTCCGTAAGGCTGAGATTCCACATGGAAGCCACATCTCAAATGAGCTCCACATAACAATCTAGTAAACAATATACAAGATAAATGTGGACATTCTTGTGTATCATTTCGAAGCAAAATTTTTTGCATTTCTTCGTAATGCGTCGATTTTTGATTTCATATAGTATTTCTGAAAAACGATCTTTCGGCCGTGTCATCACACATTCAAGGAAATTAAAATTAACACACGCCACCAATATAATGCGTGAGTGTATTCGTTTACATGATTCAACTGTGTTATCATAGCAATGTCGTCTATGATCTTTATCAGCTGGAGAGGATTGAAGAAGACGAATGTGAAATGAAGTGGGACGAAGAGAGGGAGAGGTAAGAACCTTGGCCTGAGCTTCAAATACTGCAAGGATAATTATTTCCGTCATCAAAATAATAAGTTTTCGCAGAGATTTCTTGGCCATTGTTTCCTAAGACTACTCAAAAACTTTTCTTGTTTGGAAGTAAAATAGAGAAACAATATATAAGGATTAGACCTTATATCATTATCACAATCGCGTGGCTTGGCACCATTTGACGAAAGGTATTTTCATTCATACGATGACATTTTTTTTAATTACTAAAGCTCTTCTTATTCAAAAAGAGCTACTTTAAGGGTTATGACTTTAGAAATATATAATATTCAAGTTAACCAATTGTTGGTTCATGTAATATATTTTGGCTATGGACAAAAGATTTTGCAAATTTATTTACGCAATTAATACGTGATTCTTGACAAAATTTAAGTAAACTCATGAAAAAGAGCAATTTTAAAGAAGTGAAGAATGAGCATCCATTACATGCAAGATATTAGATCAAAGCCTCCAATTAAATGGTAACTTGAAAAAACTATTGGTTTGAAAATATTGATAGGCATGTAATACTAGAGTATATGTTTATATGAAGTGCAAATAATCATATCATACATTTATGAAAAAAAATACTATAAATAATTTGCTGGGGAGAGAAACTAAACATACTATGACACTACTTCTAGCCCTAAAACTTAAGCTAATGGGCTTATGTATATTAACCACTCTTTATATATATATATATATAACAATGTGGGACACAAACTTTACAAGTGTATACACACCAAATCTCTCCTCACTTATGAGTCTTTTCTACATTGACACTCATACCAGCAGCAAACATGAACTCTAATACCAATTGTTGGGGATAGAAATACCAAGGAAGTCAAACAATAGTAAATTAATATACATATTAAAACACCACTTCTAGCCCAAAAGCCTAAGCTAATGGGCTTGGGTCTACTTATGTATATTAACCACTTTTTTTCTTTATACTTTATCAATGTGAGACATAAACCTCACAAGTGTATATACAACATAATTAAAGTTACAAATAAAAGTGACTTATGAGAATGTTATATCTATAACAAAAGAAAACTTATAAAAGTAATAAAAAAAAACAAATCTTTCAAATTATGGAAGGACATTTGAAACCCCAATAGGATAAAAACTTTAGCGAAGGCAAAATTAATTGTTATTTGCTTAGATAAACCTTTGAAGCACCTTAATAACCTTTATTGATTTTTAATTATCTCTGACGACAATATAAATTTTATAAGCCTTTATGAGAAAAAAAATCATTGTTAAATCATTACGATTTACATCATTACTTTTTTAAAAATATATATAGAAATTTGAGATCATTAAAGAAAAAAATTAAAATGACCACATTTAGAGCATAAACAGGATTATATTTTCATTAAAAATAGATGATTATTCAGGATAGTTCTAATAATACAATGGCCATGTGAGTCTCCACCATCTTGCTTCACATTGACATATGAAATGTTAACTTTGCACTCCTTATGAGATGTTAATTGGTCAATTTGTGTTTTAAGCATGTCATAGTATTTTAAAGGTAACTTTTCTTAAAGAATTTTAGATAAATGTTATACACACTTCCAAGTACTCACTCTTTGACGTGATAACGAAATCACCATTGGATCATTGAATTCTACAAGTTCTTTCATTTAATGGTAATTTTTACTGTAACGTCAATGAGTGAGTACTTGGGAGTATGTGTAAATGAAATTTTTGGCAAATGAAGAGTTAGTCAAGATAACAAATTTTTGGCAAATTATATTTGTTGTGCATGCACTTGTGAGGTTTGTGTTCCACATTGAGAAAGTATAAAGAATAAGAGAAATTAATATACCTAAGTCGACCCAAGCTCATTAGCTTAAGCTTTTGGGCTAGAAGTGATGTCACAAAATGTATATTAATTTACTATTGTTTGACTCCCTTGGTGCATAGCTAGGTTGGCTTCCGCTGCTGCTGATATGAGTGTCTTGGTTTGACTCTGGTAAAAAAGTGGTTTCTCTTGGAATAATTAGCGTAACACTCTTGTGTGTGGGGGGAGTTTGGTCAATATGGTAGAGACTTACAAGTGAGAGGAGATTTGTTGTACATTCACTTGTGAGATTTATGTCTCACATTAATAACTTATAAAGAATAAAAATGGTTAATATACCTAAGTCGACCCAAGCTCATTAGCTTAGGCTTTTGGGCTAGAAGTGGTGTCCTAATATATATATTAATTTACTTTTATTTGACTTCCTTGGCACTTCTCTCCCTAACAATATTTTTCATTTTTTTTTTCTAGGTCACAGGAAAGCTATAAGTAATTAAGAAGTAATATTTGACAATAAATTTGTGTATTCCTTGAGGATTTCAACTGGTATTTCTTCAAACAAGTAAAATGCATAATCTATTGGTTTTAGAATACTCATTTTTGGAAAAAATTAAAATTAAAATTTGACAGTGTGTTACTTTAGCATTCATTGGCTCGATCACTAGTAATAGTAAGCAGGTGGGAAAACTATTTTTCTTGTTGGATAGCTTGGGATATGGCTATGTCGGATTTCGATATATGCCCAGTCTAAGAATACTAATTCTTGGCAAATGAAAATTTGACAATTTTTTACTTAGAGACTTTATAAAAATAATGTCTCTTGAATTAGATCACGGGCTTCCATAAAAGCTTAAGCAATTAAAAGGTAATTTTGGGTAGTAAACAAGTAAATTGGTATTGTTTAAACAAGTAAAGAGGTAAAATCCATTAATTAATAGGTCTAAGATTACTTACGTACTTTTGGCAAATTAAATTTGATAAATTTTTACTTTAGAGGATTTGTTTTTAAAGTAATGCCTCTTGAACTAGAGCAAAGCAATTATGAAGTAATTTTTGGCAATAAACTTGTGTATTCTCTGAATATTTAATTGCTATTTGTTTAAACAAGTGATGTATAATAATCCATTGCAATTGGTCTAAGAATACAGATTTTTAGCAAATTTAATTTGACATTTTTTTATGGCACCGGAGCATCCTAGGTTGTTTAATGAAATATTATGTGTCTTGTGCGGACATGTCAAAATATATATATATATATATATATATATATATATATGGAAAAATTACTTTTTACCCTCCTAAAGTTGGCAGCGATTTTCAATTCGAACACTAAAGTTTCAATTTTTGCAATCCATCCCCCCAAAGTTTCAAATTTTTACAATTTGATCAATTGTATCCAAAACTTTCCATATTGCCCATAATTTTTATTTTTATAAAAAAATTTTAAAAAAATTTCGGGGTGGCTGTAGCCAACCCTTTGGCATTTTTGTACTCCCAAATTTGTTTGTTTTTTTTTTTTTTTTCATACAAAAAAAAATCAGGGGTAATATGGGAATTTTGAGATAATATTGGTCGAATTGAAAAAAATTGGAACTTTGTAGGAGTGGATTGCAAAAATTGAAACTTTGATGTTCGAATTAAAAAACGCTGTCAACTTTAGGGGGTAAACTGTAACTTTCCATATATATATATATGAGTCATTGGAGAGTAAAAAAGAAAAAAAGCAATAGTAAAACATCGGAGAGTAAATTAAGACTTGATACTTGATTGCCAAAATAAATTTAATTTTTTTGTTTGCTATAATATATCTTATAGCCTTAGTTGACGACATGATCGTGGCTATTACCCTTGGACAGGGGCGGAGTGAGAGGGGGTTGATTTGCCCCCTCTCAACTCCCAAAAGTTTCTCTTATCATGGTATATTTTTTCTTCATTTCTTGGTTGCCCACCATCAGTTACTCATAAAAGGGCAACTACATTACACGAGAATTTTAAAAAAAAATTGTTAAATTTTATTGAATTGTTTATTGTTTCGTTAGTTGTATTATTTATATTTTTAACCAATTTTTGTTTAAATTTGTTTTTTAATTTTGACCGCTTTAAACTAAAATCTTAGCTCCACCATTGCCTTTGGTCCTTAGAAAAGAATTTATACAAATAAATTTCTAGTAACTCTCACTTCAAAAGTTATAATAATCAGGGTCATGCTACATGAATTCTTATTATACAGTCGATATAACCAATTAAATTGGGCATTACAAAAAGGTTTAACTAATGGTGGTTATCTAATTAACACATATGATGAAAATATATATATATTAAAAAAAATTTGAGGTAATAATATCCTATGTGGTCATTTTTTTTTTTAAAAAAAAGGTATTTTTCTTCAGAAAATGGTCATTTTTTTAATAAAAAAAGACCACATAGAATGTTATTACTTTTTCAAAAAAAAAAATTATTTTTTATTTTTTTAAAAAAAATGATCATATAAGAGAAAAGTTTAACTAAAGTTGTGTCAAAAAGTTGTCTCTATTATTTCTCACACAAAGAATTACGTGGTTCGGTAGTCCAACTGAGCAGCAGCCAAGCCAAGGTCTTTCTCTCCCTCAATATATAATTCTGACCTACGTCCATAGAATAAAGCTCAAATTGCTATATTTTGCTGTAAAATTTACAAAACATAAAGTTCATATTTATAGGAGAATTGTGGTAGGTGAGAATAATACAAGTTGGAAAGCTTCTTCAACATTAGTGCGTACGTAGTGGATTACAATCTCACATGAGCTTGATGATGATGCATCATTATGCTGAAAACTCCCAGCAATTCCTTCATCATGTTTTCTCTTGCTTGCGCCCCTTACATCATCCATAAAGTGATTGTTCCTTCCATGCACATTTATGTAGAAACTCCTAAATGATGATATTGAATGCCATGGTAACATACATGTCATCCCATTTCCATAGATCATAGCATCATAATCAAGAATATGATTACGATGATGGTGCCACCAAGGGGAGAAAAACTAAATAAAAAAATAAAAATTGTAATCTATAGGATTGAAAATTGGCGTTAGCTTATAACTTTGATATCATGAAAGAAAAGATAATGCAATGGTTGGATAATTAATTATAAAGCGGAATAAATAAAATAGACACAAAGAATTACGTAGTTCGATATATGACTTACGTCCACAAGATAAAGCAATCCCAAAAAACTACATTTTGCTCTTATTTCTTTGATAAAATTTACAATACATAAAGCTCCTATTTATAGGAGAATTGTGGTAGGTGAGAATAATATAAATATGGAGATAGTATCATATTTAAATACAATCAAATATCTAAAACCAAATACCCTAATATATGCTAACATTACCAATGAGATGGTAGATTTATTTATCTTTTATATTGTTCATCATTTGTCTTGCTTCATCTGCCTTATTAAAAATATAATTTTTAGGGAATTTTAAAATTTTGTAGGGGTTGAAGCCTCCCAAGCAATAGCTTGGGTCCGCCCCGAGTAAAACTCGCAATTTAGTTTAAATGAAAGTATAGTCATAGTGTATACGAGTTAGTGTGCGTTTAGGTTTGATCCCTA
>NC_081550.1:6717102-6727075 GCF_901000735.1 Corylus avellana
AGCCCAAAAGCCTAAGCTAATGGGCTTGGGTCTACTTATGTATATTAACCACTTTTTTTCTTTATACTTTATCAATGTGAGACATAAACCTCACAAGTGTATATACAACATAATTAAAGTTACAAATAAAAGTGACTTATGAGAATGTTATATCTATAACAAAAGAAAACTTATAAAAGTAATAAAAAAAAACAAATCTTTCAAATTATGGAAGGACATTTGAAACCCCAATAGGATAAAAACTTTAGCGAAGGCAAAATTAATTGTTATTTGCTTAGATAAACCTTTGAAGCACCTTAATAACCTTTATTGATTTTTAATTATCTCTGACGACAATATAAATTTTATAAGCCTTTATGAGAAAAAAAATCATTGTTAAATCATTACGATTTACATCATTACTTTTTTAAAAATATATATAGAAATTTGAGATCATTAAAGAAAAAAATTAAAATGACCACATTTAGAGCATAAACAGGATTATATTTTCATTAAAAATAGATGATTATTCAGGATAGTTCTAATAATACAATGGCCATGTGAGTCTCCACCATCTTGCTTCACATTGACATATGAAATGTTAACTTTGCACTCCTTATGAGATGTTAATTGGTCAATTTGTGTTTTAAGCATGTCATAGTATTTTAAAGGTAACTTTTCTTAAAGAATTTTAGATAAATGTTATACACACTTCCAAGTACTCACTCTTTGACGTGATAACGAAATCACCATTGGATCATTGAATTCTACAAGTTCTTTCATTTAATGGTAATTTTTACTGTAACGTCAATGAGTGAGTACTTGGGAGTATGTGTAAATGAAATTTTTGGCAAATGAAGAGTTAGTCAAGATAACAAATTTTTGGCAAATTATATTTGTTGTGCATGCACTTGTGAGGTTTGTGTTCCACATTGAGAAAGTATAAAGAATAAGAGAAATTAATATACCTAAGTCGACCCAAGCTCATTAGCTTAAGCTTTTGGGCTAGAAGTGATGTCACAAAATGTATATTAATTTACTATTGTTTGACTCCCTTGGTGCATAGCTAGGTTGGCTTCCGCTGCTGCTGATATGAGTGTCTTGGTTTGACTCTGGTAAAAAAGTGGTTTCTCTTGGAATAATTAGCGTAACACTCTTGTGTGTGGGGGGAGTTTGGTCAATATGGTAGAGACTTACAAGTGAGAGGAGATTTGTTGTACATTCACTTGTGAGATTTATGTCTCACATTAATAACTTATAAAGAATAAAAATGGTTAATATACCTAAGTCGACCCAAGCTCATTAGCTTAGGCTTTTGGGCTAGAAGTGGTGTCCTAATATATATATTAATTTACTTTTATTTGACTTCCTTGGCACTTCTCTCCCTAACAATATTTTTCATTTTTTTTTTCTAGGTCACAGGAAAGCTATAAGTAATTAAGAAGTAATATTTGACAATAAATTTGTGTATTCCTTGAGGATTTCAACTGGTATTTCTTCAAACAAGTAAAATGCATAATCTATTGGTTTTAGAATACTCATTTTTGGAAAAAATTAAAATTAAAATTTGACAGTGTGTTACTTTAGCATTCATTGGCTCGATCACTAGTAATAGTAAGCAGGTGGGAAAACTATTTTTCTTGTTGGATAGCTTGGGATATGGCTATGTCGGATTTCGATATATGCCCAGTCTAAGAATACTAATTCTTGGCAAATGAAAATTTGACAATTTTTTACTTAGAGACTTTATAAAAATAATGTCTCTTGAATTAGATCACGGGCTTCCATAAAAGCTTAAGCAATTAAAAGGTAATTTTGGGTAGTAAACAAGTAAATTGGTATTGTTTAAACAAGTAAAGAGGTAAAATCCATTAATTAATAGGTCTAAGATTACTTACGTACTTTTGGCAAATTAAATTTGATAAATTTTTACTTTAGAGGATTTGTTTTTAAAGTAATGCCTCTTGAACTAGAGCAAAGCAATTATGAAGTAATTTTTGGCAATAAACTTGTGTATTCTCTGAATATTTAATTGCTATTTGTTTAAACAAGTGATGTATAATAATCCATTGCAATTGGTCTAAGAATACAGATTTTTAGCAAATTTAATTTGACATTTTTTTATGGCACCGGAGCATCCTAGGTTGTTTAATGAAATATTATGTGTCTTGTGCGGACATGTCAAAATATATATATATATATATATATATATATATATATGGAAAAATTACTTTTTACCCTCCTAAAGTTGGCAGCGATTTTCAATTCGAACACTAAAGTTTCAATTTTTGCAATCCATCCCCCCAAAGTTTCAAATTTTTACAATTTGATCAATTGTATCCAAAACTTTCCATATTGCCCATAATTTTTATTTTTATAAAAAAATTTTAAAAAAATTTCGGGGTGGCTGTAGCCAACCCTTTGGCATTTTTGTACTCCCAAATTTGTTTGTTTTTTTTTTTTTTTTCATACAAAAAAAAATCAGGGGTAATATGGGAATTTTGAGATAATATTGGTCGAATTGAAAAAAATTGGAACTTTGTAGGAGTGGATTGCAAAAATTGAAACTTTGATGTTCGAATTAAAAAACGCTGTCAACTTTAGGGGGTAAACTGTAACTTTCCATATATATATATATGAGTCATTGGAGAGTAAAAAAGAAAAAAAGCAATAGTAAAACATCGGAGAGTAAATTAAGACTTGATACTTGATTGCCAAAATAAATTTAATTTTTTTGTTTGCTATAATATATCTTATAGCCTTAGTTGACGACATGATCGTGGCTATTACCCTTGGACAGGGGCGGAGTGAGAGGGGGTTGATTTGCCCCCTCTCAACTCCCAAAAGTTTCTCTTATCATGGTATATTTTTTCTTCATTTCTTGGTTGCCCACCATCAGTTACTCATAAAAGGGCAACTACATTACACGAGAATTTTAAAAAAAAATTGTTAAATTTTATTGAATTGTTTATTGTTTCGTTAGTTGTATTATTTATATTTTTAACCAATTTTTGTTTAAATTTGTTTTTTAATTTTGACCGCTTTAAACTAAAATCTTAGCTCCACCATTGCCTTTGGTCCTTAGAAAAGAATTTATACAAATAAATTTCTAGTAACTCTCACTTCAAAAGTTATAATAATCAGGGTCATGCTACATGAATTCTTATTATACAGTCGATATAACCAATTAAATTGGGCATTACAAAAAGGTTTAACTAATGGTGGTTATCTAATTAACACATATGATGAAAATATATATATATTAAAAAAAATTTGAGGTAATAATATCCTATGTGGTCATTTTTTTTTTTAAAAAAAAGGTATTTTTCTTCAGAAAATGGTCATTTTTTTAATAAAAAAAGACCACATAGAATGTTATTACTTTTTCAAAAAAAAAAATTATTTTTTATTTTTTTAAAAAAAATGATCATATAAGAGAAAAGTTTAACTAAAGTTGTGTCAAAAAGTTGTCTCTATTATTTCTCACACAAAGAATTACGTGGTTCGGTAGTCCAACTGAGCAGCAGCCAAGCCAAGGTCTTTCTCTCCCTCAATATATAATTCTGACCTGCGTCCATAAAATAAAGCTCAAATGGCTATATTTTGCTGTAAAATTTACAAAACATAAAGTTCATATTTATAGGAGAATTGTGGCAGGTGAGAATAATACAAGTTGGAAAGCTTCTTCAACATTAGAGCGTACGTAGTGGATTACAATCTCACATGAGCTTGATGATGATGCATCATTATGCTGAAAACTCCCAGCAATTCCTTCATCATGTTTTCTCTTGCTTGCGCCCCTTACATCATCCATAAAGTGATTGTTCCTTCCATGCACATTTATGTAGAAACTCCTAAATGATGATATTGAATGCCATGGTAACATACATGTCATCCCATTTCCATAGATCATAGCATCATAATCAAGAATATGATTACGATGATGGTGCCACCAAGGGGAGAAAAACTAAATAAAAAAATAAAAATTGTAATCTATAGGATTGAAAATTGGCGTTAGCTTATAACTTTGATATCATGAAAGAACAGATAATGCAATGGTTGGATAATTAATTATAAAGCAGAATAAATAAAATAGACACAAAGAATCACGTAGTTCGGTATATGACTTACGTCCACAAGATAAAGCAATCCCAAAAAACTACATTTTGCTCTTATTTCTTTGATAAAATTTACAATACATAAAGCTCATATTTATAGGAGAATTGTGGTAGGTGAGAATAATATAAATATGGAGATAGTATCATATTTAAATACAATCAAATATCTAAAACCAAATACCCTAATATATGCTAACATTACCAATGAGATGGTAGATTTATTTATCTGTTATATTGTTCATCATTTGTCTTGCATCATCTGCCTTATTAAAAATATAATTTTTAGGGAATTTTAAAATTTTGTAGGGGTTGAAGCCTCCCAAACAATAGCTTGGGTCCGCCCCGAGTAAAACTCGCAATTTAGTTTAAATGAAAGTATAGTCATAGTGTATACGAGTTAGTGTGTGTTTAGGTTTGATCCCTATCAAAAATAGGTTTAACTCCTCGTTCATAATTTGAGCCTTCTAAAAAGGAAATTTTGGTTTCCTCCTACCCTCTCCCATCCTACTCCTCCTTTGTCTTTTTACGTCAAAAGGTTAGAGGCTCTGTTTTGACATAATTATTTTATTGTACTTTATATGTTAGTAGCCCATTTTAGAGTTTCCTCCTAGGCCCTTGACAAATCTCCCATTCATGCCACTAGTTTTGATAGGTGTCTGCTTTAATTTTATAATTATTTTTATTGTTGCAAGCGGAAACTCGCTTATTTCAACTTTTGCCTCGCTAAGTCGTGGATTACACATGGCCCTATGAGACGATATGTACTTGTGGAGGATATAGAAGGTCATCTTTGACGAGTTAGACTCATAGTAGTTGCAGAGCATGTGGGATAGCGATGATGACACATGTAGCGAGATGGTCGAGATTATTTATCTGATTTATCTTATTAAGACCTCTGATTTATCTTATTAAGACCAGGCCTTGATATTAGATGTTTATTTGGGATTTTTAATATGCTTGGAGTTCTATACTTAGTGATGATTTAAGGATATTTTTGGAAATCATAACGCTTTGGTTTTTAAGTTATACTTATTTCTTATGAGAAATTTAGCATTTGCTCTAAGTACTTAATGATTAATGGACTTATTTAGATATGTTGTCTTGTATTAAGTTACAATGATTTTTGTTGTTTATTTTAAACAGAGTTACATTGTGAATAGGTCAAGAAGGCACTGAGTTACTTACAAGTTAGTTAATTCTTGGATCAGCGTTACAATAATAGAGGTGGGTCTGACCTTTACAATAGTAACAAATTGAGAGGGACAAACTTCTAAGCCATCAACTATGCTCAGAAGGTGATGGCTACACAAAACAAGAATAAATTGGGAGGTCCAAGTAAGATTAATGGAACCATCAAGTTTGACAAATACTAATGGTTGATATTTAGAAGAACAAAGTTGGAAGTGGTTGTAGAATTTGAAATGACCATAAACATAAAATTTTCAAATCACGACTAGAATTGATCAATCAATTCACGATCAATGTATTTATTAATTAGTTTAAGTCATATTATAATGTACTACTACAATGAGTTGTATTGTCCACAAAGAAACTTTTATTTAAATGAATAATTGTTTAAGATACTAAAGATTTTGAGTTATATGAATTTTTTTGCCATGAGTTGAGGAGAGAATGATTGGTTCACCAGATCAAGTAAAGAGTGCACAACAATGTGGAATCGTATTTGAAAATAGAGAAATATTATTCAATGTAAAGCAATCACTCACAAGGTCCAAGATTTACACATTTTACTCAGTAATAAAAGTGATAAGCATGTATACATAAGGATATTTTTTTTTTCTAATTGAATAAGAAAAGGGTTATTGAGAAGGATCTTTACCATTTCAAATATGAAAAGAAGAAGTGGGAGATCCAAAAAACGAAAATGGGGTAGGCTCCCCAACAACAAACCCAAAATAAACTAAAACAGTGCGACAATAATTACATAAAGTAGGAAATGGGTCAAACAAGTGACCCGGTCCTCTTAAAGGGCCGCTTAAGGCGATTACATAAGGATCTCTTACTCATAGGTGTTTGCATTTGTATCCATAAGGTGGAGCTTCCACATGGAGACGACATTTCAAATAAGCGCATCATAACAATCCGCTAAACAAAATGCAATATGGACTCAGGCATGTTTCGGTTGGTTGAAGCAAAGCTTATAGCATTTGCTAATAGCACGTCGAACTTTGATCCTAAATAGAAATCTTGAAAAATAACCTTTAGCCGGCATCTCAATCGAAGCAATGCAATGAACAAACCTATAAGAAACACACCTCAACAATGTAATTTTCTTCTATTTCCTTACAATCTTCATATGCTTTTCCAACGCAATGACGTCTATGATCATAACCAAGTTGAGAGGATTGAAGAAGACGAATGGAGAATGAAGCGGGAGAAAGAGAGTGAGGGGCAAGGACATTGGCCTGAACTTCCAATATTACAAGGATAATCAACTGCATCACCAAAACCATAAGTTTCCGCACAAATTTCTTGGCCATCGGTTTCCTAATACCACTCTAAAAAAAATTTCTCTTTTGGAAAATATATAAGGATTCGACCCTATAGCAATATCATCACAATTCAACTTTATAGCATTGTCACAATTGAATGACATGACACCATTTGAAGAATGGTATTTTAGTTCTTATGTTGACATTTTATTTTTAAAAATTTATTTATTCCTAAAACTCATCTTATTCAAAAAGAGATTTTTAAGGCTTATGGCTTTTGAAATATATAATATTCCGGTGAACTAACTATTGGTTCAAGTAATAATTTTTCGTTATGGACAAAAGGTTTCACAAGATTATTTACACAATTAACATATGATTCTTGACAAATTTAAATAGACACGTGAAAAAGAGTAATTTGAAAGAAGTGAATGGGCATCTATTACACACAAGATAATAGATTAAAGCCTTCATTTAAATGGTAGTTTGGAAAGAAAGAAAAAAAAAGGTCTTAAAAGATTGATAAACATGTAATACTAGAGTATATCGAGGTGCAAATAATCATACCATACATTTATATATAAAAATAATAATATAAACAATTAAAGTTACAAATGGGCAAAAAAAAAAAAAATCTTACAAATGATGGCAAGACATTTGAAACTGCCAATAGGAATGAATCCAATACATATATTATGTAGGGGAAAAAAATACATAATATAAAAAATTGAGTAGATGAAGGAAAAAGTTAATTGTTATTTGCTCACCTTAATCATCGAATCACCTTAATAACCTCTATTAATTTTAAATTCTCCATGATTACACAAAGAATTTCTTACGCTTTTATGACAAAAAGGTTGCAAAATCTTTTTTCTTTCTTGTAGCCGTTGATGATTCGCATCATTGCTTTTTCCAAAAAGATATAAAAATTAGAGATCAATCAAGAAAGAATTAAAATGACCGCATTTAGAGCATAAAAGGGTTATATTTTCATTAAAAATATATGCTTATTCAATATAGTTGTAATAATGCATGTGATCTTCCAATTCAAAAAAATAATAATCGGCGTTTAATTGTAAAATTGCCTTCTCTCTAGAGTTTTTCTCTTTTCATCTAAACAACACTAAGAAGAACTTCAAGAGGAGGGAAGATCTCCCCTTTCATGGTAGCAGTGCTCAACGTCTTCTCTGTAGGCTCCACCGGTCTTCGTTTCTGGCGGATTGCTTTAGATCTAGTTTCTAGATCTAGATCTAGATTCTGATCTAGTCTCTTCAAACTTAGATCTGATCGTTTTCTTCAGCCAAGGCGTGTCTTCCGAAGGGATGTCTACGATGCCGTGCTTCTCCAGTACTGCTTCTTGTGGGGGTTTTTGTTTTTGTTTTTTTTTTTTTGTTGTTGTTTTTATTTTATGGTCTTAGTCGTTAGGCTGAGGACGTGAATAATGCTTCTGGCTTTTGGGTCGAGAGGAAAATGGTTTGGGTGTGAGTATTTTGCTCATACCTGGGAAATGGCTTCTTGTGCTCCCTGAAGGAGTCTGCGTTAACAGATCTGTTCTATAATCTGAAGATCGGGGCTGGGATAGCGAATATTTGACATTATATATTGGTTTCTTATTGTAAGATCTGTTATGTTTTCGATTTTTTTACGTATAATCTTTTAACTTTGGCTATGATCTTGCAGAACAGTATGTTCTGTGATTGTAAGAGCTTTCATGCTCTTGACCACTATTAATGAAATCAAATTGATTTTCCCTCCAAAAATAATAATAATAATACAATGCGATCCTGACATAATTTTCCTCCCAACCTCTTTGTAGCCGGCCCTGGGTTTTCTCTAAGAGCAATGATATAAAAAGGACTAGAGTCGTCTTAGAATTATCCCAAATGTGATATGGCATTTAAAATCACAAATTACAGATCAAAATTTAATAATAATAATTTCAAATTCAATGGTAATTTTAAATGTTACGTCACATTTAGGATGACTATGATAAGAAAAAGTCAGACATGTGAGGAGGAGTGAGCTCTTTTCAATTACGAGCTAGTCATGGAACACAACCCATTGCAGAGGGTCTTGGGTACCTTAATGGGCCCAACCACATAAAACTAGCACACAAGAAGTTAAACCCATATGTGTGTGTATATATATAAAAGCCTCCAATAATTATGGCACCATAAGGCCATAGAATTAGAATTCTTTCCATTTCATTTAAACTGGATAATATCCAGTTAGTTATAGTGGAGGGGTATTTTTGTCTCCTCAAAAAGTGAAAAACCAAAAATGCCCATCCATTATAACTAACTACCAATTCAAACGAAATGGAGAGGATTCTGTTCCAGGGCCACAAGTGACGCTTGATGGCCAGGGATGGAGACAAAAAATTTTATGGGAGGGGGGCCAACCAAAATTTTTTTTGGTTCTTTAGAATTTTTTTATAAAAAAAAAAAAAAAATTATTTTAATTGTTTTTTTATGAACTAAAGATTACCGTAAGGACCAAAAATGGTGAGCATTTGAAAGCAAGGGCCAAAAAATGGACATTTGAAAGTAAGGACCAAAAATAAAAAAACTTAATGGGTATGACCCAAAAAAATTAAGAATAAGGCCAAAAGTTTGTATTGGATATGGCCAAAAAATCTAAAAATAGGGCCATTTTTTTTTTTTTTTAGAGGGGGCCAAATGACTAAACTTAAAAATTACTTTACTTTTTTTTTTTTTTTTTTAATTATAATTTTTTTTTTTTCCATATTTTGGGGGGAACCATGGCCTACCCGGGTCCCCCCTCCCTCCGTCTCTGTTGGTGGCTAACCGCCATGTTAATTATAAACATGACCCATAATGCTGTGGAGAAATGCTAGAGAGCCAAAGAGAATGAGCTAGAATTCTTTTCAAACTGACGTGGCAAGAATTTTAAAATGGCAAAAAAAAAAAAAAAAAAATCCTAAACCATCGGTCTAGGGTGTTTAAAATTCTTGACACGTCAGTTTGGAAAGAATTTTGGCTCTTACTCTTTGGTTCTCTAGCACTTCTCAATGCTGCGTGGACAAAAAAAAACAAAGAAAAATTGAGTTTCAAATTTTCGTTTCATATACTAATTACCAAAATACAGTTATTTAAAAAAAAAAATTACAAAGTGATGTGGCACAATATAATTAAGAAGAAAATAAATTCAAATTTTGAGAAATTCAATCAATATTATGCCACATCACTTTGTAAAATATTTTGTCTTACTTTGTTGAGTTCAATGGAATAAGTCATGCCAAATTGCCGTCCTGGGACGAATAATAATTATTCAGATGACTTGAAATAATTAAAATCATTATTTACTTTCACTATTTTCTTTTTTCTTTTTTCGGTTTCTAACGATGTTATTGAAGATCCGAAGCCAAGAAAAGTTCAGCATGAGCTGGTGAGAAGTGAGAAG
>NC_081550.1:6727095-6729078 GCF_901000735.1 Corylus avellana
GGGGACATATATTTATTTATATTTATTGCCAAATCTAAGAAGACATGGCATTCATCTTGAAATAGTCCACTAATCCCAGAGTTTGATTTCATTATTTATTTATTTATGTGAAAGCAAATGTCAAAATTTAGATAGAGAGAGATGTGGGGCAAAACTTTGAAATAAGAAGAAGAATAGGGGAATATTTTGTCAACTTTTCAGACTTAATTTAGAGGGTTTAGAATATGCTAATTGTCCAATCTCATCATACTCTCCTTCAACTCTTTGTCTATAATTCGAATCTGGTTGGTAAGAAGCTTCCTTTTTATGGGTCCTTCACCCTTCAAGCAAATTGCCCCTCAAACTGCTTAAGTTTAAGTAATTAGGGGTAGAGGGAAGTGGGTCGAGAGGGGGCAAACAACTTCTTCTGACATGTTTAAAATTTTGTTAAACCAAGTAGAATTAATTATCTTATTTGTTTTGGTTGTCCACCCTAAACAAAAACAAAAGCAAAAAAAGCTTCCACACCCCTATTAAGCTCATGTGATTTTTTTTTAAAATATGAAAATTGACAAGAAAATATGAAAACTCATCAAGGAAAACCGAATAAAATGACAGGAAGCATGAAAAAATTAATTATAACTTACATTTATATGTTTTAAACAATAATTAATTTTTTTAAATTGTTTATTTATTATGTTAACTCGTGTGTGGTATTGAAACGTCTTCCTAGTTATATCACGAATCTTTTAGATAAACTTCTTAAGGGCAAGTATACTACGATGTGTGATTTGATCAAAATTTTGATTTTAGAATGAAAAGCTGTCATCCGTTTCAATCGAATTTGTATGCTCACATGTCTCTTGGTAGAAAGAACATGATGCTCAGAATTATGAGTGTATTCAATAATCCCAAATAAAAAGGGGAATTGGTCTATTGTCTATTTACTAACAAACAAATAAGAATTTATAGTTGTACCTCAGCTCGTAAAAAAAAAAAAAAAAAAGAAAGACTTCTTTTGTTTTTGTGGAATCAACCATTCCCTTTCTTTTAGTTATATTTATAATTATTCTTGTTCAACTCTATCTTTTAATTTTGTCCCCTGTAAATTACAAATTTTAACTCTGCCATGTAAGCAACATGATAGGATGGGAGTTTCCGTGAGGTATGACTAAAGAGCAAGAGTTATTACACTATTTTCTTTCTCAATTTAATTGTTAAATTGGTCTTAATGAACAATTCATAAACAGAACAAAATTTTTAGTAACATTTTTTTTTTTTCTAATTGAATAAGGAAGGGGGTTACAGGAAAGGATCCTTTCCACTTCTGATCCGAAAGAAAGAAAAAGTGGGTAATCCTAAAAACGAAAGTGGGGTGAACTCCCTAAGAACAAACTCAAAACAAACTAAAACAATGCAACAATAATTACAAAAAGTATGAAATGTGTCAAACAAGTGGCACGGTCTTCTCAATGGGCCGCTCAAGGCAGTTATAGAAGCGAAAGGGACACAGACTAAGGTGAACCTATCGAACCCCCACTTGAAACTAGCATCAACCACCAGAAATGAGCTGAAGCCAAATGAGCATTGTAGCAGTCCGTTATAGGCACTGTAGTAAAGAGAGAAACCAACACAAATTCAGTTACAAAAGTCTCAACTAAAAGATTAAAACACCTAAGAGCTAGGAGATAGCAACCCACAAAATAAACAAGCACCAGAAAACACAAAAAGTTGTAAATCACATAAAAATTAAAAAGGCATGAAAAATAAGGAAAACTGTAAAAAAGTCCACTAAGCAGTGGCTTGACCAGATGATGGGGCGGTTGGAGGCAGTCGGAGGAGCATTTGGCAATAGCTCGGATGGAGGCAGGCGGCCCGTGAGAAGCACGCGTTGGCGCGTGGTGGTTGGAACATGGCAGGGATGGCATCGACGGAAGGCTGAGAGGCTGGAAAAAGCCTTGGAGTGGCATGCTGAAGCTCTAGAGGAACGAGGGCTGACAGATC
>NC_081550.1:6729098-6735748 GCF_901000735.1 Corylus avellana
GAGAAGACAACGTCTCTCCCTCCTCCCCCGGTGACAGCCGCACAAAGACGGTGGAAAGCCCTCACTAAGGAGGTGGAAAACCTCACTGGAGAGGTGGGAAAAAACTTCTCTCGGGAGAGAGAAGAGAAAATGAGAAAATGAGAAGAAAAAAAAAAAAGTAACTTAAGATCATATATATATATATATATATATATATATGAGAAATGCTAAACATTCCAAATTTTTATTCCAAAAGTTGGTTCTCAAATAATGTGATTTTTCAAAATAATAAATCTCATGAGATTATGACACATCATTTAAGAACTAACTTTTGAGAAGAAAATTTGTGATGTATAGCATTTTTATATATATATGGACTTGTTTACACATCAAATTGTGCTGATAATATGTTCTTTGTAGTCAAATAATCCTACCCCTTCAAATAACTATATATGGGCATGAGCACATGCTTGTATTTACTGGATTGAGATCCACTCTAATTACTCAAAATTGAAAAATTTCATGTTACGAAATCGTACACTTTCATTTTAAATTTAATGGTCTATAAAATCATTTAAACCTCGGTAAAACAAAAGCCATCTTAAAATCAAAATTTAATGTCTCGATTATACAAAAGCAGTTGGTATTTTATAGACCATTAAATTTAAAATGAAGGGCCACGATTTCGTAACATCAAATTTTTCAATTTTAAGTAATTTGAGGGATTCTCAATCTATATTTACTTGTAAAGAAAAAAAAAAAAAGGTTCATCGTACGCACTCACCTAATCATTGTCTCTCTCTCTCTCCCCATTTCACATCATCCCTCAATGTAAAAGAAAAAAAAAAATGAGAAGTTTCCTTCTCAAATTCTCTGTTGTTTGGTACTTGTTGAGCGGATGGCATTGCACCAGTTATGTCATAAAAATGAATTTATAAAATATCGTTAAGATGTTCATAAAATTATAAAAATATTTTGAATTTGGAACTCAAATTTTTTAAAAAAATATTTTTATAACCCTTTTAAAATTAAGCTTTTACATTTCTTAAAAAAAAAAATAAAATAAAATAAAATAAAATAAAAGGTTTAGTTTTCACAGCTAAAATTTGAGTTGAACCCCACCATTGATATAGATATTTATGCTGTTTTAGGAAACCAATCCTTCAGCAATTGGAAAAACAAGAAGCCGACAACAGAACTGCACAGCACACCCAATTCAATGGTAGGGTGTCTCATTGAATTGGACATTGGGACGAGTTGTCTCACTCGACGGCTCTAGCTCTACAATTTCCATCAACCCTAATAAAGATAATAACACCAACAAGGTTATATAATTGCTTGTTTGTTAACATAGTAAAAAATGATAGAAATGTTCCCGTGTAGGAAATTTTCTTCAACCTACTTCAATAGGTGACAAATGTCATCTCTCACATATTTTTAAAAAAATATATTTTTAAGGCTCATTCTACTAACCTAGGAACTTAAATATTATTTTTTAAAAAACTCAAAGATATTGAATGACACTTGTTATTTATTGAAATAGGTTTGAGAAAATTTATGTCCGTAAAAAATTAGTGTCTTGCTGATAGGATTAGAATGAGAGGATTATATTAGACTAGTAGTTGAGTTAGAATATGAGTTTTAATTAATCAGGATTAGATTATTTAGAATTAGTTTATTTGTGGTGTTTTCATACTTTAAGTGAAAAATTATTGTGGTGTTCTCATACCCTAAGTGAAAAATATCGGGATAAAAATGTGACACTTAGCGTTATTTCATGTCACAACCCAATCTCTCGAGTGTATATATAAACAATTTCTTTTGATAAGGATGTCCAAAAAAAATTAGTCTCTTTTTTTTTGTTTTTTTATGAAGCTTCTAGGAATATTACAGGTGCTTCCTACTTGAGGTTCCTCGAATTGAAAATATGAAAACAAACAGCTGTGGAAGGAAGTGGGATATATGTCACTGCTCCTCTGAAAAAGTTTGACAAGGATTGAAAGGACCAAATATCTGACGATCCATAGAAACTCAACAAATAATTAATTATATTTAGCAAGCTTTTTAAATTAATGAATAATGCCTTTATTCAATCAACCGCATGCCATACCCAGGCTTTTGCAAGTATTCTTAATCGTGTAGGGAACAACATATTGTTTCGAGTCTAAAATGAAATGTCATAGAAACCATGTTGATTTTTGGATTATGCTCGAAGAATATAATAGAAAGTATATATGCACCATTAATTTAAAGTGCATGAAAGGATAGCATGTGTATGCCATGACGCACGTTTGCTTTTGCCTACGTGCTAAGCAATGCCTTATACATTTAATGTTAGTTTAACGTGTCAAAACCCAACCTAACAATGCTATATATATATATATATATATACAATCACCACACATGTCAAGTTCTCGATACTAAAGTCCTGCAAGAAAGTCAACGGTGAGATCAAATGTAAAAGGAAGCGACGGTGGCCGCCCCTTTATTAGGTTAGAATTTCTTAAGCTCTTTTTTCAAATTTGATCAATATGATTTTTTTTTTTAAGATAAATTGCACTTTCGTCTCGTAAACTATTATCCCCATTATTAGGTTGGAGAGGATCCTGTTCCAGGACCACAAGTGACGCTTGGTGGCTAACAACCGTGCTCATTATAAACATGACCCATAATGCTGTGGAAAAATGCTAGAGAGCCAAAGAGAATGAGCTAGAATTCTTTTCAAATTGACGTGACAAGAATTTTAAAATGAAAAAAAAAAAAAAAATCCTAAACCATCGGTCTTGGGTCTTTAAAATTCTTGACACGTCAATTTGAAAAGAATTTTGGCTCCTACCCTTTGACTCTCTAGCACTTCTCAATGCTGCATGGACCAAAAAACAAAGAAAAATTGAGTTTTAAATTTTCATATACCAATTACCAAAATACAGTTTTTTTTTTTTTCAAAAAAAAAAAAAAATCTTACAAAGTGATGTGATTAAGAAGAAAATAAATTCAAATTTTGAAAAATTTAATCATTGTGCCAACTCACTTTTTAAAATATTTTGTCTTACTTTGTTGAGTTGAATGGAATAAGTCATGCCAAATTGCCGTCCAGGGACGAATAATAATTATTCAGATGACTTGAAATAATTAAAATTATTATTTGCTTTCACTATTTTTTTTTTCTTTTTTCTTTTTTCGGTTTCTAACGATGTTATTGAAGATCCGAAGCCAAGAAAAGTTCAGCATGAACTGGTGAGAAGTGAGAAGAGTGGGATTGCTTGTGGCACAAGTCATATACTTTTGTTTAACTCAGTCATCTCGTGGGGGGCGGGGGGAAACATATATTTATTTATTGCCAAATCTAAGAAGACATGGCATTCATCTTGAAATAGTCCACTAATCCCAGAGTTTGATTTCATTATTTATTTATTTATGTGAAAGCAAATGTCAAAATTTAGATAGAGAGAGATGTGGGGCAAAACTTTGAAATAAGAAGAAGAATAGGGGAATATTTTGTCAACTTTTCAGACTTAATTTAGAGGGTTTAGAATATGCTAATTGTCCAATCTCATCATACTCTCCTTCAACTCTTTGTCTATAATTCGAATCTGGTCGGTAAGAAGCTTCTTTTTTATGGGTCCTTCACCCTTCAAGCAAATTGCCCCTCAAACCACTTAAGTTTAAGTAATCAGGGGTAGAGGGAAGGGGGTCGAGAGGGGGCAAACAACTTCTTCTGACATGTTTAAAATTTTGTTAAACCAAGTAGAATTATCTTATTTGTTTTGGTTGTCCACCCTAAACAAAAACAAAAACAAAAAACAAAAAATGCTTCCACACCCCTATTAAGTTCATGTGAATTTTTTAAAAAATATGAAAATTGACAGGAAAATATGAAAACTCGTCAAGGAAAACCGAATAAAATGAAGAACCACGATTTCGTAACATGAAATTTTCCAATTTTGAGTAATAGGAGGGGATCTCAATCTATATTTACTTGTAAAGAAAATAAACGTTCATTGTAAGCGCTCACCTAATCATTGTCTCTCTCTCCCCATTTCATATCATCCCTGAAGAAAAAAAAATATATATATAAACAATTTCTTTTGATAAGGATTTCCAAAAAAAATTAGTCTCCCTTTTTTAAAAAAAAAAAAAAAATTATGAAGCTTCTAGGAATATTACATGTGCTTCCTACTTGAGGTTCCTCGAATTGAAAATATGAAAACAAACAGCTGTGGAAGCAAGTGGGATATCCTTTGAAAAAGTTTGCCAAGGATTGAAAGGACCAAATATCTTTTTTTCTTTTTCTTTTTTCTTTTTTATTTTTTTTTAAGAAAACTACAAGAAACAAAGAAATAAGAGCAAAACATAAAGCTAAAAGGAGGTGGATCTTTTCCACTACAAATGGGGAAAGAGGGAAGATGGGGTAGGTGAGTGAAAATGCAGCCGGAGAAAACTCTTGCTACAACCTAGGAAGCCACATGGTGGACGCAGAAATTTGCACTTCTGTTAATTTTTCTGGTCTTCCAGGAAGAGGAGGAAGGAATGGAAAAAATGGAGTCCGAGATGACATTCACAATTTTCCAATATGAGACTATGGAAGGGTGGAGAAGAGCTGTAATAACCATTTGAGAGTCACCTTCCAGAGAGAACACTGAGAGCTTCAAAGATGTAGTAAGAGAAATTGCAAGAGATCTGATGAGCCATAGAAACTCAACAAATAATTAATTATATTTAGCAAGCTTTTTAAATTAATGAATAATGCCTTTATTCAATCAACCGCATGCCATACCCAGGCTTTTGCAATTATTCTTAATCGTGTAGGGAACAACATATTTTTCTGAGTCTAAAATGAAATGTCCTAGAAACGATGTTGATTTTTGGATTATGCTCGAAGAATATAAAAGAAAGTATATATGCACCATTAATTTAAAGTGCACGAAAGGATAGCATATGTATGCCATGACGCACGTTTGCTTTTGCCTACGTGCTAGCAATGTCTTATACATTTAATGTTAGTTTAACGTGTCAAAACCCAACCTAACAATGCTCATAATATATATGATATATGTTGATACAGTCACCACACATGTCAAGTTCTTGATACTGAAGTTATGCAAGAGAGTCAACCGCGACAGCAGCCCTTTTATTAGGTTGGAATCTCTTAAACTCTTTTGCCAAATTTGATCAATTTTATTTTTAAGATAAATTGTAGTTTCGTCTGGTAAACTATTATCCATGTGTCACTTATTTCTATGAATTGTAATTCAATGCAATTTGAATTTTAATTATTTTGAAGTTTTGGTGTCAGTTTGCTTCCTCTATTTAAATTAGCTGTTAAGCTGTATTAGAAAATATGCGAAATGATTAAATTACCCATTTATGTGAAATAGATAGTGCCAAATGTTTGAAAAAGCAATACTTTGCCAACCCCTTTTTTAAATAAAAAATAACTTTAACCAAATCCTGCTGTAAATTTGATGTTTTTCACTATTGAATAAGAAGCAGACACTTAAGTTTGAAACATCAAAAAATAATATAATTTTTCTTATCTTAACAAAATGCCTCATAGACAAAAGTACTAAACCTATTGTCTTGGTTGGTTTTGGAGACTCTGGTATAGTGAGCTCGGAGGTGAGTGGTGGGCTTTGTATTACCACGTTAGGTTAGAATAAATAAAAAAATTCATGTAATGTTTTCATTTTTATTATATTTAATATTTGGGTTAAATACTTAATACTTCATGGGGTTTAAAACTTTATTTTTACTCTCTGAGGTTTCATTTTTATCACAGACTCCCATGGGGTTTTGATAAATGACCAATTTAGTCCATCCGTTAGTTGACCGTTAAGACTGACACGTGAACCAATCAGATGTTGATACGTGACACCTATTTAATTTTTTTTTAAAAAAAAAATGAAAAAAATTGGGGGTGGCCGAGCCACCCCTTTGGCCATTTGGGGGTGGCTTGGCCACCCCCATCTAGCCGGATGGGGGTGGTCGAGCCACCCCCTGGGCACCAAGGGGGTGGCTCTTGGTGCCTAGGGGGTGGTGGTCGAAACCACCTCCAGTACCCACTGGAGCCTTAGGGGTGACTGAAACCATCTCCAACCACCAGGGGGTGGCCGAGCCACAATTTTTTTCCTTTTCGTTTTTCTTTTTTTTAAAAAAAAAAATACATTTTTTTTAATTTTTTTTTAAAAAAATTTAAATATGTGCCACGTGTCAACATCTGATTGGTCCACGTGTCAGTTCTAACGATCAACTAACGGATGGACTAATTTGATCATTTATTAAAATCTCATGAGAGTCGTGTGATAAAAATGAAACCTCAAAGAGTAAAAATAAAATTTTCAAACTTCAGGAATTATTAATTAAGTATTTAACTCTTAATATTTTTACATGACATGTCAAATTTTGATCGAAAACCGTAAAATACGTTCGGAAGAATCTCTTTCAAGTACCCTTTTTGGGGATTTTGATCATCCAAAGTCAAGACAAGGTTTTTATGGCTTTATGAATGAAATGTGAACATGCTTGTGTAACGACAATTTAGTCATTGTATTTGTACATGTTTTTTTTCATTTGAAGTGACAGTTGATGTTGACAAAGGAAATGAATCGACACTGAAACTTTGAAATAGTATCCCAGTTGCACTAAGCTTATATAATTAAAAAAATGGGATA